>NC_052059.1:3611294-3911354 GCF_903992535.2 Arvicola amphibius
TTTCCTCTCTGTTCCTGATGCAGGATTTTTCGTTCTTAGTGTGCTGCCTCAGGGTTGTGAAGTGGCTGCTGTAGCTCCAGAACATTCTTCTGTGTCACAGGTAAAAATGTGGAGGAAAGGAGCTTCAGGCAAACGTGGCCTGTTTCTGAAGGGGCCATAACCCTCACCCAAAGGACTTTAAGCAGCATCCATTTGGCTACAATTCTCTGACATGGTGACCCCTCGGTGCAGAGGAAGGTGGAAAACAGGGTGTTGTGGTCACTGTTGGGTCAGTGAGAAGATCATGTTGATCACAGAACTCCACATGTGGTTTTCTGAGGATTGATTCTAATCGGCACACCTCACTCTTTTGAGTCTACAAAAGAATAATTTTTTTTCTATCAAAAAATGAGTTAACGAACATCTGTGGACCTTCAACTGTTCCCCAAATCCAAGCCCTGAATTTCCCATTGGGTTCTGCATGCTCCCCCTGGTCTCTATGAGCTGACATTTGTGCACCCTGGCTCCTGGAATTCCCTCTTCCTGGAATTCTTTTTTCTCGTTCCATCCACTGATTACTGCTCATCCAAATGGTCTCACTTGAGACCTCCAGCGAAGTCCTTTGGGTTTAGAACACCCCAGGCTCCACTCGCTGTGTTTGGAGCTTGTAATTGTGTGATTTTTAGTTCCTGTCTGTCTTGTCCTGTGTCAAAAGTTCTGAAGGTGACGGTATTACAGAGTCTAGCCCCACATCTGATGACAGAAACAGCAAGAGGAAAAGTCCAAGGATATTGACAGAACTGGAAAACGGTCACTAAGGAGAAGACACGCAGTTCTGTAATGTCTTTGCTTATCGGTGCTTGTGGCCACTTCAGTCCCATTTCCTGTGTGTGGATACGTGGGCTGGGGCACATATGTTTGTTTGGTTGTGTATTTATGCATATGAAGTTCTTAGACATCAGAAGGAAGGTCTTTTTAACAGCAAAGATGTCAGGTGAGACAGACTCGCAGTCCAGCACTGCTGTGAGCAGCCGCAGGAGTTTTCCCTTAGGGAACTCTGCTCAGGTAAAGGTGAGCTCTGGACTGTGTCACAGACAGGCATCGCAGGATGAGTCAAGGTGAGGCAAAGTTGTGACTTCATTAGGTAGAGACAGAATAGCACATAGGTAGAGGTATGAAATATCATATAGGTAGAGATATGAAGCATCACACGGGTAGAGATATGGAATATCACATACATAGAGATATGGAATATCACATACATAGAGATATGGAACATCACATACATAGAGATATGGAATATCACATAGGTAGAGATATGGAATACCACATGGGTGGAGACATGGAATATCTTATACAGGTAGAGATATAGAATATCACATAGGTAGAGATAAGGAATATCATACAGACAGAGACATGGATATCACATAGGTAGAGATATGGAATATCACAAGCTCCAGACTTCAGCATGGGCATTTAGAGATAAGCTTAAGAAGAGGAGGGTGCACATTCCCATGACAGTGCAGGCCTGGTAAGAGAAAGTCACAGTAAATTGTTTTTACTTAGATGTTTTTGCCGTGGCTGTAGATAGGGTCTTGCTCTGTAGTTCAGGCTGGCTTGGGACTCACTATATAGGCCAAACTGGCTACAAAATCATGGCAATTCTCCTGTTTCAGTCTCCCAGGTGCTAGATTTATAGGAGTGATCCACCACGCCTGTCTCAATTCTGGGTCTAAATTATATTGCTTGAAAAATATAATATATAATAAAGTTTTAAAATTAAGCAATAATTTTAAAATTCAATAAAGTTGAAAACTATTTTTAAATGTCTGGGTGATTTATTTTTTATCTTGAAGAATTTGTTTTGTGAACAAAATTATAAGATGGTTTCACAAAGCACATTTTTTGGGCTTGGACAAAAAAGGGAAGCAAATATCTAGTTAAACTCGGGGACACAAACATTACAGCCTAACTAAGCAAAGGTTTTGTTGTTTTAAATATCCTTTAATTTGTCAAAGTTTTGTGAGTGTTTCATTTACACGTATGTATTGTAGCACATACGTGCAGAGCCTGTGGAGGCCAGAAGATGTCGTTGGGTCTCCTGGGGCTACAGAGAGTTTGAGCTGCTGGGAACGGAAACCGGGCACTGTTCAAGAGCGATGAGTACTCTCACCCACTGAGCCGTCTCTCCAGCCCCGTTGAGGTTTCTTTGTTTAAGGTCCCTCTAGAAAAACCAAGCCTGTCTCTGCAGGCAGTTTGAGTTTATCAGCTATTTTGAAGTTTCTAGATTCCTGCTGTAGGAAACATGAATTAGACCCCAGGATTTGGGGAGGGGACTCTCCTTTCTTGGGTCTCTTAATTCTTCCTGTCTTTTTTAGCTTGCCTCAAACTGATAATTCAAGAAAGTGTAGGTATTGGAATATAGATCGAAGACCCTTGCATAATTGGCAATTAGCTTGGTTTCAGTGAGTTTGTAAAGATAACAGGAGAGCGTAGGAAAGAAGAGCCCAGGAACTGGTTTACATCCGGATGTGGCTAGCCATTCATTCTGTTCGCTGCTTAGACACCAGTAACATGTTCCATGCTGACTGTAAAAAATTTAGCAGGACCCTTTTCCTGTCTTGTCTTACTAACAGAAGCAATGACAGTCACAATGGAGATAAGGGACGAACCCGTAAGAAGACTCAGGAAAGTGCTGTCCTTCCCCTGGTGGCTTCACTGGGGAAGAAAAATCTTTTTCTCAGGTCTTGAAGGATGTGAAAAAGTTACCATAGAAACAAGAGAATAGTATATTCAGTCTGTATGTGAGGGGATGAACGGACACGGGCAGATACATAGAGATAAAAGAAAGTCTGCTTCCCAAACACTGCTGTTAGAGATGAGCGGGGGAGGGGGGGGGAGACAGAGCAGATTACAGGGGGAAAGCTGGAGCATAGACAGGGAGCAGAAGGAGTGCCTTGCTCCAGCTTATTCTGTAGAATATGTGTAAACCAGCAGGATTTCAGACCCTGCCTTGCCCCAGGAGACCCTGGTCTTTAAAATGCATTCATTCATTCATTCTCTGTGTGCATGTGTAGACACCAAGGTATGCACTCCGTGGTGCACCTGTGGAAGTCAGAAGACAACCTTGGGTCTTTGACTTTTTTTTTTTTTTTTTGAGACACTGTTGACAGAGGTTTCTGTCCCACCAGGTCCCACATCCGATTAGTCCCAAAGAAACACACAGAGGTCTACATTAATTATAAACTGGTTGGCCTATTAGCTCAGGCTTCTTATTAACTCTTATAATTTATATTAGCCCATAATTCTTGTCTGTGTTAGCCATGTGGCTAGGTACCTTTTTTAGTGAGGCAGTCACATCTTGCTTCCTCTGTGTCTGGGTAATGATTGCAGACTGAGCCTTTCCTCTTCCCAGAATTCTCCTGTTCTCGTCACCCCACCTCTACTTCCTGCCTTGCTACTGGACAATCAGCATTTTATTAAACAAGTACAGGAACAGAGACTGAGGATTCCAGAGCTATGTTGTGACTGTGACTGGGTACACAGGTAATCCATAAAAAAATGAATGTCCTCTATGAGACCTCCTGCTAATCACAGAGCTGGAGACAACCCAGTGTCCTAGGTAACAGGAAGGCCTCCAAGCACAGAAGTAGGAGACTCTGCCCGATTTCCTCCTTCAGATATTTTATGAGTGTGGCTATTTGGTCATGTACTCACCTGGAGGTGTTACTTCTTGATCCAATATGGCAGTTCTGGTGGCATCTGCTTCTGGGTGTTAGCCAGGGTCACAGCTCCTTGTAGAACTTCTGAAAATGTCTGTGAGGCTGATGGTTGGGCTGTACTAAGGAGCTGTCTGGGTAACAATGTGCGGAAGGTTAGGAGAGGAGAGAGGGAGAGAGAGAGAGAGACTGAGTTCATGCCTCGCTCATGCTAGGAAAGCATTCAGTAATGAGATGCACCTTGGGCCTCTTGTAGTTTGAGTCCCTCATAGGCTCATGGATTGGAACACTCAATCACCATTTGGAGGTGCCTTTTGTGGGGTTATATATAGGTATAGAACCTATAGGAGGAGGTGTGGCCTTGCTGGAGGAAGTATGTCACTAGAGGGGAGGTGTTTTTGAATGTTTATAATCTTGCTATATTTCCAGGTTTCCCAGCTTCCTATGCATAGACAATATGTGATTTGCAGGTTCTCTATTTTTTTTAAAAGTGATATGTAACATTTCAATGAAAGTGAATTCAACTTGACTTATATTTGGCAAATAATTCTTGACATACTTGTCCAGCATGTTTCAAAACTCAGGCCGAAAGTTCTTTATTTTTAATTCCGATGATTGTAACGTTTCTGAGCCCTCCTGAGACTAGAACATGCCACAAGTTCGGGTTAGCTAATCTGCCTCCTCCCAGCGACGAGGACAAGGAGAGTGGTTCCTCAGCTTTCTTTAGCTCCGAGGGCTCTTTGCCTCTTAGCTTTCCCTCCGTTCACGGAACCAAGAGTCTCACTATCTGGGCTTACTAGTTTGCAAACCTTTCAACTCCTGTCTGCAAAATCCAGATGCCCACTTCCTGTCTCCACCCCTTGGTGACGAAGTCAACACAACGTTGAATGGAAATAACCCCCACGTGCCAGCAGCCAGTGTGTGAACTGCTCTTCTATGGAGACAGTCCTGGTGCTCAGGGCTAACAGGTCAGAGATCTCAGTGCCAAACAACACTGCACGTTCTATGTTGATTCTCTTTCTCACAATTACTCCTTGTAGACTTCTGAATATTTTATGCATATGACTTGTTTTGCTGTTAGTTCTTACCCCAGCTGCTTTTACTCTCCTTGTGCAGCTTAAGGACAATAGATGTGGACATTAATACATTCCCGATTCTCCCAGGCCCTGCAGAGTTCCCATTTTCTGCTGTATGTATGTGCATTTTAACAAAGACCCACAAGTCAACATGCTTCTGTACTTGATATTTGTTTTTAAATAAAATTGTAAATAACTATCAAGTATATTCTAAACAAAATAATTTTAAATGTTTGTCTTCTATTAAAAATCCAGAAATAAGTAACTATGTTTCAATTATGACACATATGGGTATCTATAGGACTTAATTTGCAAATCATCGTTCTTTTAAAATACATTTATATTGTGGGTGCGTGAGTATTGGGGGATGTGTGTGTGTGTGTGTGTGTGTGTGTGTACATGTGCCAAACTGCACATGTGGAGGTCCTAAGATTATTTGTGAGAGTCAGTTCTTTTCTTCCCTCGTGTGACTTCCAGGGGTTGAACTCAGGGGTCAGCATGTTGGCAGGGGCCTCAATGTGTTGCTCCATCTTGCAGAACCACCACTTATAGTCCTTTATTTGCATAAGCAGCTATAGCCTAATGTGTTCTCCTGTGGCTACATTGTGTTTTCCTTAATAAACTCTCCATTCGACATCTGAATCATTGTGTATGATATACCAACCAATGCATTTATTCCTATCTACTTTTCTTCCCTTGAGTTATAGTCCTAGAAATAAGATTACCCCATTAAAGGCTGGCGACCCATCGGAAGCTCCTGATGGATGCTGTCAAATCGCTCTTCAGTCCCTTTCTATGTTTTGCATCTTCAGGACCATTAGGATGCACCACTCTCAGAGGTGGGTGTCTCTGCAGAACAGATAAATCAATAGTGTGACATCACTCTAAGGTATTTGCTTCATCAGGTTTGTAAAATGATCCTCTTTGGGTTCTTGGAACTCTCTTTTCTAACATTCTACGTCGAATAAAACGACAGGAAAGCCATGGCAGCTCTTATGCAGAGATGAATGATCTCCTTAGTCACAGCTGTATGACACGGTCGTTATCAAGATGAAGAGCCTGTCTTAGAAAGTCTGACCTTTGTCTGTAACCCAGTCCAATGTCATACAGAATCACCAGGTTTGATTTTTTGGAATATTTTATTTATGTTTCACTTCCATTATTTGGTTTCATAGCAGAGCCATTTTAAAGCCAAGCACCCAAGACCTTTTCCTATGTTATTAAATTTTCTGATATTTCCTTTTTAATTTATGTTCAAAAATATATCATCATTTTATCAATTCCCTAAAAATGATATTTTGTCTGATATTGGTTTAAACTCAAGAAAGTAGTATTATATTTTCAAGCAACATGTTGTCAAGAAGTCCCAACTAAAGGTGGTTTCATCCAACATGAATTCTTTACCTCTCTTATGAAGACGTGTGTTGGGGTGGAGCCTGTTCTCCATTTCCCAGCCACTCAGACCCAAATAATCACACAAAACTATATTAATTATAACACTGTTTGGCCAATAGCTTAGGCGTTTTTCTAGCTAGCTCTTATACCTTCAATTAACCCATTTCTATTAATCTGTGAATCACCATGGGGCTGTGGCCTACTGGTAAGGTTCTGGCTGGCAACTGGCATCTTTCTCCTTTAGCAGCTACATGTCATCTCTTTGACTCTGTCTACTTTCTTTCTATTTCTCTGTTTGGATTTCCCAACTGGCATTACTCACCTAAGCCATTGGCTGAAACAGCTTCTTTAATAACCAATGGTAATAAAACATATTTATAGCATACAGAGGGGAATCCTACATCATCTCTCCTTTTCTGTCGAATTACAAATGAAGGTTTTAACTTTAACATAGTAAAATTACATATAACAAAACAGGTATCAAACAAGAATTATAGTTACAATATTTATACCTATTTTATCTTTTATAATAACTAAGAAAAACTTTTACTATAACTATCTGCCTTCAACTTTATCAAAGACTCCAGAAGGATATATTTCCTAAGTTAACAGGAAGTGCCTTGTAAGCAACTTCCAAACAACAGAATTGACAGTGAGATCTCACTTCCTGGACAGTCACCCAGAGTTCTGTAATGTTGGGGCACCCATCTTCAGCCTGTAGGCCCATGTCTGACAGACTTCTCTATGAAGCAGGAAATATGAAGATCTGTTTTACCTTGTAATGGCAAAGTTCATCAGATGCTTTCTTCTGTGTCCTGCAAAATGTCTGGCAGTTCTTCTATGAAGCAAGAACCCCGAAGGACCATCTTGTCTTTTGGAATGTTCAGCAGTCACTTTTTTGTTGGTCTTGCATGTCCAGCTTATAGAGTATACCATCAAGCAGTCCAGATAAGAGCGATTTCTTGCCTAAATGGCTAGCAAACTCCATAAGGAAACTCTTCAATGCCCATCTTCCTCTTGAATTAGATTGGTGCTGCCAGGAACAGATGTGTCTTATTGTCATGAAAAGTCCTAAGTTCTTAAAACACTTTAAATACAGTATTGTTAGTCTTTGAAAGGTTTGAAGAAAACTATCCATCTGAAATATCTCTGTATGTCTAGAAAACCTAACATGACTACAAGTTTGACTGCTATAAATGACTATTTATTAACCTATATTTATTAATTATATATTTTAAGTGAGCTTCACAAACACAATACCCTAAACAAGAGCAGAAACATACATATAACAAAATTGACCTTAAATTTGTGTCAATAAGCCAAGAACCATACCAATGCAAAGTATTCATCTCTCTAGCATATCCCCCTTTAAGTGTAAACAAACATTTATAAACAATCACTTTTGGGAATTTGGGTGTAGTTTTTTTCAAACTGCTTCCTACTCTCTATATCTCTATTCAGATTTCTTGCCCGACTTTACTAAGCCATTGGCCAGAACAGTTTCTTTAAAAACCAATGGTAATAAAATATATTCATGGCATACAGAGGGGAATCCCATATCGTGTGTGTGTGTGTGTGTGTGTGTGTGTGATATGCCATCATCAACATCATACAAGGAGTGCAGCTTCCCACTTTGATTCAGGCATTCTGTCAGGTTTTAGTTTCCAGTGTTGTCATGTGTAGTTTAACCAGGTATTAGAAACAACTATATACTCCCTGAAAGGTACAACTACTGTAGCTCGAAACATTAGAACAAATAATGAAATATATTATTGCCTAATTAACCTTAAACTTCATTTCCTTAAGCATCTCAGTCTTCAGAGATAAGATTATAATTGTCTTTTCCTAGTTATATTTACCCACACCCCATTATTTTCCGGTGCACGTGCTAGCTCCACCTCCCACGATGATTAATAGCATTCCAGACCAGGACTCAATAAAGTCACGCTTGGAGCTGGTAGTCAGCAACCTCCCAAGCTGAGAACATGAACACACCACCAACTCCACTCTCTTGGCTGGGACGTGATTTCCGCTGAGATTCTGGAGGATCTGGCAATGACTCTTTCCATACCCAGAGCATCCTTCCTGAACGGAGATAGCCTCCTGCTGAGTATGCTCAGAAGTAGAACCTCTGGAGGACAGACATCTTTGGGTATGGTTCATCATATGCATCATCGGATATTTACCCAATCCTATGCATGAGGTAGGGGTGAACTCTAATGTCAAGGATGGATTTGGGTATTTGGGTGATACTGACATGTCAGTGCTGGGTAATTGACTATCAATATCACAGTCTGGTTCAAGGCATTGATGAGGAAGCTGTGAGTGTGGTACCAGGTGGTGTATTGGAACTCTCCATACTTCCATTCAGTTTCTGTGGGATTCTAAGTGTTTCAGAAAGTAAAGATAAATTTAGAGCCCCTTGACTCTCCTGGGCTTCTGCTGAACGTCTGGTACCTTCCAGGGAGCACCCTCTGGGCACTGTTTAGGGCTCTGACTGCGCAGTGCTGAGGACTCCTCTCTGCCCCATCGTCTGTCTTCCTGCTCCCTCTCGGTAAGCCACAGTTCCTGTGCTGTGGTAACTGGGGTACCACTGAACTCTGAACCCCACACTTGGGTCCCTTAAATTTCCTTACCAGGCCACTTGAGTTCCTCATATTCCCTTACCACAACTGATATTATCACTGACCCCGATATCTGAAACAAACCCAAACTGTCATCTTCCTGGAAACCCTAAACCAGTTACCTCAAAGTTTGACCCTTATGAAAGGTGAAAATCTCAAAACCATCTTCTGAACAGTAACGTCAATAATAACAGTTGTAGTGAACATCCAAGTAGCAGGATCACTTCACTAACAATGGGCAGCCATGTTCTGCAGGTGATGGGATCACCAGTGTGCTTTTCAGAGTACCCGAGGAAGCACCTACAATAAAACTCCCAGAGTCGGATATTTTTGTCACATGAACACTTCAATATCATAGTCATGTTTTCCTCCTGTCTTTGGCTGCCAGGAAACTCAGTAAGTGGGAGGACTCTGTTTTAAAAAATTCAGGACTGTTTGGCATGCATTGTGACTAATAACTTATTTTCCTATTATCTTCCCCTTGTCAGTATTTCCTAGTCAATAGGTGATTATGCATTTTGCAAGCTCTCCCCTTGCCACAAGATACTGAAAAGTGTCACATTTTATGTGACAATTTGACTCCAAGCATGAGTGTCTCTGGCTTTGAAATTTAAGCTGAATTTGTTATTATTAGTGTGTGCGTGCATTTGTGTGTGTGTGTTGTGTATGGTGTGCGTGCATTTGTGTGTGTGTGTGTATGATGCATGAGTGCGGACAAATAACAGTGAAAGTGGGGGGGGGGGTTCAGAGAACAACTTCACAAGCTTGCTCGCTTCTTCCACTGCGGGTTCTGGGGACTGAGCTTCTTCGGCCATCTGGTCTGTACTATGCATTGGTTACTTCTGTTGCTGGGATGAACACCATGACCACACACAACTTATGAAAACACAGTTTCTTTGGCTTACATTTTTAGAGGGAGAGTCCACAATGGCGGGAATTGGGCCAACTTCCTATCTTCATGGGTACCTGGTTTCCTGAAGTTAAAGCAAGTCAGGAAGAAACACAGCCACTATGCAATTGTAAATATGAAGCACAAGGATATATTGGACAGCTGCATCTTTGAAATAGGAAGAATCTATACGAAAAATAAAACCAAACAAGCCAAGTGTGACCTGAAATTTCCAGAACAAAGCCTCATTGCTGTGAAGGGTTCTGGAAGGCTGATGGGTCAGAGCTTCTGAGTGTGGAGGCTTGGAATGTTAAAGATACAAAACAAAAATAAGTTGGGCTATCCTCAGCCCCCTTAGTTGCTCACTGCCTATCTCTGCATTTGAGCTAACATCTATCCTGTAACTATTAGGTAACCACCGTGTACTAGTAGACCACTAGCTTCCACTAACCCCAGGGCTAAGAAAGTCATTCATTTCTGAGGACTATGGCAATTTCCAAATGCAGTAACCTGTCAAGCTGATGCACCCAGCATATGTGAAACAAGCCCTGATCTATAGTCATAAAATTGTTACCATATTGAAGAAATGGTATTTGGAACAACCTATGTTCCCAAAGCATAGTTACCCACAGCTGGCTTCAGAATACACTCTGAAGTGTGAGGGGTGCTTTTGCATAGGCACAAATGTCACTCCTGTGTTTTCCTTCTAAGGCATATGCTGAACAAGTCCTTTCGTATTTAATCTCTTGAGCAGTCTGTCCTCCATCCTTTGGTGGGTTAGCATGTCTTGAAGGCATTCTCAGGAGGTAATGAGATCATGTTTTAGGGAAATATGTGAAGAATATAAGAATCCATCAGTGTAATTACATAATGAGTTGGGACAGAGTGGACAGGCCAAAGCTACTGAGACATCACAGAAAGTGTAGGCTGTCTAAGCAATTCTGTGTGACAAATGATGTGGGATTCCCCTCTGTGTGCTGTGTTTATGCTTTGTCACCACTGGTTAATGAATAAAGCTGTATTTGTCAATGACTTAGTAGAGCAAAGCCAGGTAGGAAATCTGAACAGAGGTCTAGAGAGACAGTAGGCAGAGTCAAAAAAAAAAATTATGTATCTGCTGAAGGAGGACATGTTGGAACCTTACCTGGTAAACCACAGCCTCATGGTGATACACAGATGACTAGAAATGGGTTAAGATGTAAAAGTTACTTAATAAGAAGCCCGAGTTAATAGGCCAAACAGTGTTGTAATTAATAGAGTTTCGGTGTGATTATTTGGGTCTGGCAGCCGGGAAATGAATGAGCATTCTCTGCCTACAAAATGGTGCCCAACACGGGGCAGCTACATCCCCATAAAAACTGAGAGAGCTTGAGAAGAGATTCTAGACACAAAAGAACAGAATTAAGCACAGGTTCTTGGTAGTCACATTTTTTTTTTTTCAGATAGACCATGTTTGCTGGTGGCAAGCAGAGGCACTGCTCTTTTAAGAGGAGTCTTCCTGACTCAGTGTTAGCTGCAAAAGATTGTATGGCTTCTTTAAGATCTGGCTTCCTGGTTCATGCTGGCAGAATGAACTCTCTTTCGGGAGGTCCTGCACTTAAATGGGGTCTGTGAGCAGCGTGCTACAAACTGTTTAATGGCAACATAGAGCCGCTGCATGCCTGGAGCTGGGGCAGTATGCATGGCTCACAGAGGTGGTGAACATGCCTCCACCGTGTTGGACTGGGCAGAACAAACAGGGCCACAGTTAGTCCTAGCCACGTCCACTTAGCATTTTAAAAATAAAGTGATCCTGGTCAGAAAATGATTATATATATATGTAATAAAGTCAGATTCAGATGAAAAAGACCTCTGAATGTGTCACAGTGTTGTATATATGTACACAGGCTTGGGAGAGAGAAGAAAAAGAGTATAGGCAATTATAAAAAGAAATAGGTTTAAAAAATAAAACAGTATTTAAAGAGACAGTAAAAGTAATATAAAAGAGTACAGACAATCATAATTTAAAAAGAAAAATAAGTCATGTAAAGATGGAATATACACAGAGAGTCTGGAGTATGTATATGATTGTATTATCTTTGAATTTTTTGACTGCAGAAAGACATTTGATTCTGGGGGCTACTAACCTAAACCAACATACAGGTATTTTGACTTCAAAATTTGGGTCTATGGATATGTTGCTTTAAAAAAGAGGTTCTGATTTTGTTTCCACATAAGATGAGAACCTGTGGAGTCCTTTGAGTCTAATGTGGTTTGTGGGACAAGATCCCAAAAGGTCTCCATGAACCCTAAAAATACTTTGCCAAACAAACAGCAGGAAGCAGTTTGGAGAAAACTTCCCAAATTCCCAAAATAACTGTTTATAAATGTTTGTTTTCACTTAAAGAAGGATATGATATAGAGAAGAATACTTTGCATTGGTATGGATCTTGGTCTACTGATACAAATTTAAGGTCAATTTTGTTATATGTATTTCTGTTCATTTAAAATGTAATAATAATCACAGATTAATATAGTCATCCATAATAGTCAAACTTGTAATCGTGATAGTTGTTAGGTTTTCAAGATGTACAGAGATATATATCAGATGGATAGGTAATCTTCAACACTTCAAAGACCTACAGAATATGGCATTTAAAATATTTTAAGAACTTAAAAGACTTTTCTCAACAGTGAGATATGTCTGCTTCTGGTAGCACCAATTACTTCAGAGAGGTTAATGGGCTTTGAAGAAACTCATTATGGAATTTACCTTCAATGTGGCAAGGCTAGCCATTTGGGCAGGAAACTGCTCTTGCCTGGACTACTTTATGGTGTGTGTATGTACTGGACACGCAGGACCCACAGAAAAGTGACTGCTGAGCTTTCCAAAAGATGGGATATACCTTCAGGGTTCCTGCTTCATGAAAGAGTCTGCCAGACATTCTACAAGACACAGAAGAAAGCATCTGATGAACTCTGCTAATATAGGAGAAACAGTCTTTCAAATTTCCCGCTTCATGGAAAAGTCTACCAGATACTGTAGACCTGCAGGCTGAAGATGGATGACTATTTGTTTCTGGCAGCTGGGAAACGAATGAGCAGTCTCCACCTACAGCCAAATGCTTTATTAGTATTTACAGTCACAGAGCTACTTTAAGAATGGGGGGGGAGTTCATAGGTCACAGAGGTCAGCAGGTCTTGATACTGGGTGATATCTAATTCCTTCGGCCATGTTTCTTTTCCGTTCATGGACCTCTAAGAAACAGTAAATGCAAACTTGATAGTGTATCAGAATACTCCTTTAGGGCCTCGGATATTCTCTCACCTAAAGTAATAATGTTATAAATACAGACCTTCTAAGTACTTCCAGTGAGAATACAAAACCAGTCAGCAGATACTGAGTCCTAAAATATAGGCATTTTCCTTGAGATACTGACATTATGCTTACAGTGCCTCTGTTATGTTCATTCAAATCGTTCTTATACTCTAAGACAATGAAGCTTCTCAACTAGCGGAATGCGCCCGGGAGTTTGAAGAGCACAGAACCAGAGGCAGCCTTTAAGTTGGCAGGGAATGAATGGGCGCCTTATCAGCGCAGCTGAGGCCATAGACAATCAGCAGCGTCTGTCAACGCTCACAGGGCCTCACATACAAGCTGGCCTTCCAGCCCCACAGAACAGCAACCTCCAGCTTCTGGCACCTTCAGACCACATGACCTGAAAACAAAGTCAGCCTCCGGCCATTGTGGGTGGACTCTGAAGACCTCCAGTGGTGCTGGCAGGACCACAAAGGCCTGCCAGTTAACGCCAATTCCCCAGCATCCACTCGGCTTCAAGTTGACCAGCTATCATTAAAATAAAGACGAGAAAATACTTAGAAGGTATTTACGCTTATTTCAAATCTTCAAGTTATTTTAAAGGCCACAAAAATGATCAATCAACCTCCCTTCTTACGGAATGAACCCTTGATTAGTTTGGTTCAAGGGGTTCTGGATGCAGTGTTTGGTCTCGTCATGAGGCAGTGTTCTGCTTTTGTATACAACAAATACATCTCCCAAGTAGAAGCAACCAACAAGTCAGAGTTTCATTAAATAAATTTATTTGTTAAAATAATTTAACTCCAAATACAACTGTTGAATTTGCATTGAGTTATACTACAATTCATGTTTCAATTGAAATGTCGGGGCTTACTCGACATTGTTACAAAACAATAAACTGTTGTTCAATTTTAAATGGTCAGTTGTATTAGAGTTCAACAATTAACTGTGAACTGTATCTCTGGGAAACCCCAAATTGATAATGGTAAGTCTGTTTTCAAACTCTACTGCAGCCATTCTAGAAACCCTGATCGAGGTTTGACAGATGCACAATGACAAGTTAAACAGAAAGGACCCCCACAGTCTTTAACGTCTGATTGGCTGAGGAGACAATTAAAGCTTAACCAGTGCTAAGGGGGTGGGGTGGGGCTACTGATGGGGAACTGAGAAACTAAACTACCCCAAGAGCAGCAGACAAAGAGGCTTCACAGTCACGGGCCACACTCACGCTGGGACGCAAACAGCAGGCGTCCCGGGCCACACAGAAAAGCAAGTATCAGTAGTTTTAGCCCAGAGAGTGGTGGCGGCTGTAGTGACGGGGCCACACCCCAACTCGACAAAGCAAAGGGTGGGCGCATCAGAGCGCCTTTCAGTGGCGAAGGAAAGACCCAGAAGGCCTCCCAGAACGTGCTGGCTCGTCTCGTGGAAGCCCAACAGTGGAAAGGCATTGGCTACCATCACAACCACAGCTTAAAAGAACCTGAAAGTTACACCTTCAAAGAAGTAACCTAAAAAAAAAAAAAAAAAAAAAAAAAAAAAAAAGAAATCTGCCTTTTGATAAAAGTAAAAAACAAAGCAAAGCAAACTTGATAATAGCTAAAGAAAAAGTGGGTCTTTGGGTCAAACCATAATATTTTTAAGGCATGTTAGAACAAACTTTCATTTCTCTAGTTGCTAGTTGAATCCAGACTTTTAGGAACTAGCAAGCGAAGTCACCAGCTCTGCTCTGCGGCCACTATCTCATGTGCCTGTAGGTGTCATTTTCCTGTCCTCGGATGCTTTATTCCCATCTTGGCAAACATCACACACAACAGTCAGATTCACACCGGAGGGACAGAGAGCACTAGGAAGGGCGGTGCAAACACTGGGGCCCAGGAACAAACACCTCCACCTCATACCTTGCCAGGCTTCTCATGTTACCCTTTGCATGCCTGCATAGGTATCCATGACAGAAGTGTGGAATCTGTCCAGCTGCTCTCAATATGGAGTATCATAGACTGCTACTCACGATGGGAGTAAACTTCAGAATCATCTCACAAGTCAGAGGCCTCAGAAGTCAGTGCGCTAGCATTTCTGTTTCTGTGAGTAAAACAGACTTGTTGAATCTGACTTCTCAATATGTCTGAGTTGAATCAGCTTTTACATAATGAACTTTGTTCCAAGAAAACTGTTTAGGACTTTCTGTCCTACAATGCAGTGCTTCCTAACTAGAGAGAACGACACTGAAGACCAAGACAACGCGGACTCTCTAACACCCGGGCCTGGTTTCACGCACGGTATTTATTTATTTATTTATCTCACACATGACAAACACCACTGACCTTTTTCCTACCTTCTAAGCTTAAAGCCAGTTACTAAAACACTCGAGGGGATTTCAATGGCTTATAAGAGACTAATAATTAAAAAATGTTTTCTCATACATTAAGTTCTGCAGTATAGATTCTCAGTAGAGGCAATGATCTCTGAATTGTGCCAAATTCTTAGGAATAAACACACATGCACACACAAACACACTCTTCTCTCAGTTACACACATAAGACTAAGCAGTTACTTGCACAAGACTGTGGAATCAGGAAGGTGTGGGCACCAAGTACGTCCAGGCCCAGTGGCACAGAGGCGGCTCAAGGTATTGGCCAGCACTTATCTGCGAAGTGAGGTGAGAACTCGGCCACACTTCATCATGAGACTCCTGAATAGATTCTTTTCCTGTGCCATTGCTCATGCAAATGGGAAACACTTCACGGCTCTGAAAACCAACAATGCTGAGCTGAAGCACCTTTCAGAACAAAAGATGCAGTCTAGCGGTGTGTGCCACTTCAGTAACCAGGGCGGAATGGGTACAGGAAACCCTTCCACGACCCTCCAGGAGGGAGGAGAAAAGGGTTTGTGGCCCCTTCCCTGGCACTCTATCATAATTTACATCCTACTTTAAAGCCCAGATTACTTCACAGGTTATTCAATCTGTGTTTGTTTTGTGCCTACAATAAAGCTGTTACAGCAACCCAGATTTCCCAAGCAGGTGAGCCAAGAGTCGTATGGCAATCATAGCCCTTAAAGGCTGCTTTCATGAACACACACAAAAAAGGTCAAGTATCTGTACTGTCCTGTGAGGTGTCTGCAAACGGGAATGTGTGGATGTCACATGGCTTCATTTTCCTTCCACGATGGTACTGGTTATTTGACTACAGTGCTCGTTAGTAAGGCGAGGCAACCGCTCCATCTTAGCAGCTTCCTTCCTGCTTAGTAACTGAAGACCATCCCTGCTCTGTGAAGAGAGGGTGGGTGTGCGCTTTCATTTCTCATGAACCCACGAGAGGCAAAGCAGGAGACTCAACAAATTCTACAGCCAGACTAGCTTTTCATAGGACCTTGTTCTGACTTTTACTCTGTCGAGGATTGATAGGTGAGTGGATTTCATGTCACAAATTAGGAAAACACCTGCGATTAAGCATCAATTTGAAAAACAGAAATGTGTCAGCTGAGTGCGCAGACTCCCTGCCATGCTGTTGGTGGCCAGCTGTTTCACTGGTGGGGTACGCTGGCCAGACAGTCCATCAGTTCCTGACTTCAGTACTCTTGTAGGAAAATATTTCTCCTTTACTTTTTTTTTTAAAGACGACAAAATATTTTAATTGTTAGTGGTCATATGAATTCTTCTGGTTTTTCTCTTGTGATTATTTTTAATTTACACAGCAGTGGCTTCTGTTAACTCAGTGGCAATACCATGGTCACTTCAAATGAAATCACCCTGTAGCTCCACGGGGCGCCTGCAGGCTGCAGACGCACAGGAGGCTGAGGACAATGGTGGAGACTGAGTCACTGGACCCACGGGTACTCAGAGGCGACAACTGACGTCCAGCCCGAGAGCTGCGGTGCACTGTGGATTCCCGCCAGCCATCCTACAAACTGCAACGGAGTAGACGAGGCTACTGTTGCCCACAAGCCTAGGTGAGTCCTGTCCAGGACAGCCATGGTCGGGTGCTACTGGATGTTGCAGGCAGAACAGCAGGGGTCATCTTTGTCAGGCTGCGCTGCGTAGTTCATCTGCCTCACAATCTCGGCGAAGAGCTCGTCCACCATTGTCTTACTCCTGGCAGACGTCTCCATGAAGGGGCAGCCCCACTCTTCGGCCAAGGCGCGGCCTTCGTTGCAGGACACCTCTCTCTCGCTCTCCAGGTCCACTTTGTTTCCAACCAGGATGACTGGCACCTTCTCATACCTGGAAGAACACACATGTATGGCAGCAGTTAGCAGGCAGGGCAAACACGTCCTCTCTTTTCTATAGGGCACATGAAACATGACATGCACAGCTGGCTTGGCCTCACCAAGAGCATTCTGAAACCACTCCCAGAGGGGATCGTAAATGGGCTTTCAAATGATGTTTTCAATTAATCAATTATGTATCCTTTAAAATCAATTATGTATCCTTTCCAGATATACTTGGGGAATTATTCTCAGAACCTTGGACTGACTCCTCTTAATTTAAATGCTATCTGTTCCATGAGATGTTCTCTCAGAACTTCAGCCAGTCATGCAACCATGAGCTTTACTGCGAACATAATTGTATTATTTTACTGTATTCTATAAGAACACAAACAAATCATTTCTAAAGAGCTCCTGGACACAGCAAAGAAAATGAAAGCAAAAAGTGTAATAGAATTCATCAAGAAGGAAAGCATTAGAGGCACACCCTGTCTCATACGGCATCAGCCAGCAGAAAGAAAAAGTTCATTTTATTTTTTTTTTTACTGTTTGTTAAGGATTAAAAATTTTAGTTATTAGCTTCATGAGATGTTGCCTCTCTTTTTCTTCTGACCTCGAACTCTGAGACCAATAAATGATAAGAAAAGAAAATAAAGAACCAGAGGTCCCAAGCCACCAGCACAGCGGGTGCTCCACGCGGAACAGGGCATGAAACCTGTCAGGACGAGAACACCCAGTGCTGCTCACAGCTTATGCTCCAGGTTTCACCCTGTGGTCTGAGACAGGGCCTCACCATGTAGCTGGCCTGGACTCTATGTAGACCATGCTGGCTTTGAACTCATAAGCGATCTGCCTGCCATGGCCTCCCAAGTGCAGAGATTAGAGGCGTGTGACACCAATCCCAACCTTTCACTTTAAAAGTTATTTCAAAGCATTTTTTGTTTCTGTGATTTTAGTGTAAATTAGTGTGTATATGTTTGGCAAGACCGTATGTAGGTCTTAGCCGATCTGACTAAAGGCGAAGAGAGAAGAAGGCAAGACCCCACTGAAGCACAACTCACACAGTGCATCTAGGAAACTGAGTCACAGGAAGTTTCCCCTCCCCATGACTTCTGTACAGTTCCACTGCTCTGTCAAGATGCTTCTCCCACTTCCCTGAGAGCCAAGTATGTTCCCAACGGACACCTGTTTTCCTTTGGCAAGAGAGCAAACCAATGGCCTAAGTGAGGGTCCACGCCACACAGCAAATACAAGAGCAACTGAACAAGAAGCAGGAGCCCTACCCCCCACCCCCCATGAGGAGCTCGTGCCAGCAGTTCCAGCACTGAGAGGCCTGCTGTAGGATTCCCCAGTCTGAGGCCAGCACGGGTTCACAGCTAGACCCTGCCTCAGAAGAGAAGAGGACTGGGGAGATGGCTCAGTAAGGTCCTTGCCATGCAAGCAGTAAGAGCCCAAATCTGTCCCTAGAACCCATGTGAAGACCAGGCACAGTGGCACAAGCTTCTAATCTCAGCTCTGGGGAGGCCATGGAGGGAGGACTCCTGGATCACTGGCCAGTCAGTCTACCTAAACCTCAGGCCAATGAGACCGCTTCAAAGAAGGTGGATGGCTTTCCTAGGACAATGTGCAAGGTTGTCCTCTGGTCTCCACATATGCAGGAACTTGCAAACACACATACATATGTGTGTATAAAAGAGTAAGGATTAAAGAGTGGGACTGCATGAAGGTGAAGCTAGAACTCAGCATCTAGAACTTCTGTTTCTCCAGGGACAGATGGGCAGCTCTGACCTGCATCAAAGGTACCTGGATGAACTCTGCTGCTCTGCCCTGTGGCCTCTGCACACGACACAAGGACTACTACTTCTTAGTTTAGGACTCGTGTGTGTGTGTGTGTGTGTGCGCGCGCACACACACGCACGCACGCACGCACACATGCACACGCACACACATTCTGAGTACCCGGCTCTGGAGCACAGGTGATAATGCAGCTGTAGCACAAAGCCCCACTGACCAGCTACACGCGCACGCACGCACGCACACACACACACACACACACACACACACACCCATTCTGAGTACCCGGCTCTGGAGCACAGGTGATAATGCAGCTGTAGCACAAAGCCCCACTAACCAGCTACACGCGCACGCACACACACACACACACACACACTCACACACACCCCATTCTGAGTACCCCGCTCTGCAGCACAGGTGATAATGCAGCTGTAGCACAAAGCCCCCCTGACCAGCTACTTTCCACATCACTTTCACCTGGGGCACCAAGCTGCCTGGCTGAGAGCTGACACTGTGGACAGTCAGGATGCCAGCTTCTCATCTGTTCTACCCGCAAGCATGGAACTGCACTTCCTCTTCTTGCTTGGTGATGAAGCAACTTTCAGATGGTAACATGGAAACCTTACTGTCCTAAAGCTAACACCTAACCAGACCATTAGCAATGATAAGAACACACGTTCTAAGTCAGTGCTTTCTAACTGGGCTGGAGGAAGCACATGTGGGGCAGGAGAATCAGGAGTTCAAGGTCATGCTCAGTCGCACAGTGGCAGACCAACACAGAGATCACTTTCTGTTATTAGAAAAGAGAAAACTATCTTATGGATTTTAAAGCTTAAATACAACACTGCTACATTACAGTTTTTGTTTGAGAGAGACACTTTTAGTTGAAAAGTACAGCATCTAATGAAATATGTGGATATTTCAAAACTTGCAAACATATTGAGCTATTAGCAATTGGCTGACACAGGCTCTTCAGTCTGCAGGTTCAAAGTTACAACAGACATGGTGGGCCAAACTATTATCACCGCCTTTACAGACATGGTGGGCCAACTTATGATCACCACCTCAACAGACACGGTGGGCCAACCTATGATCACAGCCTCGACAGACATGGTGGGCTAACCTATGATCACTGCCTCGACAGACATGGTGGGCTAACCTACGATCACAGCCTCGACAGACATGGTGGGCTAACCTATGATCACTGCCTTGACAGACATGGTGGGCTAACCTATGATCACAGCCTCGACAGACATGGTGGGCTAACCTATGATCACCGCCTCGACAGACATGGTGGGCTAACCTATGATCACTGCCTTGACAGACATGGTGGGCTAACCTATGATCACTGCCTTGACAGACATGGTGGGCTAACCTATGATCACCGCCTCGACAGACATGGTGGGCTAGCCTATGATCACAGCCCCAACAGACATGGTGGGCTAACCTACTATCACTGCCTCGCCTCTCCTTGACCAGGTTGACAGGCAAGTACTTGGCACTGTGCTACAGTCTGATTCTTCAATGGGAAGGCAGAACACTGCAAACACAGGCCCACATGTAGCGAATCCAATGGCTACCTGTACATGTAGTAATAAAGGTAGAAATTCAGTCAATATCAGAGAACCTTCTACTAACTGAACTGCAGTGATCTTTCCAGCCATCAGGGTGTTAAAAGATGTTAGAGAAATGAAGATTAATAACCTGAACAAGAAACCTGACAAACAAAACAAAAAACAAAGTGTGTATTTCCAAATACCAGATGGTGATGGACCGTACCTCTCTGTTAGCACTAAAATCTGTACAGAGGAAATACTATAAACTGCGTTTGGATGGAGACTTAGCTCACACTCCTGCCCATGCAAGGCCGCAGGGCTGAGTCTGGCATTTCCTGAGAGTGTTGTCTCATTTTTGTGGACAAAATGGAGTTCGAGTATCTGTTCCCACTTAATGCAGCAAAGATGCCGTACAGGCCGGATGAGACAATTCCCAAGTCCAGATTAGATAGTGCAGGACGGTGCCTACCCTCCTGCTGTCCCCACTGAAGTAAGACCACAGCCTGGCAGAAGACCGAGGGTTAGGAAGTTCATAGACCAAGAGATAGAGAGATCTTCTGAGGAGAAACAAACTGTGCCAAGGGATTAGGGTTGTGAGGTCAAAACAGACAAGAGAGAGGGGGCAGAAGCAACCAGATGCTGCTTGATCCTTCCCTATCTCTTGCTAAGGATCGTAATGAGAGACAAGACAAGCAGAAATGAAATCTCAAAACATGGAGTCTTACAGAAGATACGAACATAGTGGGAGGGGACTGGGAGACAGGGAGGGTGCTACATGGAAAGGCACACCGGAAGAACCTGGGTTTCCATGGGACACAACGAGAAGACAAGGGACAGAGGCAAAGCCTTGTGCTGAAGAGCACAGCAAACTGGTCTGTCTCCTGTTATGGCGTAGGGCGTTTAAGAAAGAACAACACAACTCCAAACCAGACAAGACTTTAGCCTCAGAACCAGCTCTAGCTAAATATGTAGATGCAGATTAATATGATACAGTCTCTGAAGTGCCTGTCTGCTGGACTAGTAAAGTGGTCTTAAACCAGAAAGTTAAGAATCACATCAGACACGGTGGCCCAACCCACAACCAATAGCTACACCTTCACCAGGCTACCGGCTGAGTGCCTGGCACTGCTCGACGGACACAAGGCAGGCTGACCTTTAGAGAGTCATCAAAGTGTGCTTGAGGAGCGGAGTCAACAAGGGTGAGAAAACTGTAGGAGACCCTGTGGGCCAGAGACTGGGCAGCTACTGCCAATGCATTGACTCACTAATGGGAGGGAGGACACGTCCAGGAGCTACGCAGCCAACTGTCTACATGCAGTGTGCGGGATGCCAAGGGCTGCTGTGAGGAGCACCGTGCGGTGTGTGGTGTACCAAGGGCTGCCGTGAGGAGTGCTGTGCGGTGTGTGGGGTACCAAGGGCTGCCCTGAGGAGCGCCCACTGTGCAGTGGAAGCAGAGGGGTGGCAGACAACCACTAGTACTTTGGATCAAATACTTTGCTGTCTATTCAACCTATTTTCTTGCTAAGCGTCTATTACACCTTAGATACTATTGTTCCCACTTACGATGCACAAGAAACAACAGACATCTGCCCTCGTACAGCCTAGCAGAGGGAACAGGTATTAACAAAATAAGGTGATAAGTAAGTTAAGATTTGCCAGAGACAGAAGAGGCGGACCAGAGAGCACGCTGGGCACAGGCACCATCCTCAGAAAGATAGCACAGGCTTCCCTGGGAAGGCGGCATGTGATGTGATATGAAGGGGCAGGAATCTGCCACGTAAGTACCAGGGAAACTCCCAAGTGAGACATGGACTACATGTCGAGAGGCTGCTGGTTCAAGAAATAGCAATGGCTCGTGGGATGCAACCGCAGGACCCCTCCCACCCCTGCTCAATCCTGTACAGGTCACACCCTTCATCTGAGAAACAGACCCGAGGAACTGAGGTGCCAGCAGTGACCTCATGAGACAGACAGCATTTACAACAGGGTCAGCTTTATTATCTAGGAGGCTGGACACCTTGTCAGCAGGTGACAGCAGTCAAACTCTCATATTCGATTCTCATCACAGCCCTGTGGCTTTTCTTTACTTCTCCCCCTTTTCAAAGCATACCACTTGGGAAGAAGTTGAAAACGCAAGATCCCCAAATTACTCTATTTATGAGTCACTGTTAACCTGATCATGGACGGGACACCATAGTCAGGGTCAGAAGGTGGCTGATGGGGCTCAGATTATTTTTGTCTGTAGGCTGTGGAAAACATTTGTCTTATTAACGAGAATTTACATGCTGCTTGTTCTATTCATGAGTGCGATTATATAATGGATGAATAACTAAAACTGGCTCCTCTAAGCAGCTGTGCTTGACGGAGTGCACAAAGCACTCTTAGCTGTAGAACACTGGAGGCTTCTGAGGCAGCTCTGGAAACACCACGGTTCCCAAGCATTGAGTGTGCTCATCAGCAGGCCGTTTCTGCTGCATAGCTGTCCTAACACATGTGTTTATGTACACTTTATTCCGAGGACGTCTAAGCATAGCTGGTCATTAGGACTGATTCCGGGACTGTTCCAGAGGTACTAAAACATGTACCTATCTATACACCAACCATGAAGACTGAAGCTCAGGAGGCGTCGGTAATGACCAGGCTCATCACTGACGCCCACCCCAAGCACACTGGATGCTTCCCATCCACGACTTTCAATTCAGCACGGCTAAAGCCAACGCCCTCTCCAGTCCACGCACCCATCAAGATAAGCCGCACGTGATCTACGTGATCTACGGCAGTTTCTTTTGAGGGCATTGTACTGCAGCAGGTTCAAAGAAGGGCCTGTCTCACTGGAATTTTGTTATGCAGGTCTTGGCCATAAGCTGGTTGAAATAAAATTCTCCTTGAGTTCAGAAGAGAAACAGAAAGGTTTTCCTTAGTCCCTTGTTCAATTTTGTGCCCAGAGTTAAAATCCCCTCTACTAAGAGTTCTGAGGCACAATGGCAATGCTTGACGCTTCCGTCACTTTGGGCCAACCCCACCGGATGTCTCTGAGTGTGTCAGCACCTTCAGTGACACACGACTCACACTTGACGCTTCAATCACTTTGGTCTGACCCCACTGAATGTTTCTGAGTGTGTCAGCACCTTTAGTAACACACAACATTCACTATTTGCCCTTCTATCAGCTCAACAGACATTCGTGTTAAGAATTCAGAGTTTTGATGTTTGTGTGTTCCAGAGCCATGATGTCTGACTTGGTCCCCTTCACTGTCCTAACTTCTGCCCTTAGGGGGAGGAAATAGTTTTCTTCCTCAGGCTTCTTTGGTCAAACCAAGCAATGTATCAAAATTTAAACAAACAAAAAGAGCAAACAAATTCCAAGAAATGAGGAGGGGCAACATTCTTAATCTCACCTGGGAGAATGAGCACTGTAACTATTTTGTGTATAAACTTCCGGACTTTTTCTATTCATATATATTAAGGTAAGCATACATTTTTCATGCAAAGTGATTCTATCATTTAGTAGTATCATTTTGCTCAATATTATGATCTATTTCAATAATGGCATATTATCATAATGGCCAAGTAGTATTCTACTATATAGAATCATACACATATATATACATTTTATATATGTATATATACATACATACACATACACACATATATAATATATATATCTTCTAAAACTGCACCATAATTTACTTTTACCCCATCAGTGCCATTTTTTATTTTGGCAAACATAACCAGCAATCTAATGAATATATTAAGAAGAGTAGTTTCTGTACCAAAGGATATATAAAATGTGTATTTACAAAACCCCATGTGTCTGTTTTTTAAGTCTCTGAACTAGAAAAGTCTCACTTCTAGATTAGTTCATCAGACTTGTGTGTGGCTGCAAACAGTTTCGCTGAATGACTGAAATTATCCCACCACCACCACCAATGCTCGAGTGCCAAGGACACCTCCCTCCTCCAGGACAGACTCGGTTCACCCAGCAGCGTTCCGGGGCTGGTCCGGGTTAGGACATTAGCTGGTGTGAGGGGCGCGGGCTAAGTAAGACCACCTGCTTCCTCTAAACTGATTTGTACTCAGCTGACTAAATACTTCATTCATTCATTTTAACAGGGCTTTTTTTGTGTAACTTCTCTGCCTTGACTTTCTCTCGGTATTTTAAACAGTGAGAAACTTATAATGTAAAGTAAACATGATATGAAGACGATATTCAAAGTCATCAGGGACTCTGTGTCTTCTAAGGAAAAATCAACGTTGTTCACAGAAATTACAAGGGTTGACGTGGCACCCTACAGTTTCGTTCGGATGGCCCCAGTGAGATGGGAGGTAACTCACAGGCATCTTAAATGCATTCAGCAACCACATCAGGCTATGCACAAGGCCAGGGTAACAAAGGTCCGTAAGAACTGCAACATGACACAGCGAGCAAATGTCAACTGCTTTCCCAGCTCAAAGAGCCAGGAAGGCGGCCTAAGGGGTAGAAGCTCTCAGCTTTTCCCTCTCCCTCCGTATGCTCACTATGCTTGGAAGATGAACTTGTTGTGAGAACTCTGTGGAGGGCAAACACAACACCTGTGAGAGAAACACCCTACTTCCGGCTGGGGGCGCGGGCTCCATGGTCTGCAGGGTGTGGTAGGAATCTCTGTTACCCCAATAAGTGAACAGGAGCCCAAAGAAGATGACGGAGGATAGGACCACAGACTGGGAGCAGGAAAGAGAACGCAGGGGCTGAGCATATGGAAGGCGCTGCTGTGCATCCAGCTATGTGTCTGAAGGTATGTGTGCTCAACTGCATGAAGGGGATACCTTAATAAAAAATAATACCTAAACAAAATCCTCACTTAAGCGGGATAGCAGAATAACCTTCAAGACATTGAGGGTATACGCATGTGGGGTGTGGTGCTTCAATAATATAAAACGCAGATGGGTTGATTAATTAATTACTTCACTGACTCCTGCCCATCATAAATTCAACTTCTGTGCTGCTGACTTTCTGTCCTACTGTGTACGCTGACGCCACAGAGCCGTGTGCTGCCAGGCGTACAAAGGAGAGCAGCTCTGAAGGCTTTCTTCCCCATCAGGCCCACGACTGCACCCACAGATCTTCTCAGGAGTGCCAGGACGTTCAAAACCATCCACATTAAAATGGGAGGAGAAACTGTGGCCGGGATGTAAAATAAATGAATAAATTTAATTTTTTAAAAAAGGGAAATGAAACTATGCTTATATTCAATCTGGCCCTTTGTCATTAGAAATGGGGATTACTCATGCCAGAAACGTGTATCTGTGAGGAGATGTTTGCAACTGCAGGCCTGAAGCCTCGTCATTTAGAAACTGAGTGGGAAAACGGAACAAACGGGTTGATTCTGCTACAAGCGCCACAGGTGAAATCACAAGAAGAGAGAAGGGACAGCTGTTGGCAGACTCGTTCCTATAGGTGCCTTTGGGCTCCAAATTAAACCAAACAATTGAAAAATCAGTCAAAAGGTAGACAGACTTCTAAACACACAGTTTTATCAGAAGGGGGAAGGTCATTCAAACACCGTCTCACCTCTTAGTTGAATGCTGAAACCTGGAATTTCTGGTTAAAACAGGCTGACACCGGATGTGACAAGGCCGAGCCAGCGGCTAGAATGGGAGCTGCCTCCACAGCACCGGGCTGGGCTCGGAGGGCACACCTCCTCAGCAGTTCAGCTACTCAGTTCCCCTGAAGAGGGCGCGCCCAGAGATGCTGGCAAACTGAAGAGCTGAGGCTTTAGGAGCTGAGAACAAGGAGCGTCTAACTGGGAGACCACGTACTATCGTAAAAAGTCTTACACATAGCTCTCTCCTTCCTGCAAGCCACCGAGCAGAAGAGCCCCCACCACACCCCAAGAAAGATCTAAAGCCAAGAGCCATGAGATGTGGCTGTTCATGCCGATGATCTTAGTGCTGGAGAGGCTGAGGTGGGAGAACTCTGTGAGTTCAAGGTCAGCTTAGGCTACAGGGAGTTCATGCCTCACAACAAAGCAAACAAAAACACCACAAAAACCAAACAAGCAAAAATGCTGAATTTCAACAATTTGCATTTCTAGTAAACAAAGGTTATGACATTAATGGAGTCAGCATTTATTCTCCCCAGTAAGGAATTCCCCAGGAAGGAAACCCTTCCTTTAGGAGGGGAAGAGGGCATCAGGCACGCGCACCACCCTCGGTCCGCGGTCGCCAGGCTGACTGGTAAGGTCTGTGAGGACAGACGTGAGCAAGGGATGCAGGAGGCGGCCAATGGGAGGAGAACGAGTGGGAGTGAAGGAGACGGAGCTGATGATTACAGGCAGAGCGAGGCTCCTCACAGCAGCAAACAGAAATGACAAGTGACAGACACGTGACGGAGCTGTAAGTCAACACTCACGTAAAAACATACGCAGACAGTTATAAAGAAAACTACTGGGGCGTGGGAGAGCGCGAGGTAGGGTGGGGGTCTCTAACCATCACCAAGTACGGGACAGGAGGGGTGTAACAACAGGCCTCGCGGAGCAGTGATTACAGGGACGGGGCGGAGCAGGGGTTACGGGACGTGAGAAAATCCATCCCGTAATTTTCATATGCACAAACCGTTCATTTCTAATGTAACTCACAGCTGAGCTCCAGTCTCTGACAGCTCTAATCTATTCCTCACCCCCTCTACCTTCCCCTCTTCACCAATTCCATGGCCACTAACTTAAAGCCTTGCTTTTACAGGCCACAACCCATACCAAGTACCCTATAAAAATATGTGTGGCTCCATGACACCTGGAGAAAAGCTTACTCCTAGGCTAATAGTCACGGCTGGTCATTTGGTCACTGGCTGGAACAAACACAGAGGGCAGAGAACACAGAAATGGGTTTGGTCTTACGGAACTAGAAGGATGTTTGTTTACTTGGATATGCTGTCTGCCTTTCCCCAGCCCTGGCTCTTTGCTTGTGAGACAGAAATAGTAACTTATAACGTTAATGACAATGAGAGCAACAGCATTACTATCAGCCAGCACCGACAGAGGGCCGGTATGTGCCAGACTCTGCACTGGGCATTCCCATCAAGTATCCACTACAGCACTACGGCTAGTGCAAACTACCAGAGGGCTGCTAGCTCGTCATCTCGGGTCCCCAGACTGTTAGCAAGCCAGTGCTAAGATCTCAAGTGCCGCGGTACAGCTATCAAGAATGCGCCACACCTGTGCTGGGCGCCGTTACATTCTCTGGTCCAAGTATGTCCAACTCTACTAAGACTAAAAGTCATTCATTTCCATGGAAAAGAGAAAAATAAGAGACATTATTTCCCAATATATGCAAGCTGACAATCCAGCCTCTTCCACAAACAAGTACTCTCCCTTATTCTAAGATCTTTCTTCTCACCACATACTGCCGTCACCAGACAGGAGCCATGGCTGTGATGTAAGACAATGTGGGACACACAAGAAGAGAAGCAGCGCCAGCTCTGCGGTGTTAAAGTGTCAATACACACAAACCAGCGGTGCTGTGTCTGCATCATAGCTGTGCCCACACGGCCATGGCCCGCAGCCGTGTCCCACCACTGGGGCTGCTTCTTGATGCTCACAGGTACTCGTGCAGGACAATAAGGGATGGATGTCGAATCAGGAGTTTCCTCATGACCTTCAGGCTGCTTCAAGTGGCAGACATGTCGCTGAGACCATGCAAACATATGGCCTTTATATGTGATTGCTCAGACGGATTTATTAAGGGTCCCTGAAGACACGGGGAAAGGGGAATGGTCAAAACACGCATGCAATGACCCAAAGGGACCTTGTTCATAAATTCAACTAACATTTGCTGAGGTTTTTTTTCTATATTCCAAGGTGCTGGATGTCAAAGCTGGTGCAGAAAAACACTGTACACGGAAGAAGCTTTTTTTAGTAACATAAATGAGATGGTCTATACCAGCTGTTTTTATAAACAAACACAAGGCTACACGGAAGGGCGAGCAGAGGCAAAGGTTCACACACTCAGATTTTCCTGCTGACTCTCTAATATGCTATACCCTTTAAAAATACACTAATGAACAGAATTTTTCAAAAGATTTTCTTTCAATTATGTGTCTGTGAGGGGGATGTGTGCGTGTGAGCGCAAAGACACGGGGGGACCTGAAGGATGGTTCCAGCTCTCTCGGGTCCAGAGTTACAGGCAGTTGTGAGCTGCCAAGAATTGAACTCAGGGCCCCTGTAAAAGCAGTGAGAGTTCTTAACTGCTGGGTCATCTCTCCAGCCTCGAATATGCTATACTCTCAATATGAGTAAATACGGTCTTTAAATTACAGTCCTGCCTGAACAACTGAATGACACCAGGTAAATTCCAAGGGCAGACGGCAGGGGGTTTGGGCCATCTTTCAAGAGTTCAGTCGGTCCGTCCGTCCGTCCGTCCGTCCATCCATCCATCCATCCATCCATCATGTCTTTATCTTCAGGAAACATTTTTAAAGATATGACTGTTTTTTAAATATTTAAGAAGAAAAACAAATATTCAAAACCAAAACCAACAAAGCTTGCCTGAACCACCTTCCTAGACTCCACATTGCTGGTCGTGATTTGGGCAGCACTTCAGTTTCTTGTCCCACATCCCGTTAACTGGGGTCAGTCCGAGGTGCTCAGCTAGGGTGGGTGGGACAGTCGCCGTGGTAAGAATGGAGGAAGACAGCCCCTTCGTGTAGCTGCAAGGCCTCGAAACAATGGGCTTCCTACATGTCTGAAACATCAGTTCAGGGGATGAGGAATCCAAGTGAAGTGGCTGGACCTTGCAGAATGGCCCCTTACTGGCTGGGCATCTCCTCGGCATAATTAATGTTCAGCCCATACTCAAGGAGGACTAATAAATGCTTTTTCTCAATGGAAATTGTATCAACGAATCATAGCCATCTTTAGCTCACTTAGTTAAAAAAAGAACGTGCTTTTGAAACTGACCAAATTTCTAGCTCATGAGGATTAACCAAATGACCAGAAGCAGTAAGGGTGCTGGCCAGGTCAGGACTTGCAGTCACATGCAGAAACGCATGCACACACTGAACTCACACGGTTCTGGGAACAGAGTCTGAGTTCGAATCAGGGGCAACCACACGATCCCTGCGCAGACCGGGGTATTGCTGAGATGGAAGCAAAGTACAGCAGGCATAGCCTCAAAGGCCAGGGACGCAGAGACATTCGGTCACCTCTCGAGCAGGAGTGCTCTTTCAAAGGGAGTCAAGGGACTACTGGAAGCCATGGCCTACGAAGGAAAGGATGAGCCGTGAGGGCAATGGGAGAAACCTCCTTCTCAAACAGCCATGTTTTCCAACAGAGCCAGACGGTGTGCTTGGGTGGCCCTAACGGGAAACACGCTCTACCTGTCAGACAGGGGGGTGAGCACCAGCAGGCCGGCTGGCTGCTGAGGTGATGCCGCTAGTGGATGGTTATAGCACGCCGTGCTCAGCCCATGCATCCGTACGGGGGAGGATGCTCTAGATCACCCTTCCTGAGTAAGGCAGCTCAACTCCACCCCTGGTCAGTGGTCACTGAGTGGAAGAGCAGGCTCCAAGCCAGAGTAACAAAGTTAAGCCTTCCGTGTTAGCATTATTAAGCAAAGGCTGAATACAAGGCACTGAGCCTTCTCTCAAAGACAAAACAAAACTACAAATCTGGAGCCCGGCTCACTTTCTAGCGAGCTTTCATGCGTGGGCGCCGTTTGTTAGTTAGTGTCCTGACAGGTTTCACGTGTGTACGCATGGGATTCTAGCCAGCCTTCAGGTGTGCTTGTGCTTAACAACAGGTCCTAAGGGCATCTGGTCCTCGACTTTACTGACGGAGGTCACTGATGGCCAAAGCTGTTTAGACTGCTGGTTCCGAAAGCCAGACAAGGAAACAGTGTGAGCAAACACGGGTTACTAGGGAGAGAGGGAAATTATAATCTGGATAGAGGAGATAAAAACATTCTGAACATCCACCCATTGTGCTCTGAATGTTGAGCTTTCCCACAACTTACAGGTTGAACTTCATCCCCAGTGTGACAGAACTAAGACATAGTGACTTTGACGGGTGATTGGCTACCCCGTGAAAGAGACCCTTAAGCACCCTTAGAAAGCGGTCAAGGGGGCTCAGTTTTTCTCTTCCAATTTCACGGAGATGCAGAGAGAGGAGGCCTCTACGAACAGGCCCTCAGGAGATACCGGGTCTTCTGGTATCTTGATTCTGGATTTTCTACCCTCCAGAACTGTGAGCAATGCATTTCTATTATTTACAAATTACCCAGGCTATAGCAGCCCCAGAGGACTAGGGCACTGACCAATGTAAATATGTAACTGTTATTATTCCTATAGATAGCTTTCTGATTTTAATGACTTAGAACGAGTGAAAGATTCCCCAAGAAAGGTGGCCTGATAAAGCAATGTTGCTGGTGGGAGATATTCTGAAAGTTAAAAATCAAGCTGTTTTAAAGTCTGTAGTCTGTATACGTTAGAACTGTCAATCTATACTCACTGACAGTGCATTCTGGCACACCGGCTAAAGATAGCACCCTTCATTTCTTCTGCATAACGCCCAGGGCAATGCTATGCAAATGAGGTGGCTTAAGCCATATTATTTGATGTTGACAGTTATGATTTTTATACAAAGTCAGATAAAACTTTTTCAGGAACAGGTTTACTAAGAAAAACCTGTCAACACTTTACTATATATAACCAGCCACAGAATGTTGTTACCTTTAAGCACGCAGGGCTTTCAGCATTTATGAAAAGGTCTACTATCATCTCCAACTTCTCAAGATGAAAAATGTTATTTAAAAATACTAATACTCTATAATGATTACTTTTTTGTGTATCATTTTGTAATTAAAACACGTATACTTAAAACCATTACAATTTCTTCTCAGCTAAGAAGTCCTTGTCACCAGGGGTGGCAAGGACCCAGAATTCAAAGTGGCACAGGTCTGTGGTACAGGTCTCATTACACGCCCCATGAGGCTAGAGAGGAGGAGCAGGTGATGGAACCGTGGCTCGGATTAGCTCCACGTCACTTCTAGCCAGTCCTGAGAAACCACACACTCTTAGAAGGGCCTGGGTTTACTCCCTCTTTCCGTGATTTTTCTCGAACCTTTCTTATTGGTAATCTGGGACTGTAGTGTAAAGAAACATCTATGCTCACTGTTTCTTTAGTTATTGCTCATCCCCATGACGCAGATGAAGAGACTGAGATGCAGAGAGAGCTGACTGCACAGCCAGCCGGGGCTGGAGCTCACGGTCTCCACAGACGGAAAGGCAGGATAAATATGCACAATCAAACTCCATATTTGAGAAGTATACAGACTATTTTGAACATTCATTGAAAACTGGAAGATGAGCATATTCAGAATCTATAATAAAATGATATAGCGATTGACAGGGGAATATACTAATATTTCACTTAGCCGTAAAGACATCTGGTAAAGTAGAAAATATTAATATGCATTGAATAATTAATATGATACAGGATTTCCACTCTGAATTATTAACTTCTGAGGTGACAGAAAGTATGAGGAACAACTCCCTTACATTAAACGTGTTAAGCAAAGGCTTACAATGTGCCTCCTGGGTGGTTTTACTAAATGACTGGAAGTTCTCCACAACCACGGTCGTCTTCACCCATTTACTGACTCAACACCACCCTGAACCAACACAGCAGCCCTCCCAACTGTCTCAGCAAATACGTGAAGTACCAACTGAATAGTCCTGAACTGAACACGAGGGACCAGACGCACTTCAGATGGTTGATTTTGGGAGGTTTGCATGGATGCAACCCACATCTAAGCATGAAATTCATTAAGTTTCCAACACATCTTAGACATGCAGCTTGCACAGTATGTGCAGTGCACCTATGATCTGAGCGCAGGTGTCATGAGAGCATGACGTCAGGTGTGGGGCTCTTCTGCTGAGCCGTCAGGCTCAGGGTTAGGAACATGAGATCATGACGTCAGGTGTGGGGCTCTTCTGCTGAGCCGCCAGGCTCAGGGTTAGGAACATGAGATCATGACGTCAGGTGTGGGGCTCTTCTGCTGAGCCGTCAGGCTCAGGGTTAGGAACATGAGATCATGACGTCAGGTGTGGGGCTCTTCTGCTGAGCCGCCAGGCTCAGGGTTAGGAACACTTTTGGGTTCAGATGAAATTCTAGAGGGAAGATGCTCGCCCTGAACAGCATCCCTCGCTCGGCCTCAGGCTGAGACCGGCAGGAGCAAGCTTTCCTTACTGGAGGAACAGGATTACATTACTCAGCACTACCTCTGCCTGTAGCTGTGATCCAGCTCACACCCGGAAGTATTTTGTCTTCACCTTCTGAACTAGCACACCATGTAGGAAGCCGGGAGAACCAGAGAGGAGAACTGGTTCACAGCACCAGTGTCTACTGCGTGAAGTGACCTGAGCCGGTTGTCTCCACACTGTGCAGTGAGAGCACTCTAGTAGGTCATGGGGAGCACTTGGAGAACAGAGCAGAAAAGGACAGAGCAGGCACCAACAACACGGCTAGTTTAATGGCATGCAGGGCTCCGTCCTTGTGCGTCTGTGCACTGGTCAGAGCAGAAAGTGGAGGTGGGCCTTGTGTAAGAAAGCATGAAGGCAACCAGTGGACGGCTAAGAGACTTCCCATATGGTGTTCTCATTACTACAAGAGTTTCAAACACATAAAAGTTGTAAGTCATTGAAGTTCTCATCAAAATGCCAGTTTGGGGTATGCCTTTAAATCTTACATATACCATAAACAGGAAAAAACAACAACAAAAACAAAACACCCTCCAAAACGCAAACAAAAAAAAAAAAAGCCAAATCCCTCAAACTACACCCTACCTACCCCATTCAGTGACTGTGTTTCGACATCATCAACAGGGTTGTATAATTTAAGCCTGCCTATTTAACCAGCTGCAACCTATTTTAAACACCATATTCAGAAACACTCTTCAGCAACATGTGATTAAAAATACAATTCCAACATTCAGTATTTCGCTGCATCCAATTTCCAATGCTGACATGTGATAGGGCTTCTCCAGCCATGACCTTAATAAAACATGCTAATAACTGACTCCAATACCCATGACCTCACTTTACCTCACATACTTCAAAACATCACCTCCAATACCACTATCAACCTTCAATTTAAACAGAAATTTATTAAGAACTGGACTCTGTTATGGGGCAATGATGCCCACCAGACACCAGAGGCTAAATAATTAAAAGCCCAGGGCAGGAATGAGTGACTTCTTTTAGCTGTCGGCCAGTGACGTCTCACAGGCCGTGGAACCTCACAAGGTACTGCCAGTGCTCTTGGTTCCTCCATAACGGAACTGCAAGATACCACACGCTTGAGTTACAGTCATGGTGAAATAAAGCCTTTGGCTAGTCTTCATGATGCTGCAAGGAGCTGTGAACACAGCCAGAGGAGAAAGATAGTCACCAGTCACACTCAGCTATGAACCCTGGGAGCTACAGCAATGACTGGCCTGACAGGCCACACCCACTGAAGCAATAACAGCACAAACACTGCAAGATGTTTGATTGCACTTAAGTCCCATTCCACAGCGTGCACCACTACTGGGCACGCAGAGAGACCGGCCATAGACCCTCAGGAGACCCTGCTGGTATGCTGCTAACTGACGTGAGGATTAAACCTTTTCCTACTGCTTTAGACATACAGACCGCACCCCTCCACTCTCCTGAGGTGCAGAGAACACAGTACTAGAGAATTCCCAGCTCTCAGGGGAGCATATATTCCATCACCACCATCAGCCCAAGCCTCAGGGATCACTGCAGAAGGCGGAGGCAGGAAGCCAAAGGGTCAAGAGGTGGCAGATGACTATAAACAGCCTTATTATCTAGACAGAGCTCAGCAGCTATACCTCTGATCTCAGAGTGGAGACAGAACCTGGGCAAGCTGAAACAAGCGGTCAGACCGAATCCCACACGAGACTACAAAGTGCCATCCCTGGCCACTGAACTACTGGCCACTCTTAGCTGTTGGAGAGGGAGAGACAGCTTGCTCCAAGCCAGCGGCTCTCAACCTGTGGGCTGCGGCCCTGTGGGGGAAGAACGACCCTTTCACAGGTATCGAATGTCAGATAGCCACATTACGATCCTTAACAGTAGCGATATTGCAGTTATGAAGTAGCGATGAAAATGGTTTTATAGCTGGGATCACAACGTGAGGAAGAGCACTGGAGGGCCACAGCCTTGAAGGTGAGAACCACCGCTCTAAGTCTGCCTTGCTCCAGCTAAGGCGCACACACCCAGAAACACCTGGCCAGCATGGCTTAGCTGCAACACATTTTCAAAGGACACAAAGCTGGGTGTGTAGGAGAGGGGGTGCATTTGGGAAGGGGAGGTGAAGAAGGAGTGTACATGGGATCAACAGAATTAACTTAAAAAATCAGGCTCTGTTTGGTTTTTATTACAGCTTTCACACAAGTAGAATAAAGGTGATGTTGTTGGATTAGGGCTACTATTCCCAAAGACATTTACATTTTTTTTTTAAAAGTGGAAAGCTAAAAAAAACAAAAACAAAACAAAAAGTAAAACGTTAAGCTGTGCCTGGGCGATGGTGGCGCATGCCTTTAATCCCAGCACTCGGGAGGCAGTGGCAGGCGGATCTCTGTGAGTTCGAGACCAGCCTGGTCTACAAGAGCTAGTTCCAGGGCAGGCTCCAAAGCCACAGAGAAACCCTGTCTCAAAAAACCAAAAAAAAAAAAAAAAAAAAAAAAAAAAAAAAAAAGTTAAGCTGTTTCGTATCCAGTATATACTATTATAAAATTATAGTGACTTTTCCAGGTATTTTTGATTTCTTTGAATTTTACATGCATATTTATGTTTTATTTACATGCTTTTAATATTTTTTCTGCATACTATGAAATTTCCATTAAAAGGTAGGCATTGTGGCACATACTGTTAATCCTAGCACTGGGAGGGAGAGGTAAAATCTCTGTGGGTTCCAGGCCAGCCTGGTCTACAGAGTGAGTTCCAGGACAGGCTCCAAAGCTACAGAGGAACAGAGGAACTCTGTCTTCAAAACAAAACAAAAAACCAAAAAAGAATAGAGAACAACAGCTAAAGAGGAAAGTCAAAATTCCACAGCAGCCCCGAGGAGCCTCCCTAGAATCTGGAGACAGTGACTACAGGGAAAGTGTGCATGAGAGAAAATCCTTGACGAAGTCTCAAGTCAAGTACAATGTGCGCGGTTTTATGCAACAGTCCTGTTAGAAATATGCATAAATGTGAACTGTACTTCACTTCAGCGTGCCATGTGTAACCGTGCACAGCCATTGACCCATCCAAGGGTTTTCACCACTATTAATATCAGCAAATAAGACTCCAATGCTGTCAGGTCTTCCTATTGGCTGTGCTGATCTTCCTTAATGTTAATTAAGCTTAAAAATCCCAATCCTAGAATAGCCAAGAGAAAACTATTGTATCGTAATAATATTATGTAACATTTACAATGCAGCAAAAGCAAGTTTCTCCCTCAAGAGGAAACACAAACCAACCAACTTGGGAACACAGAAAGCAACTCATAGACAAAGCCTTCATTATGCAATGAGTTGAGTCCTACAGACTGTTAACAAAACTCAGGTACCTAAGAATCTGCTAAGGAAATCCACCTTAAGCACCCTTGGAGCACCTGGGCAATGGCTCGAGGTAAAGGAATGAAGAGATTTACAGGCCTGGCCACGGCTTGGGTGGCGGTTCCACTGCAGTGTGGAACACCAAAGAAGATGATGTGTACACCTGTCCATGCAATAAACTCATCTTCAAAGAGCAAGCTCTCTTCGGATTATTTTTAAAGTATATTTAGGTTTTTAACTACTTAAGTCCTTGAATGAAAGAAAGATAAGGAATTAGGCACCTAAAACTCTTTTTATTCTGTACTTAGGGTACAGAATAAAATATTGTTGAAGGTTTCAATGCTAATATTCTATTTTATAACCACAACTGTTACGGTGTTTGTCTCTTAGTTTTGTGTTTAAATGGATCAACATTTCCTATTACTCTCTTTCTCCATATTTAAATTCCTTGTTCTATGTTAGGCTGTCAGATTTGTCATCAACTTTTTATGACACAGAGTCATTAATTTTAAAAAGTGGCTCACAGCTATTAGGCCCTGTACCTTCCAAGCCTAGCTTTGGATTCAACACTGGCTTCTGAGAAGGGCCGAACACCTTGTCCGCAATCTAGAACACCTGGTGGCCATAGCCTAGCACAATGTATGCGGTCTTCACTGTTCGCCATGTGACTGACTCTCCAGCTCTGCCCATAACTATTTGCATTTCTCATCTCTGTTCCAGCCACATCTATTCGTTTCTGCTGCACACAGTAGGTTTCACCTAATCTCAGCCTGAACTAGGCAGAGCTTTTCACATCGTGCAAGATCTGACCCTCAAGGCCTTTTCTAGTATCCCCATTATTAGACACAGGAGTGCTCTAAGGAAGACCATCTCAGCTGAAACCCCCAGCTATTCCACACTGATCTTATTCCCTCGTGTTCAGATGTGAAGGGCGCTTCTGACCTGTCTCTCTCCTACAACTGGATGGATCCAATCCCGACAGACACCGTGCTAGCTCACGACCTTTATACACCACACAGATACTATATTATACTAGTTAAAACTGCCGTCCTTAAAACAGAAGGGCCATTATGCTGATCATCTCACCCCATTACTACTTCTGCAAAGTTCTGGTTACCGCTCTTCAGCAGAGGCTTAAGTCCACAGACTGAACCTTCCAGCATTAAGTTTTACCATCTGGAACCTCACCTCCCACAACACATCCATGGATGTTTCTAGTTTGGTCAGTGAGGTCTCTTTAACATTCTGAAACTACTCCACGCATCTCCCGTGCTACCTCTTCCATCCAGAAGACACCCCCCTATTCTTTACAGTTCACCAGACATCTGACATCTTCCTTGCTGGCCTAACTTGAAACACTCTTACAAATCGACTGGAAACACCAAAGTGCCCGGGGAAACTGAGTCCAAACACTTTTCTTTTGAAGCTTCCTCTTCCACCGTATTTTTACTGTTCCCGTACGCGTGTGGTTGTGCTAGCCACCTGGGCTCAGAGCTCTGCGAAGAGGCTTACGAGTCATCCCGCAGCAAATGCTCATGAGAGGTACGAAACAAAGGGAAGAACAGAGGCTGCAGGCTGCCTTGGTGGGGTTGGTCTACGTGAGAAAACCGGACAGCAAGCCATTCAGCTGGGTAAGAGGAGAGGGGCTTCTCTAGGCTGAGGGGGTGAAAGAATGAGTAGAAATGGACTCTGTCGAAAGCTGAACAGGTTCTAGGGCAGAAGGAAAACCCGGAAAGAGAAAGAGCGTTCTGAGCAACTAAAAGTGGACACACTGGTGGAGCGGGTGTCTGCACAGCCACGGAGGGACCAGAGCGTGCTTGGACGTGCAGGTCAGGCTCGGAGTCTGGGGGCTACAGCCTATGATGTGCATCCCGAGATACTTCAAGTCAGGACCACAACCAGCCCTGGAGCACATACAAACAGGAAATTAACCACTAAGAACTCTGGTTTATTAAAATATATGTGCTTACTACTCTTTGTTTTCTGATCCAAACTCAAAAAAGAGGAGGAGGAGGAGGAGGAAGAAGAAAGCACGACTTACACATGAAGGCAATTTTCAGAGGTTCGCTTCGTTTGAGAAGAAGCCCTGTGGCGTGTGTGTGTGTGTCTGTGTGTGTGTGTGTGTACAATGAAGAGACCATGGGCACTATAGAGAAGGCTCATTTGGTAAAGCGTTTGCCATCTAAGCATTAGAACCTGAGCGCAGAACCCAGAACCCCCTTAAACTAGTACTTGAGAAGGCAGAAGGAGAAAGGGCTCACAGGAGAACACTTGCGGCTCCAGCAGAAAAACTGAGTTTGGTTCCCAGCACCAACATGGCCGCTTAAAACTACGCCTAACTACAGTTCCCTGGAGGCCCAACGGCCTCTGACCTCCGTGGCACACGTACGTATTTGTTGACCAACACTCATACACATAAAATAAAGATAACTACATCATTTTTAAAGGTAGATGGCTGTGGTGGTTTTAAAAAGAATGGCCCTATAGGCTTCTGTACCTGAATGCTTAGTCACTAGGGAGTGGGACTATTTGAAAGGATTACAAGGCGGGGCTTGTTAGGGCAAGTGTGTCACTGGGCTCTGAGGCTTCACAAGCCCACGCCAGCTGCAGGTGCCCCTGTGTGCCTGTGGATGAGGATACAGCTCTCAGCTACTTCGCTGGTGTCCTGCCTGCCGCCACACTCCCCACGATGATGACACGGAGTAAGCCTTGGAAACGTTAAGTTTCCAGTTAAATGTTTTCTTTTATATGAGTTGCCGTGGTCATGGTGTCTTCATGGCAACAGAACGGTAAGACAATGGCTCTGTGGGGAAAGGTGCCTGCTGCACAAGTCGTAGTGACCTCCACACACATATATATGTAATAATAAAAACATTCTTGTAACAAGAAATGAGGCATAGAGCAAATGAACCAGACACATGTCAACTCTGGCTTCTACATGAATGCACATATAAGTATGCATGTATGTACACATATATGACGCTGAAGGAAATTTTAATTTTAAAAACAAAATAGTCCAGAAGGTATCGCTCCTCTGCTGCCACGCTCCATATGAAACCAGTTACAGGTTCATCCTCTTGTCTCCCACAGGGGAAAACAGTTTACAAAACCAACAGAATATCTCCCCGTGACTAATTTACATTGCTCTTCAGTCTGGTTATTTCAAACTGGGATTACAAATACGAGGTATTTCCTCCCAAACTGCAATGACAAATCAGGGGTAAAACTAACGGAAGTTAGAGCGGCTAAGAGAATGACAGCAAGAACTCTTAGTAATGTCTGTGTCCTGAGGGTCATACTGGGCACCTTCACACGTGGCGTCAGGTCACTCTAGTGATGTGGAGACACACATGTGCTGGGCACCTTCACACGTGGCGTCAGGTCACTCTAGTGATGTGGAGACACACATGTGCTGGGCACCTTCACACGTGGCGTCAGGTCACCCTAGTGATGTGGAGACACACATGTGCTGGGCACCTTCACACGTGGCGTCAGGTCACCCTAGTGAAGACACACATGTCCTGGGCACCTTCACACACGTCGCATCAGGTCACCCCAGTGACCTTCACACATGTGGCATCATGTCAGCGTAGTGACTCTGAGGGGTACATGCTATTTTCCATTTCACAGAAAAGGAAACAGGCCTATAACATCAGCAAGCCCTTCCCTAAAGCATATGTCCCTAAGACTGTGCAGCCCAATACAGTAGCCTATGGCACTATGCACTTGAACAGTAATGTGGGAGGTCCTTCTGTGTATGTGTTACCTTTATTGGTTAATGGATAAAGCTGTTTTGGCCTATGGCAGGGCAGAATCTAGCCAGGCTGAAAGAGATATAGAGAGCAGGCAAAGTCAAAGAGACGCCATGTAGCTGCCGAAGAAGAAAGATGCCGCCAGAGTCTTACCGGTAGCCTCATGGTGATATATCGGTTCATAGAAATTGATGAATTTAAGGTGTAAGAGTTAGTTAATAAGAAGCCTGAGCTACTAGGCCAAGCAGTGTTGTAATTAACATAGTTTCTGTGTAATTATTTGGGACCAGAAGGCTGGGAACAAATAAGCACTGCCTGTTCACAGAACAGTGGTTAGTCCCAACAGTTTTCTAAGGCAGCAAAGTAAAATATCTGATTATTTTAATATGAAATGACATTAGCTTATATTTAGTTGGTTAAAGAAATGTACTATTAAATTACTACTTCTTTATGCTCATTTTAAACATCAGCTACCACAAATTTTCTACTTGTCCACGTGGTCCACACCTTCTCTCCAACAGTGTGGCCCTAGCACGCACACTGGAGGTTGGAGAGGCCAGCAGACGCCAAGCTGAGAGACAGACCTGTATAGAAGAGGCTATAAGGATTCAAAGAGATCTTAAGAATCCTCTTTATCAGTGACTGGTCATAGGTCAGGTATCGAATCTCTGCATTATGGCCCTTTAAGTGATGCCCCAAACTGCTGTATGAAATATGTAAAGTAGACAGATGACACACAATGAGCAAGGGAGACATGGATTACTGAATGCTTCCTAGAGCAACTGGTTAGTTAAAACTGCCCCCCAAAGAGTAGAAAACCCACTTCTTTTGAAAAGCGTGTTTTACTATCTTGTAAGGCACCGCCTACCTAGCATTTAAGAATGCCTTCTCTACGGAAACGTAATCAAACAGCCTGCAGTTCACCCTCTCTGTTAGCCTTGAGCTGGTAAGATGCCATGGACCCACAGGTAAATGATGAACTTAGGGTGAAGTACAGAAGGAAGGACTTAGAAGTAGGTGCCCAAGCCCTAGGTGGGCATTTTAGTCTCAGTTCTCCACTGGCAGAGGCAGGAGAATCTCTGTAACTTCGAGGATAGACTGTTCTACATGGCGAATTCCAGGATAGCCAAGTCAACACAGAGAGACCCTGTCTCCAAAAAGAGAAGGAGGAGGAGGAGGAGGAGGAGGAGGAGGAAGAAAGAAGAGGAGGAGGAGGAGAAGAAAGAAAGAAAGAAAGAAAGAAAGAAAGAAAGAAAGAAAGAAAGAAAGGAGTCCCAAGAGGTTCTCATGACACGACTCTCTATCCCAGTGGAAAATGCCACTCAACTCTAGTTCAGTTCCACAATGGTCTTCTTACAACAAAGTTGAGACCAGTGAGTCCGAGTGAGCAGAAGCCTAGCCTACTGTCCTGAGTGCCAACCGACTGCTTCAATCAAATCAGCCCATTATTATAACTGACGCCGGTCATCCCACCCAGTGTTTCGGCAGGCTCCTGGGTTCAAGTCACTCCTGCGCAGATGTGTGAGGATGGACTGAGGCGTGGAGGCCGGACAGCTGCAGTGCTCAGATCATTATCTGTATCTGTGAACAACTTCGAGAACATGCATTGATGCACCCACACATGTGCACACGTGTGTGGAACAACTTCGAGAACATGCATTGATGCAGCCACACGTGTGCACACATATGTGTGGAACAACTTCGAGAACATGCATTGATGCACCCACGTGTGCGCACACATGTGTGGAAAACAACTTTCTAAAAAAAAAATAAGACTAGAGCAGTTAAAGCTGCAAGAGTTACCAGCTTTGGAAAGAGATCATAAAAATGTCCGCTGGTCTCTAATCTGGAATTTAACACAAGAAGGTAGACACTTTTAGAATGGCTATGGACAAGCACACTCAAGCGGCTGGGAGGGGGTGAGGAGGAGCATGTCCTTTGTAATGAATTTGTGAGTGACCTGCTCTGGGCTCTGAAACGAGCACACCCTAACTGATAATGTAACTGTGTCTATTAAACTTTCCACAGTGACGTCAGATGAACTACAACTACAAGGGCCCTGAAAGGGTACCAGTAGTATTAGTCTAAAAGGGTCAGAAAAGAAAATTATCAGCTAAGAACTGGAAAATGTTGCCAAAACTCTGCCATAACATGTTAGGTTTCCAGTACTTGAAAGTTAAGGGGAAGATAAACCGCATCGACTTGAGAGAAATAAAACAAAACCAAAAATACTGAAGCATTTGTCCCACCAGCCACATCCAAAATGCATTCTTTGAACAGTTTCCATCAGGAAACGCCTATTTGCCTCAATTCCCCCTGCCACAGGAGCCACAGCTTACACCAAACTTCTGTTTGGTTTCCAAGAATAGCTTCCTTCCTTGAGCAGGGAAAGAGGGTAGATTTTTATGGGGTGGGGGGGGGGGGCTGAGTGCTTTCTATGTAAATGTCAAAAGCGTGCTTCTATATTCCAAACCTGCTGAATATTGTGAGATCTTCAAATTATTCAACAATGTGTCTTTAAAGTGTTGCACTAATTCATTTCTGCCAACCTCTTGGCAACATTTCCTCTTTTCCGCGATGAGAAAGGCCCTCCTAACTCGTATTGACAGTCACAGAATACCAGTGTGCAAGTTTTGGCTGTCAAACCTCCGAAGGGTGGATTTGAGCGCGCGCTCGCTTGCTCTGCACAGGCGCGCCTACACTTAGCTCCCCTTTCCCTCGCGCCCACCTACTCATCCCTCCTCTCCTTGCAAGTTTGAAACTTTGTTTTCTCCCGGGTACGAAACGAGCGCTACCAACATCCTAGAGACAAAGGGGCTGAGCTGGTGTTGAACGGGATGCCCAATTTTAGTTGTGAAACAAAGCCCGCAAAGCTGAGCCCCAGGAGGAGGTGGTGCAGCCCGGGCGGGCCGGGGCCGGGGATCGCCGCAGCCTCCGAGCCCCCGCGCGCCCCGCTCTGCTCACCGCTTCACGCGGATGATCTGGTCCCGCATGGGCTTGATGTCCTGGAAGCTCTGCTGGTTGACCAGGCTGTAGACGAGGATGAAGCCCTGGCCGTTCTTGATGTACAGGTCCCGCATGGACGCGAACTGCTCGGTGCCCGCCGTGTCCAGGATCTCCAGCACCGACGGCGACGAGTCCACCTCGATCTCCTTGCGGTAGAAGTCCTCGATGGTGGGGTCGTATTTCTCGATGAAGGTGCCGGTCACGAACTGCACGGTCAGGGCGGATTTGCCTACCCCGCCCGAGCCCAGCACCACCACTTTGTACTCGCGCATCGTCCCTGCGCGGCCGCCGCCGCCGCCGCCGCCCGCGACATAGACCTGCGCCCGCGCGCCGCGCCCGGACCCCGCGGCCCCGCCGCCCAGGCGGACACGCCGGCTCACGGCCGCGCCAGCGCCCTGGACACCGGCGGCGGCGGCGGGGCGGCAGCTCAGCGAGTCGCGGCCCTGGGAGAGAGCGGGCCGAGCCGGGCGGCGAGACAGCCCCGAGGGCGCCGGCAGCGACGGAGTGGAGCGCGAGCCCGAGCCGGAGCCGCCCGAGACACGGGCCCGCAGTGCCGCTCGCCCCGCCCCGCCCCTCGCGCCTCCACGCCCAGCTCCAGCCGCGGCCGCCGCCGCCGCCGCTTCCCGGGCGCTGGAGCGCGCGCCCGAGCCGGAGTCGCAGCGCTGACAGGGGCGGGGCCAGGCGGATGGGGCGGGACCTAGGCCAAGCCACGCCTCTGTCGCCGTCGCCTAGCGACCGGCCGCGCGCTCCGGAGCCGTGCGGCGCTGTACGAAGCTGGTTCCGTAGACGCCTGGCAACACCCAGCCCCGCAGGCCCTCGCGCTGCGCCTGCGCGCTCTTGTCCCCGCCCCAGGCGGTGACGTCGGACTCCCACGCTCAGGTGACAGGAGAGGGGCCGTGGGGACACCGTGCTTGGGGACACCACGACGGGCCGGCGGCCGGCAGAGCGTTAGCTTTGTCCCGTTAAACGTGATGACGTGAGAGGCCACCGCCAAAGGTACAGAAGCAAACCGAAGCCCGGTGTCCGGCCGCGACGGCGCCCGGGCCACGCTCAGACCCGGTCGACGCCCGATGACGTAGCAGGGCCCCACCCACACTCTCCTCTAGCCACGCCCCCTCAGGGTTCGCCCTAAGCCTAGCTCCTCCCACACCTTGACAGGCAGCCGAGGGCGCCTGGAAAACCTGGATCGCGGATCCGCCAGTCATGGTCAGGAGACCTCAGGACACCTCGGCAACAGCCTGAGGGACCGTCTCCGCCGAAGCTTGGCTTCGCCGTGGCCAATCAGGCCACGTTCCTGGACACTGGGCTCCACTCCTGACCAATCAAAAGGCGTCTCGTCTCGATAGCCAATCGGGAGAGAACCCAGTCCTAGACGGAGCCAACGCCCCCTTCCCGGAGCACGGCGGGTCTGGGCGTTTGCGCTTGCGCACGCTCTATCACCCAATCGCAGGTCAGTGGAGGAATGACGGAGGCTAGGCCGAGCCAATCAAAACTCTGCCGGTGCGTCGCCCGGCAAGTCTGGGGAATGGAGGCCATGCCAGCTGCGGGGGCGGGGCGGGCAGGGCAGGCGAGCCTGGCAAAGCGGCGGGCTGCTTTGGCAGCGTAGGGGATGGATTGTGTCTTAACGTCGCCTCCGTGGCATTCTGCCTGGAGATGGGCATGGATGTAGCCCAGGATGCGGGCTGGATCGTGGGCAGATTCGAGAGGACGGGGACTTTTGTCTTGAGGGTGAGAAGTTTTCCCGTCCCTCGGGAGGCGTCCAGCGAGCATCATTTGCTGTGGTCCACCATAGGTGCCTCCTGAAAAGATGTGTTTTCTCCCTCGGTTTTCAAACAGCGTGCCTCTGGTCCCCGAATCTCCGTCACACCCTCCAGCCATAGCCGCGATGTCTGAGAAGTTACACCCTTCAACCTGCAATAACTGGACTTTGCATTTATCTTCATTAAACTATGTCCATGAAATGACGACCCCTGGCCATGACTACCTCGCATTTCTTGAGAATGCTATATTTTCATGTTTCTGTCAGAGCTCGGTGTACCTTTCCACCGCTCCGATTTCCCACAAGGTCACTGTAGAGTGGCTATGGGTCTGAGTTCCTCTAACAGCCAAGCATTTGTTTGCCATCTTTCCCGTCACTTGTCAGAGTACAAATATGTATTCTAATATAGGAGTCCCCGGCTGCGTGTTGTTTCTGAACATTTAAAAAGGATTCCGTATGCTTGAATTACCTAGCTCCAGTTTAACTACAAATGTTCATTTAAAACAATTTAGAGCAAGTGTTCTGTCAAGTTGAGAATGTAAACTACTGTCTCCCCCTCCTTCCTTCACAACCATGGTGCTTGGTTCCAGGACACCTCCGAAACCAAAAACCTGCAGATGCTCAGATCCGTTATGTGAAATGCCGCATTTGGATTTAGCCTGCACAGCCTCCTAGATACCAGTTATTTCTAGATTCCTTGAAAGACCCAATATATTGTAAATGTTAGGCACATGGTTATTGTGAAGGGGAATGAATCAGAAAACAAGCCTATCTCAGTACAGAACACTGTCCTCTACAGCTTTTGAACTGGGTTGATGCACGAATACAGTGGGTTGCTGATGCAGCTCAGTCATTATTTCTGCCTGGTTAGGTCGGTCATTACTTCTCAGTCATGTACTATGAAGATTTAAGAAGTTCAATCTTAGCCAGAGAATAAGGCAGTGAAGAGACATTCTGAGGAAGCATCAGGATGTTCTATGGGAGTTGAAACTGAAGAGGGTCTCCTCATTTTAAGCTAGTCATGTACAGAAATGACTAAAATTGAGGGAGTGTGCCCAGGTGCTTTGTGTCTGATGACTTTGACAGCGATGTTTCAGGACGCTCTGGCTGGATTTTAGAAGCCTAGTTTTCTGTAAGATTGGCATGTTGCTTGGGATTACTTCAGCTCAGTAGCAGCTATGGTCTTCTGAGGAAAGGTGTGTGTTTGGATGCTAACATTTCCAGGTGTATTGGAGATTAACTAGAGCCAAGAAGCGTCACATTTTCTTTGTGGATGTAACAGCCTGTGTTGGTTGCTTTTCTCACTGCTGTGACCAATACTTGACCAAAGCAACTTAAAAGAGGAAGAACTTATTTTCACTCATGGCTCACGCGATAGAGTCTTGTCATGGTTGGAATGGCCTCCTGCGGCCGGAGTGGAGGCCACTTACTTCTGTCTCTGAAGGTCTGGAAGCAGAGAGTGGAGTCCTGGATCTCAAGCCTCTTTCCCTTTTTAATCAGACCAGTTCCCCAGCTAGTAAGACAGTGGCAAATACAGTGAAGGTTGGCCTTCCCTGCCCTCAGTTAATCCTCTGAGAAAGAGCTCTCACGGACATGCCCAAAAGTGTGCCTCAGTATGCCTTAGGCGCTCTTTAATCCAGCCTAGTGGGCAACTGAAAGAAAGTAGCTATCACGGAGTCTGTCCATCCAGTACCGTGCTATGTGGTGGAGCTGAAAATTTACACTGGGCCAGTGATGTGGGGCATGGACTTATATTAGGATTTGGGATCCAGGAGATAACCTTAAGCGAGTCTCTTTCTGATTCCTGATTCCCTCCAGAGTTGTGAGGCTATGAATTAAGGTAAATACAATAAAAGATGATCAAAGTCTGGAGTGGAGGCCTAGTCCCATCACCTAGCATGGCTGGGAAGAGACACTTCTCGGGCCGATCTCCCCGGCAGTTTGTTTTGATCATGTGTAAAGAACATAAACTGTGATGTAGTTGCGGTTCATTTGCATCCCATACTGATGGGCCTCAGTTTTCTTACCTATTACGGGTGAATGGGGACACGGTCCCGACTTGTGATGGCGTGTGGAACTCTGGTTGAAAGGTGGATCGCTATAATAGGAAGGGTGTCAGGGTGGAGTATAGCAGTGCATAGCTCTAATCCCAGTTACTAGGATTTCCAAAAGCAAAGGTTCAAAAATCCAAGGCTTGCCTAGGCTATGTGGCAAGTTCAAGGCCAGGATGGGAAACTTAATAAGGGCTTATTTACACACTAATGTAGCATGAATTCTAATTGTTCTTAATAATAAAATCCAGAATCAGATATTAGGGAATGACAGCTGAAGGATCAGAGAAGCAGTGCAGCCAGTGGCTAGAGAGACCTTCTGCCGCTAACGAATCCTCAGACCAAAAGGGGGATCCTGTCCTCAGACTGCATCCTCGGACTACAGTGAGCTTCTGTCTCCTCCTACCTTATATTCCTCTCTCTGCCCAGCCATCTCATCCTGTCTCCACCTCCCTAGTGCTGGGATTAAAGGCCTGGGATCCACAGTGTTGGGGTGACCTTTGTGTGAGCTCTGTTTCTCTTATAGACTGGATCCATTTCATGTAGCCCAGGGTGGCCTTGAACTAACAGAGATCCGTCTGCCTCTGTCTTCTGAGTCCTGGGATCAAAGGTGTGTGCCACCACTCTCTGGTCTCTAGTGGCTTAGCTCTGCACTCTGATCTTCAGGCAAGCTTTATTTATTAAAAATACAAATGAAATATCACTACACAGCAAGACTTAAAGGGGCTGAGAAAAGGACTCTTGGGAGGACATGTGTTTGGCGTGCAGGGCAGCAGGCCTTAGTTCAACCCTCCAGTACCCTGATCGTGATCACACTCCCTTCTACGCCCATGTAAGCCCTATTGCAACAGCAGTTTCAAAAGCTTAAGTCTTCATCTATGTGTTTGTGGAACAGACAAAAGAAAACGTGCTGAGAGGAAATTCTGTTCTGCCTCAGAAGGGTAAACCTGCTTGGCAGTGGAGACCTAGGACTGAACACTGGCACCGCAGGGTTCCTTTGGCTTCAGACGTGTGTTGCTGGGAGAAAAAATAAAAAAGAAAAAAACGAAAACTTAATTTCTCTTCTCCCCACTGGATCTGAAGGGAGATAGCTCACCTACATCCAGACACCCTCAACTGTCACACTTGTGTTACCATGGAAACCCAGCTCCTTTATTTCTGTAAAAAATGTTGGAAAGGGTGGAATGAAATAGGAAATGCACCACATTTTCTGACTTTGTGAGTTCAGCAGGAAGCAAATGTGCACAGAATCTAACAGGAACAAGTTTGCAATGGACATTTGTGACTTAACTGGCACGTCTGGGTCGTTAGGTCCTGCCTTTTGTTCCCTTCTGGAAAGCCTGGTTGTCTCGTGAATCATAACGGGGAGGACCTGAAGAACATGGAAGGGCACTGAGCTTCTGGCCATGCTGCTGGAGATGATGGAGGGAACAGGGGAACCTTGTAGACCTGGGAGGGAACAGGGGAACCTGTAGGCCTGGGAGGGAACGGGGAACCTGTAGCTCTGGGAGGGAACGGGGAACCTGTAGCCCTGGGAGGGAACGTGGAACCTGTAGCCCTGGGAGGGAAGGGGGAACCTGTAGACCTGGGGCTACTCCCGCAGTTGAGACAAATCTACAGGCATGAAGTGTAGAAAAAGGAGGGGTAAAATAAACATTGTCCTATGAAGTGCTAACATACTGTGGTCCTTCTGAAATGAAAAAGCTGGACCGCAGACACCGTGTGCCATGAGTCCATGAAAGAAATGTACTGGGTGAAAAAAAATGTCAAGAAGGCAACTTTGAGGAGATGGTTTCTGAGAGAGAAGGCTTGATGGATACAGGAGAGAAGAAAAAGCCGGGCGAAGCTCAAGAGCTCAAGGTTCTGAGAGACACAGCTTCAGTGTCATACACGAACACGCCAGCAGTCTCCCTCCACCATTGCCAAAGAAGCTGGGGGGCGGGGGGAGTCAGGCGGGACTGACTGGCCTTTAACAGCAGAGGGTCTGCCTCCTGTGCTTATCCAGAATAAGATACCTGGCTCTGTTCTCGTCAGTACAGGAAGACCACCAGGCTGGGGGTGTCTGGGATCCAGGAACAAGCAAGCAGGCACCTTGTCTGTGACACCAGCGAGAGGTGCTTAGGAAGCAGCAAGTGTTGGAGGGAATTCTCTTCTTGTAAACATTCTCCGAACAGTGAAATGGTATTATATGAATTGGGCATTTGCTATATTTTTCTATATTCTAGGGATAAACAGTTGACCAAACGAGCTTTAGTCTAGCAGGAAATATAAACATACTATCAGTTACATTTATAATAGCTGTGATTAATTCAAATAAGAGAACATCAGATTAGAAGGGGTGCTTAAGACAATATAAATAAACAATAAAATGTGCTATAACATATAAAGTATTAAACTTGCAGTAATAGTTTCTAGGGCCTGATAATGGTATGTGTAATTTATACATGTATTTATAGAGGTCAAGAAAAATGGGGGGCTGAAGAGATGGCTCAGTGGTTAAGAGCATTGCCTGCTCTTCCAAAGGACCTGAGTTCAATTCCTGGCACCCACATGGTAGCTCACAACCATCTGTAATGAGGTCTTGTGTCCTCTTCTGGTCTACAGACATACACACAGAATATTGTATACATAATAAATAAATAAATATTTAAAATTGTATTTAAAAAAATGGAGAAGGGAGAGCGGTTAGTCCATGATTAAGGAGTGTTAATATGGAGCCCTGTTCTGAAGGAAGAGGCCGCTTGGATGAGTCACTAGGGAGGACGAAAGCAACAAAAGCAGGATGCTCATCAAGATAGGGGAAACAAAGAAAAAATCTGACACGCTAAAGCAGCTTCTCCTTAAACATGCAGATTCACTCCAGATTGTGTGGTTGAGGACAGCGTCCTGTGTGCTTGCCCCTATGTCATGTTCCTTGACTAATCCCAGGATTTCTGACATAAAAGTGATCAAAACTGTAGGCCGCATAGGCTGCATGGTCAGTTCAAGGCCAGCCTGCGAAACTTCGTGAGGGTCTGTTCTTAAGCGAAGATTAAAAAGAGTTAATATGGCTCAGTGGTTGGACATCTGCTCAGCATACAGAGCAAAAGGACTTAGGTTCTGTGGTGGTTTGACTGAAAATGGCCTCCATAGGCTCACAGAGAGTGGCACTATAAGCTGTGTGGCCTTGTCAGAGGAGGCATGGCCTTACTGGAGGAAGAGTGTCACTGAGGGTGGCCTTTGAGGTTACAGATGCTCCAGCCAGGCCCAGTGTCTCTCCCTCCTGCCTGTGAATCCAGATGTAGAACTCTAAGCTCCCTCTCCAGCACCACGTCTGCCACCACGCTTCCTGCCGTGACAATAATGAATTAAACCTCTGAACTGTAAGCCAACCCCAATCAAATGCTTTCTTTTACGAGAGTTGCTGTGGTTATGGTGTCTCTTCACAGTAATTATTTTGGGTAAAGCTAGCCGGGTGGCGGGACGCAGCCCCACTGCTCCATCAACACAGGAAACCAACCAATCACTGAGCACCCTGACTCTGAACTCAGAATCAGAGAAAGAAACACATCCTGTATTTGAGGCCTGAGCCAGGAAAGAAACATCTTTATCCCTGAACTCAGAACTAAAGACATGTGCCCTGGCTCTGTAACTAGTATCAAAGAAACACACTTTGTCTCTAGAATCAGAACCAGTGGAAGAAATATCCCCTGGTTCTAGGATTAGAGTCAAAAAGCTAAAAAGAACCAGTGAAAGAAACACAGTTTGGCTATGAAGTCAGAGTCATCTCTGCCCCTGTCCAGCTAAACTGAGCAATCCCTGAGCAGGGAAGAACTAACCATTCCCTTCTTCCTAGGAAAACTCTGCCCCTAAGAAACTCTATATAAGCCTCTCCACCCCTTCTGTTAAGAGCCCCAATTAATCTCTCCCAGACAGAGGCAGCCACTCTCCTGGATTCTTCCTTCCCAAATAAATCTCTTTCTCAAAAGAATCTTGGGTAATAACCTTCATTCCCCCAATCTGGCTAGGATGCTCCTTAAGGCGGGGCAGAGCAAGGCTAGGGGTGGGTGGATGGGGGGACTGCAATGACAGCTTTTCACCAGAGCCAGAGGAGGTTGCTACATTTCTGCAGGGGGCTTCCCCTAGCAGAGTGTTAGCAGAAGAAACATCTTGGGCCAGAGAAGAATCAGATTGCTCTGCTAGGATGCTCTGGTAAGGGAACAGAGCAGAACTCAGCTGTAGCGGCTCTTTGAGAAGAGCAGGATCCCTATATCATGCAGGGAGACCATCTCCCACCACACCCCAGCTTCAGGTAGCCTGGCTTCCCGATAGTCAGGACACCTTTCTTCCAGGGCTAGACTGTCCTATTGCAGCTCCAGTCTCATCTTATCGTGGCTCTACCCTACCCAGAGCTGTCCTATTGCTGCTCTACCCCTCCAGGGCTAGCCTATTGCCGCTCTAAGTATATCCTGGCTTTCCAACAAGTCGGGATATCCCTGCAACACTACTGTAACACATTCCCCTACACGTTGGCCACATAGCCTACACTACTTGATGAATTCCAGTCCACAGAGTGATTTTGCCTGGAGAAAATCAGTGGAGGGAATGGTGAAATTGTCTGAGAAACAACATTCCTGTTGCCTGTGGTCTCCACATGTGTGTGTGTGCACACATGTGCACATGAACTTACAGACACATGCACCTACACACAATGTATATACATACTCAAAAATATTTAGAAGGCAAAGAAGAGTGTGAGGCTGCATTTCGGATGAGGCATTATTCAAAGCAGTGATTTATATGTGGGTGTCATAAGAGAATTCTTGGAAGAAGCAGTGAACTCGAGGGCCTTGAATAGAAAAGGACTCAAACTCCCACAACATAGAAAGTGGAAGAGTAGACCAAATGAAGACAGGCAGAGAAAGCTGCTTGTGATTATTATTCCTGGTAGCTGCTCTGATATGCATTATGTAAAAATAAAAAGAATCAGATTGAAAAGAAACATTTCAATAGGCTAGGAAATATAAAGACAATCTTTTTGCATAAATAATTTCATTTAAAATGTTTCCCTTAGAATGCCTTTTGTACCTTGTTATAGAAAAGTCTCAACAGCAAAATGAAACTGAGGAGTAACAAGTTAGAGGTAAATATTTTAGGAAAAAAAACCTCAGGTAACAGTAGAGAAACTATATTGAGAACTTATACATCATAGGTTCGTTTCCCGTTGTGTATTTTCTAGTTAAATGTGGTTGTAATAATTTTCTTGCTGTTATTTTCTATACCTATATTAAGAATACTTTAAAATCTAAACTATAGTACACATGTAGACACATCTTTTATTATTGGAGGCACAATTTTCTGCTCACATTTAATGACCCTTGGGTGATTTGAAAGAAAATGTCCCCTGGGGGGAGTGGCACTAATGGAGATGTGGTCTCCTTGGAGTAGGTGTGGTTCTGCTGGAGGAATTGACTACCATAAGTTGACTTTTGGCCTTACACACGCTTCCTGGTAGTCCACTCCATAGTCAAAAATAAATAATACAAAAAATTAGTGTGTCTTTTATTTCAAAAACCCACTGATTGTCACTGCTGCTTGTGCCAAGTCATCCCATTCTTTGATGCTTGCAGTCATCTTGGGAGTAACCTAGGAGAAGCCGCTGTCCTGTGCAGGGTGGAGCAAGCCAAGCCATGATGCTGCAGACAGCTGCCCTGTACTGAGCCTTCTGAAACTCGCAAGGTGTCAGAGTATGGAAGAATTAAGTTTATAGGAAGAAATAGAAGATGGGACTTCAGATGACCTGGTAACTCTGTGACGAGGGCACAGGACCCAAAACAATGACCGGAGCTCAAGAGAACACCAAGCTTCAAGCAGAGGGTTCTGTAGTGAAGGGGAGGGGAGAAGGGGGTTTCACTAGGTTCAGCATGGGCGAGATAGCTGTCTGTGAAACTGTAGGGTCTGTTATCTCCTTTTGAAAGCACAAGGTACCTGGAGGAGGTCAGCTATTTATCACCTGCAGTCCCCAAGTAGCTGACTTCCTGGAACACTGGGCTCCCTTTAGGGCCCTGGTTGTGTGTGTGTGTGGTGGGGGGGGGGGGGAAGGTGTGTGTTTGAATGGTAAAGTGAGACTACAGATCAAACAAACATATCGTAAGTCATAAAAAGTTAACTTAAAATTATTCTCTGGTAGGCATTTAGTTTTAGGATTTAGGGAGGATGAAAGTGAATTTGCATACTAATGAGATAGATGGCTTGTTTATTTTTACAGAGAGCTAACGCTTGGCCGATGACATTGCAGGATGCAGAGCATTTTTGCTGCTTTTCGGAGTTACTGATGTTTTGATTTTATAACGGTCACTGTTGAGAATGCCAGTTCTAATAAATGTATAGTTACAGAGTGGCAAAAGGATATTGAGGGACATGTCTCAAATTCTTGGAAATTCTGTCTAATCCCAAGCCATAATTCTCTAAATTATCTTTTATATGAGTCTCCAGTGAGCAATTCAAGCAGAAACTTTAAAAATAAGAAAAATTCAAACAGGGCCAATATTTAATAATTTGATGCCTACTGAGGGATAATGATAAGGGAATATTAAAAGTCTTTGTTGTCCCTAATTAAACAATTACAGTGCCATGAGACATAAGATGGCATTATTCACTAAAGACTCACACCAACTTCTGCTTCAATAAAATCAGTAAGATTGTTCTGATTGGGTAAAAGCACCAACAGTAATAAAACATCATCAAGTCAAAACCGAGGTTTAAAAATTAGTCATCAAGGATAAAAAGCAATAGGCTAATTTATAAAACTCTCAAGCATGTCCTTGATAGTTGTGATCCCGTCAACAATTCATGAGCTCTTCCTTTTCATTGTTGTTAGAAGTCACGGATGCGTGAATTCCAGGGCTTGAAGAGGCCCAGGAAGCACAGGAAGAGTCTCTTCTCTCAGCTGGTAAAGGCAAGGACGGCTTAAGGGATGGGGCTTGGCTGCAGGGGCTCAGGCAGGAGGAGACTGGGAGGATACTGCCTCTTTATCAGTCCACAGAGGCTGCCTAGTGGGGGCCCTGGCGTGACGCTCATGGATTACGCAATGATCTGCTTCCGTACAGAAGGTTTTAGAGGCACAGTTGAGCATGCTAAAATGGCATTTCTACCTACTCAGAACATGATGCTTCTGCGTGCCCATATGCCCAATTTATTTTCAAATGTATTTGGGAAAAAATAGAGAAAAGAGATTCTTGGTACCGAAGCCATGGAGTAAAACACACACAATCATTTTTATCTCTTTGTAGACCCTTTTAAATTTTTTAAAAATTTACTTTAGAGGACCCATGTTTGTAACACATGTATTCCTTGGCATAGAAAATGGTATATCTTTCCAAGTTCATGGGACAGCCTGATGTATTTGCTTTTAGCAGCTTGGAACTTGACTCTAGAGGACTAGACACTTGAATGAGGGAGGGAGTAGAGAAGTCTGCCTGGAGCAAACCTTTTGGATTCTACTGCACATAAACCTTTAGAGGGCGACAGCATAGAAAAAGGTCAGAGATGTTGATTTTCAGAGCACGCGATCAGAGCGGCGGTGGCCGTCTCATCATGGAGGTGGTATCTCTCTTTGCTCCAGAAGTTCCCTTCATGAGTGCTTGACATCCCTCATCCAGGCCAGCCATATCCTCAGTGCTAACACCAGAGAGCTTCTATGACTTCTGACAAAGACTGAGTGGTTCTGCTCTAATGTGTTCTCACGACCTCCTATTGTGTTCACATTAGAAATAAATGACTTTCTACTGTTATTTTGCCAGCACTAATTATATAGTAAGACCCAACCATTACTCAGAATCTAATTGCATCTAGCTGATGACAATGACTTCTGGAGTCTTCCAAGGTCCTGCCAGATGCCCCGAGGGGAGATAGTTTGTTGTTTCTGTAATAATGGAATACATTCTCACTTTCAGGTTCAATAATCAAGCATAGCACGGCAGCCGCAGGCCATAGCTGCGTCATGTAAAGTGAGGCCTGGGTTGCCCCGTATCTCTCCCAGCTCAGCCTGGCGCCTGCCCTCTAGAAGGGTTGGAGCATTTCCTGCAGCTAGTCTGCAAGTTCAGAAGGATGCTCTTTCTTGACAGGCAGCCGCTGCTGTTCCCACGCGGCAATCATCTCCCAGCTGTCTCCTAGAGAAACCAAACCACGAAATAAAGCCGTCTGGTTCCACCTTCCGACCCAGGAAACAGGCAGAATTTCACTCGTGAATACGGGGAACTCCATACTGCCATTCCTAAAATGAAGGGGCTTGGGGACTTCCAAACGGGAAACTATGTAATATTGGCAAACTTGTCTCCCAAATAGCTTTATATTTCATTAATTTGGACATAAAAAACCCCAGACCATATAATTTAATCACCTAAATTTGGACAGTTTTGAGGGCAAACCATGATGCCATTAAATATAAGCCTCTGACAACAGGCCTCGGAGCAGACTCAGGCAAGCTACAGCGCTATTCACAGGTTGTAATCATAGGTCTGAGCAACGAAAAGCATGCAGAGTCATGGCGTGGTCTTGTTTCTGTTGACTGGGGTGTTCAACCTGTATTCAGACATGGCCCTGGACTTACGACTGGGATTCTGTCACCCTGTGGACAGCATCAACTCCAGTTCCTACTTTGTCTACTAGGAATGAATTTCTTCTGTTTCTATACCCAGAGATTTTTCTAGCTTCCACTCTTGACTTTAATTGTGTGTGTGTGTGTGTGTTCATGCGTGCATACATTCAGTTATAGAAACAATTTGAGAGAGTGCAGTGCACAATGCCTGTCTGCACTCTATGCACTACCATACAGTTCACGAGCTTTGGGCAAGGGGCTGGAGGTTGAAACACACAGAGACAGAAACATGGACCTCTAGTCACTGGTAAGAAGCCCGCTATTCAGTAGCACTACGGAGGCTTATATACCCAACAGTCAGGTGGGCCAACAGGTGAAAACCTTATCCTCTGATCCTCAAGGCCAAGGCAACATGTGCTCGTGAAGCAGAGCTGGTAAACAACTTTGACACAGCTTTCAGTAACTCAAATCAGAAGGAAAGTAAAGATCACTAGCAGGGAAGAGCAGCTGGAGGCCAGGACTCCAAATGGCCCCAATGAGAGTCAATTCTCTTCACCACGTGGTTCCTGAGAATCGAACAGGCTTGGAAACAAGCCCCCTTTGAGCCATCTTGCCAGCCCTGACTTTGGTATAGTTATATTTTATATAGCTAACATTTCATGTGTTTGGAATAGGACCAATGACTTTTCTTCATTGGTTTAGTCTCCAGGATTGAGTAAAATAAAGATTTAGTTTCTGATATCAGGGTCCCACAACGCAAAGCCTCATGCCTGCCATGAACAGAACTGACACACAGGAAACTAAAGCCGGTATACAAATCTGGGCACCCAGAGGCTTGTTTGTGAAGACAGAACAACAGCCTTGCTCTAAAATATGTATATCCCAAATTAATCCGAGGCTACGATGGCTGTGAGACTTCAAAATCTAAACTCGGGGGAGGCACCTGGGTTATTGTCTCACCACGTCTGTTAGCTTCTGTTAGGATGCAAAATATCCAAAGTGGCCTGCTGAAAAGGAAGAAAATTCTGCTTTAGCTCATGGCCACTGTTAGCCAGCTGTGCTTCTTTTAGGCTAAGGCAGAGCAGAAGGTGGTGGGACAGCGGTCCTCTCCTCACAGCAGCCCGGGAGCAGAGAGAGACCAGACGGTTGGGAGCTCACATCTTTTTCAAGTATATGCACCTGTGACCTCACTTCCTTCTCCCAGGCCCCACCTCCTGAAGGTTCTATCCCCTTACTATAGGCTGAAGACTGGAGAACCAGCACATGGCCTTTGGGGTCATTTAAGGGTCAAATCAGAGCTGGGTGGTGGGGGTGGTAGAGCACACGCCTTTAATCCCAGCACTAGCAAGGCAGGCAGAGGTGGGTGGATCTCTGTGAGCCTGAGGACAGTCTGGTGTACAGGAGGAGGGAGAGAGAGACAGAAGGAGAGGAGAAGAAAGAGGAAAGAGAGGAGAGGACAGGAGAGGAGAGGACAGGAGAAAGAGTCAGATCACAATACAATACTGAGGATATTCACAGAAGCAGGCTGTTATTTTTAGTAGATGTATGGACATCCTATTGAATCAACTCTACCTTCCTGGAGCACGTAGTCTGCCAGGGTGCAGACTGCAGGCTTGCCCCTATGGAGTCAGAGTTCCCACCAGCAAACCTCTGATCCCAAACCCCAAAGCTCCACAGTCTCACATTCTTAACATAGGAGTTAGTACACTAACCATGTCTTCCGGAAGAGCATTCAGCAATGGAGAAGCACCTGCCCACACTGGCTTGCAGGGTTCCCAGTTCTTATTTGCTCACAGGTTCGGTTGGCTGGCTCCCTGATGCTCAGTGACAGCTCTTAGCAGTCTGCACAGGCTATACTCTGACAGGGACTGATGAGGCCTCAGGGAGCAGGGATGCACGCAGACTCTCAAGACTACTCCTTTCTTTCTTTTCTCCTCTTCTTCTTGACATTTAAAAATAGCAGACTCCATTGTGGATAAATCCATGCTGGAAGGTTACGGAAGTCTCCGTGCACTGGTCTGCCAACCTCATAGGATGCTTGTCTCTGACGTCCTATGCTGGAAGGTTACGGAAGTCTCCGTGCACTGGTCTGCCAACCTCATACGATGCTTGTCTCTGACGTCCTAAAGGAAAAGTAGATGCAGATAGGCTCAGATGTCAGGACTTGCGCCGAAGGATCAAGGTCTCCTTGTTCTGCCACCTTTAGTAGAACAGAGAGGCAAACCCAGCTAAGACGTCCGCAGGCCCACTCCCTCCTAACATGTCCACGCCCTATCTCACGTGACCACTCCCATTCTCGCCAAAACTGCAGCACTGCCCCGTGAAAAGGCAAGCAAGGAAACAGTCGAGTGCCCATCGGCTAAAAACCAAATACGCAGAATGGGGTACGGTGTGTCTCTATGAAGCAACTGTTATCCAGCTGATAAGAAGAAGGAGATTTTCGTATACGCTGGGATGTGAGCGTTGATGGGATTCTTTCCTCCAGGAGAGGTAAGCCACACTTGTGTCTTCCCGTAAGGTTCCGATGACAACCCACAGTGCTCTCCGAACAAAGTTCACTATGGAAACCAATAAAGCTATCGGCCTGATTTACAGAGCGTGAGTGAGAGGCTGCTTACAGAACTCAGGGGGTACCCCCAAAGCAGATGCACCAGAAAGTCTTTATCCATCACGATGGCTTCCCCATAGCTGCATAGGTGCTCCCCCCCCCCCCATTAGCCCTTTCCCAGCCTATATTCTAGCACCTTCCAAGACCCCAAGGCCACATACAAGTAGAACAGAATTGCATACAGATGGCTGGAAGGAGGGTCTGGGATTTCAGGTGATGGTTAGACGACCCTCCCTGACACCTCCATCTCTGAGGAAGCCTCAGCAGGCCTGATCACATGATCTCTTACAAGCAGCCACAGCAGATGGGATGAAGATGGCATCTGTTTGGCTTGAAGGGCAGACACTCCACAGCAACTGGTTTAAATGTTCCTCATTCATTCATTCCTAACCCCCACAGACACTTGTCAAATGGAGACTTGGTTCTGGATTTAATGGTGTCATGTGGCTCCTAGCCATGCCAGGAAACTTCATGCCATGGTGCCTGACAGGTCACTGTTGGCAATATTTGACAACTGTTCTAACCCCTCAACAAAAACCACGGATTTCTAAAGGTTCAGTAATGATCCCTGATAAAGATGAGTTGACCTTTGAGGCTGTGAAGGCAAATTTAACACATAGGAGAGCCCAAGTGTTAAGTCCCTGCTTCTTCATGCTCAGCAGGGTAGGGAGGGCGGAAGGGCTGGGTGGAGGCTCTGTCATCCTCCAGCTTGGCTGTTTTAGACTAGAAACATCACAAGTGTGATGATGATGATTGTTATCTAGTGCTAAAAAAATCAAATTAACTACTTACAGCTGTCACAACAAAGTCATAATCTTATATTCTAAGGACATTCTAGAAAAACCTAGTCTGCTTTCTCACAGTCTCCCAGGCAGAACTTACCTGACCAAAGCACTGTGTGCTCCCTGTTGAGTGATCAGTACCAACACTCAAGTACCCTGTGAGGTACCCTTCTGAGGCTAGAGAATGCTTATCTTTGCATCTCTGGGGGCAGAAGTCAGTGCCACCTGGTCATGGGGTCCAAGCCCCCTCTCATCCCTCAAGCGAGACTGACAGGTGAAGTTCTTCACGGAAGACACCGAGAAGCAATCAAACCATCGCCCATTTGCATGTCTTCCGGACAGGATCTCGCTGATATCATGACTTTGTCTAGTCTAAGCTATGGAAGAATATTTTAACCCTGTCTTGCAGACTGAAAACCCGGCTGGTAGTGAGTGGTTGTGTTACTTTGAGCCCTACTAATTTAACTATGTAAGAAGTTTAAATATCAAAACTTAGACTATATTTTACCTTCAGAGATCCACTCAGGAGAAAATGAAAGAATATGAATCTGTCACTCATATCCTTCAGGACAGTTTTCCCTTAGTTAAATTATTGGAGGGACTTTAATCTTCTAATCTGAAGATTCACCTTATAGTTGTGTGAAAAAATATATACATGACTTCTTTAGAGGTCTGGATATTTAGCTCTTGTTATTTATTTACTTATTTTTAAGTCCCTCAGGTCTGGGAAGATGGCTCAGTTGGTGAAGTACCGGCCACACAAGCATCAGAACCTGAATTCAATGCCCAGAACCTGAGGAAATAAATCAGGTATAGTGGCTTACACTGGGAATTCCAACCACATTCCAACTTTAATAAGAGCCTGTTTCAAAACACAAGGTAGAAGGTAATTGAAACAGGCATCATATGTTAGTTTCTAGCACCCATAGGCATGCACACACACGTGTACATGCACCTGCGCACAAACACATCACACACACACACACACACACACACACACACACACACGTCACTACTTAAAATTAAGGAGAGTTTTCTTAAACAACAGTACACTCTCAGGTGATAATTAGAGATATGTGAAGAGCATATCGTAAATCAGCGTTCATGAGGTTTGTCATTTATTCCACAACTTTATTCTTGGATGTGTGCTCTTGATTATTTGCATGAATTATTTATTTCATGTCTGGAAGTTAATATATGTCACAGAGCTGCAGACTACACGATCCATCTTGAGTTCTGTGCTTTGCCATCTAAAGGGGTAGTCAGTCTCAGCCATTCGTTTTATTTACTACTCCCAGCTCAAGAAGGAGATTCTTGACCCATCTTACATTCTGTTGGGAATATAGATATGGTTTGTCCAGAGTGTTGGAGGCAGTGCAGTTGAAGGGAAACCAATTTGAGGGAGCTAATAAATTCTGGCAATCCTGTATGTCAAGATGGTGGAAGTGGGTGGGATTAAGGCATTGCCTCTGCTGAGACAGGGACCAGAGCACCCTGGCCAGTAGGTTAAAACAGAATTCAGTAGTCAGTTCCAAAGCCACTCAGGATCAGTGAAATGTTCAGAATGTACCAGGATCCTCTTGCTTTATTTTTCTTTTGTAATTTCTATGCAGGTGTGTGTGTGTGTATTAACATGTGTGTGCTTGTGTGAAGTACGTGTGTGTATGTGTGAAGTACAAATGTGTGCGTTGTGAAGTACTTGTGTGTACATGTATGAAGTACATGCATGTGCATGTATGAAGGGACGTGTGCATGCGTGAAGTACATGTGTGTGCTTATGTGAAGTACACATGTGTGCATGTGCATATGAAGGCCAGAAGACAACTTTGGCTGTCATTCCTCAGGACCTGTTCCTTTTGGTTTTTATAACAAGGTCTCTCACTAGCCTGGGAGCTACTGAGTAGGCTAGGCTGAGAGAATCCCATCTGTCTCCACCCTCATCCCACCCCCTACTGGGCTAGGATTAGATGCACATGCCCGGCATTTCTCACGTGGGTTCTGAGGCTTGAATTCAGGTAGTCATGCTTCCAAGGCAAGTGCTTAATCAGCTGAGCCTCCCCCCCCCCCCACCAAACTACACAATACTGACTTCTACCGCAAGATCCTCAGACAAAAAGGACTAGAGTGTTCGATTGGTTTAGTCCTTGCATCCTGTGACAAGCTGCTCCGGAAAACCGATGGTGAGAATTCTTTCCAGGTAGTTTTTGTACACCTGGCTTTCTTTTGAAAATGCAGAGAGTAAAGTTAAGAGTATAGTAATATTAGGTACTGTAGCCATGTTTCTGGGCTCAAGGAAGAGGCGAGATTGTCAAAAAGTGGATTAAAAAAAATCTCAGGATGCAGCTATTTGAATCTTCTTTTGCTCTATGCCATATTAAATGTATATATTACTCATTCTTCATTCAAAGATTAATTTACTTTATATGTATGTGTGTATATGCACCATGTGTGTGCCTGATGCTGGCAGAGCCAGAAGAGAGTGTTGGAGACTTTGACACCTGAGTAGCAGAGAGCCATCATGTGGGAGCTGGAAACAGGATGCTGGTCTTTTGGAAGACTAGGAGAGTAGACCATGTTCTGAACTATTGAGCCATCTCTCTACTCCCCTCAAATTCTTAGAACAGTCTTGCCTTTTAAGATTTTTGAACAGCTAAATAGTCTTTATGAACATGTTTTGTGGGTACTCAGGTCCCAGGCCAGAAAATCATGTTGCAGATACAGAGAGGGCAGCAACCTGAGAACCCGAGGTTACAGTGATTAGCTCTTCAAGATGTCCCTGCTGTTCTCCCCTATCACTGTTATTTATTAAACACCATATCCTTCCAGGTAGTATCCTGCTAAAGACTACCACTTTCAAGCTTCCCTTACCGCTAGGTGCCTACTGCTTTCTAGCTTCCCTTACCGCTAAGCATGGCCAAGGAGAGGCTGCAGGAAGGAAATGTGGGCTATGTGGGCTGTGTGCCATAGCCATTTCTGACCCTTGCCCCAATCACTGTAAAAGATCACAGCTGTCTTTTTCCTCTGGCAGTCTTGACCATTCACACAGGAAAGAGGCTGCCCCCTTGCTGTGTACACCCAAAAGAAAGTCTCTTCTGCTGAATGGTCAAGTCTCCCTCCCTCCCTCTCCCTCCCCCCCTCTCTCTTTTTCTCCCTCTCTCTCTCCCTCCCTCCCTCCCTCCCTCCCTCCCTCCTTCTCTCTCTCTCTCTCTCTCTCTCTCTCCCTCCCTCTCTCTGTCTCTCTCTCTCTGTCTTCTTCCACCTGTTCCTTTTACCCTGTTGCAGAATTCTAACATATGGTAACCTGAGAAGGAAATCTGAGGTCACATGGTCAGACTTCTGTCACCCTTACCCACTGGGCCTGGCGGGGGCGCCCATCTCTCTCAGACAGCTATTATTTTCCATTATCCATCCCCATTCTTCTCTCTGCTCCCTTTTCTCTGTCTGTTTCTGACACAGTGTGTGACAGAGACAGGAGGCCATGCTCAGACAAAGCCACGCAGGCAACACAGCCAAATATCTAGACAAGGTAACTCACGCACTAGAGGCTCATGGGAGCCCCACTCCATCTTGTCTCGAGACTCACTTGGTTAGAGGTTCCAGGGGCTTCTCATGTACTGAGGGATTCTCTGTCATCAAATTCACAGCTTTGGAAAGTTATCCAGGATATCCAAGTGTGATTTTTGGAAACCTTGCTAGACACTCCTTTGAAAATGGTGCCATGTGATTCTGTTTCTCCTTTAAATTGTCCATTAGGCGATGACTCTAACTGACTTATTTTACAAAGCTTCCAGGCATTTGTTTCTTGTGCAGGAGTCTGATGTAACAAAGAGCTAATTGGTCACCTTATCATTCTACAAGAACATGGTTCAGCCAGCTGTTCAATTGCATTTAACCTTATGTCAACTTTATATTTAACCTTGTATTGACTTATGGTAATCTTGATGTAAAAAAAAATGTCCTCGTTAACTTTAACATTCCCTGCAAGGTTATACCAGCTGGCGCATGCTCTGGATATTTGCCATCTGCTAAGTTCTGTCCTGGCCCCGTGGACGGACTTTCTTCTGAGGCGCTCTAACTGCTGCCCATTCCACGCTTCTCCCCTTTTCAATGTGAAGAAGTTACAGAGATTGGTGCCGCCACCCAAGAAACCCTGAAAGCACTACAGGTGACCTCTGAAAGGGGACTTACAGGGGCGGGCTTCCCAACTCTTCTCTCTGTTTGCCCCTCTACCTCTGCTTTCTGGACTGGAAACTAAAACAGCTGAACTTGACCTTATTTGCCTTAGTTAACCCTTCTGTCTCAAAACACCTTGGAACAATCTCAGACCAGTTTAACAGCCTTCAAGACCAGCTCGATTCTTGGTCTACTACAGCACCCCAAAACTAGATATGACTTCTATTGAGGCTGTAATTTGAATTCTCCTCCACAAAGGATGCTGTTTCCACACCAACAGATTCTAACTGATTTGAGATGGGGCCTCAGAGATAGGGAACAGACAAAAATTCAACCGCAAGCTTTCTCCTATGTATGGGCTTCTGGCTCCCTCCCACTCTGGCTCCTCCCCTGGATCACTTCATTCTTCCTTATTATCCTCATACTTACGTTTTTACTCTGTCTTTTAAATGTTTACTTACTGAACCCCTGTGCCTTAGTTAGGATTTTATCGCTGTGAAGAGACACCGTGGTCATGGCAACTCTTATGAAAGGAAACATTTAACTGGGTTGGCTAATAGTTCAGAGGTTTAGTTCATTATCGTCATGTCAGGAAGCATGGCAGCATGCAGGCAGATGTGGTGATGGAGAAGTTGCTGAGAGTTCTACATCTTGATCAGCAGGCAGCAAGAAACTGTATCACACTGGGCTTAGCTTGAGCATGTAAGATCTCAAAGCCCGCCCCCACAGTGACACACTTCCTCCAGCAAGGCCACACCTCCCAATAGTGCTGTTCACTGTGAGTCAAGCATTCAGACAGATGAGTCTATTGGGGCCACACCTATTCAAATCACCATATCATGGAGCCCCCAAAATGTTCCAGAGACACTCTCCCACGGCTCTTATCACAACAGCTGCATTTGTTCCTCATTCTAAAAGGTCATTCTAAAAGGTCTGCAAAGACCTTTTAGGGACTCTGCAGCAAGGGGGCCTTATCCCTCCACAGGCCAGATACCATTCTTTACAAGAGTGCTCTGTTACCTTCTGTTTCCTGCCTCGGATGCTCTGCAGCTCCCTGTGGCTGCTGCCAGCTCAGGTGGGTGCGGCACTCCAGGCAGGGGGACTAGTCACCGCCACCCTGAAGCCACTCTGTGTCTGCTTCCTCACCCTTTCACTCCGTCACTCCCTCAGGTGCTACTCTCCCTCTGCTCACCTCCCCAGCCACCTCTCGGCTCATCTGCTCTCAGCCTTCTATTGTTTTTCTCTCCAGGAAGGCAGGGTGGCAACTGGGTGCTGACCAAGTTAAAACTCTTCTCCTGCTAACTGACCAGAGGCAGCCATCCCCCTTCAACAGATCCAGAACTCCCCTCTGGCAGCAATTCTCCTCAGCATGAAGAAAGAATGTAACCCCCAGCCCCCATTTCACACATCTCTTTGGGGTTTGGGATGATAGTGTCCTGCTGAAAGGTAAACTTCCCATCTTCCCTTACCTCCAGGTGAGCTCCAGGAGCGGCTACAGGAAGGAAATGTGGGGTATGAGCTATGTGCAGCATGGGCTATGTGCTGTATGGCTGTGTGTCATGGTCGTCTTTCTCCTCTAGCAGCAACCGTGTGTTGGAGAAAGGGTGTCCTTTTGAGAGTGCAAATAAACACAGTCCTGTTGGCTGACAGGTCAAGCCCCAGCTCTCTCTGCCCTGTCCCTCCTAAGCTGCCTGGGACATCTAGCACTTCCCACAAGAGTGATTTTGATAGCCAGAAAACTCACATCCGTCCTTGAAATTATCTTATTAGTGTCTGTCTTTCCCAAAGGAAAGTAAGCTCCGTGGGGTCAGGGGTCAGGGGTCAGGGGTCAGGCCTGCTTTACAGCATTATTTGCCTTCTCTTGTCCGCCCAGTTCAGCAAGGCCTTCTCTAATATCCGCTGAATGTTTAGCCGAGAAGCAAGGACCTTCCTGAACGTGGTGAGGGAAGGGATGGAGACAGGACTTTTATGCCTTTCAGAACCATCCAGGGATTAGCATTCCTGTGATGGGAAGACAAGCATTATAAGCCAGAGGCTGACTATGTGAATGAGTAGCAACCTTCCCTTTGGGCGCCTTCTGCACTGGGAACTGCCGTGAAGGATGCTGTGAATGCGACCCACTGTTGTTGAGCAGCTTCTGTCTCAGATGGAAGACGGAAAGCAGAGAGGACTGAGGTGGACCAGTCTTACTTTTCCTATTGTCCTCAGAACTCCCAAGTGGTATTGTTTTGTTGTTGTTGGGATGGCTTTTCTTTTAACTCTTTAAAATTGTTCACTTAGTGTGTGATATAGACTATAAATACAGCATTCTCAGTCCGCATACTGTTATTTGTGTGTGTGTTTTTTCAGGGATGCGCATTTGATTATCAGTGGGCACGCTCTTCCCTGGGGAAGTCTCTGTCTCCTACTCTCAGCCTTTCTTAGATGCCTGGAGTTCTTTGTCCACTGTATTAAGCCAGCATAATCCCTAGCTGCGTTCTAGATATCTACCCTTACAGGTAAGTATAGCTATACTTACAGGTAAGTATAGCTATTGACCCTCACGGAGAAAACTCCTCTTTGCAACAGACAAAGGCAATTACAGAAAACAACCCGTGATCCAAAGCAGAGCGGTGGAGCCTGGTCCCAGCTGATGCATCTACAACATGCATTATCTACAACACATGTTATGTACCTCCACACCTGAGGCTCACAGAGCATTGCAGAAGAGAATCCAAGAGGACTGTGAGAGCCAGAGGAACAGGGAGCTTGCTGTAAGGTGGTTTCTTCTGGAAATGTCAGAGGCTAGGCCCAGGAAGGCTCACCAACATGGCTACCTAAATAAGTCCTAAACAAAGATGACACCAACAGACATGTCAACATGGAAGGGGGAACTTGGGAGGCCTCAATCCTAGACAGAGAACTATAGGCAATGAAGGTGGTCTTGCCTTAGACCACTCCAAAGATCAGGCAGAATAATAACCCCCTTAATGAGATACTGGACTTTTCCTTCACAGAGTCCTGCCCCATCCTGGGGTCCCTACAAGCCACCATGAGACTGTTACAAGGTTTGCTGGGTCTGCCCACCTTCCTTACTCAGAACGCTGCAGCTTTTGTTTATCCTGTTTTGTCTCTCCTGAAGGGAAAGCACTCAGGAGGCAGATGTAGGTGGATCTCTATGAGTTCAAGGCCAGCCTGGTCTACAAGAGCTAGTTTCAGGACAGGCTCCAAAGCCACAGAGAAACCCTGTCTCGAAAAAAAAAAGATGTAAGAGCTAGCTAGAAATATGCATAAGCTAATAGGCCAAACAGTGATTTAATTAATATGGTTTCATTGTGGTTATTTCGGGTCTGGGAGGTTGGGAATGAATGAGCAGTCTCCACAAACAGATATCATCAAAGATAAATAGGGAAAACTATAAAACTGTATATTGAAGGTAAGATTAGGTATAGAGGAAGCCTCCTAGTTGACTTCCCATGCATGGTTCTGACTGTGGGGTTCAGAAGGCGATACAATATCTTCTAAATGTTGACAGAAACTGAATTGTGTGTTTTCTTCATTATTATTCAAAACAGGCACATATGTTCCCACTCTTGTAAGAAATATTACTATCCACTGGCTTTTCCAGCCACAGCTATTAAGGGGGCCATTTCAATGGAAAAAATAAGAAAACTTCTTCCAGAAAAAAACTAGGAAGGCATACATTGCATATAGAAAATTGGTTTATGCCTGTGTAAATGGGCATACTCGTGGGTGAAGAATACACTATTCAACAAATAGTGCCAGGCAAATATTTCAGTACCCTCAGGGGAAAAACAAAATGAAATTGGCCTCCTGCTTCAGTGTGTACATAAAGACAAATTCTCAGAGGAATAATTTGAAAGGTGGAATTATCAGAGATGAAAATATAGGAAGATTTCCTTATGACCTTAGGGTAAGGAAGAACTTAGTAAGGCATAAAGAAAAATTCTGATTAATTTGATGATGTTCAAAGCGAAAAAGGAAGAAATATAGAGATGAAGAGAAGAAAAGAGAGGAGAGGAGAGAGTATCAAATAGCCAAAAGGAAAGGAGATTTGTGTACAGGACAAATTTCGGAAGAGAATACCCAGATGGGTAGGAATTTGAGGAACCAGAAACATCAATTTAGCAATTAGAATAAAGAGCTAAATCATACTGGGAGAGCAGGTCAGAAGGCAAATAGATGTCACAAAGAAAGCTGGAGATGACCTTGAGGATTAGCAGCCTTTGGAGTGCCCAAGAGGTACACCCCAGGGCATGTCTGTGAGAGTGTTTCCACATAGTCTGGCCTAGAAAGGAACACCCACCCTGAATGTGGGACTCTGCGTCCCCCATCCCAGGTTTAGCTCAGCAGTTATAAGCTTTAATTGTCTCCCCTTTAAAATCAAATTAGTTATTTTCTGGCTAGGGTACAGTGTGTTCTGTACCAAAGGGAAAAAAAAAACCCTGCTTGGAATCAAGGTTTTGTTGAATGGTTCTGCCAGAGACCTTTATTTCAAAGGCAGAGTTTAATTTCACTGGAGACAGGAATGTGAATGTTTTACTAGCAATTAGCTTTGAAAATAGCAGTGACTTCATTTTCTCCATTTATGCTTGGAAACTGAACACAGGGTTTATGAGATTCCTTTCCTAACTTAGGTGAGATTGTCAAGACCCCACCATGTTCTAGCGAAGGAAAACAAATCTGCCAAGTGTGGCTCTTCTTGGGACACACCTGTGGCTCTGTCACAGTTCTGAGAGGACCGTAAAATTAGATAGTAGTGAAGTCTAAGTGTGCGAGCAGAAGTCACTCCAGGCTGGGCCACCGTGGCCTTCCTTCGCCTTCATCTCTACTACGATTTTTATTGAATTAGTAACCATAAAGACAAGGACAACACTCACCAAATATTCATCCTCATTTGTCGATGGTGAAACGAAGACCTTGAGAGGTTTCCTTGCTCAGGGATGAGAGTCACTAAGTGATCAGCAACAGGCTTGGAGCCCAGAAACTCTGACTTCCACGCCACTCACCCAACCACACTACCACCCTTGTGTATTTAATGACACTCACCTAGGTTGTTGGTGCAAGTGGCTGATACAAGTGGTTCTGTTGCGTGTTTATCAGTCTCAGCTGTTGTCAATCACTGGTTAAGTTGGGCTTAGCACTCCGCCTCAGGCCTTTTCTGTTGCACGTCCTCTGCTTTACAAGACACTCCCCAAAGTTTTCTAAGGTAACGGTGCCAATTTAAACTCCCAGCAATTCGATGCTACCAAATTTATTGTTCAACACGTGGGACGGTCTGATAGATGTGAACTTGTGCACGCCAGGCAAGTGTTCTACCACTGGGCAACAACCCCAGCCTGCGCTGGATTGATTGGCTGATATTTTCTGAGACAGATCTCAATGTGGAGCTCAGGCGGCTTTCAGACTCCTGCTCTTGCTGCCTGTTCCTCCTGAGTGCTGGGGTGGGGGGTGTGAGACACCATGACCGTCTTATTGTGATTTCAATGTGAACTTTTCTAATTATTAAAGGATGTGGTGGATTCTGCACATTGTTTTGTCTCCTATGAATACCTTGCACGTCTCTCACCCTCTCTATATTGGGTTGCCTTTTCTTTTCACGCCGAGCTACAGGCATTCTTTACATATTCAAATACTAAGTTTTTATCTCGTGTCAATGCATCAAGTGTCTCCTTTTAGCTCGTGCCATCTCGTGTCCTTTTAGTGCTTCTGCATACATGCAGAGTCTCTTTCTGCAAATTTTACTTTTATTTATATTTGTGTGTGCACGTGTGTGTAGGGGGGATGTTCAGGTACATGTGTACCATAACACGTATGTAGAGGTCAGGGGTCACATCAGTTTTCTACTTTCCATGAAAGTCAGGCTTTCAGACATGTGCCCTTTCCTACTGAGCCATCTCGCCAGGCCTCTGAAAGTCTTAGTTTTAAAAGAGTTAAATTTGTCAATTTTCTCCCTTAAGCCTCCGAGTTTCCTTTTAAGCATCTAAGGTCTCTTGCCCTACCTCGAAGATGTTTTTACCATTGTCCTAGTCTGTTTCCTATTATTTTGATAAAATACCATGGCCAAAAGCAATGTAGGGAGGAAAGAGTTTATCATACAACTTTGGGTCATGCTCCATCACTCATGAAAGTCAGTGCAGGAACTCAGAGGAGGAGCCTGCAGGCAGGAACTGAAGCAGAGACACGGAGAAACATTGCATTGTCGTTTCCTTAATTATGTATCTCTGGACAGCCTACCCAGGGTAGCATCACTCACAATGGGCTAGGCTCTCCCACTTCAGCCTTTAATAAAGAAATTTCCCGGCAAGCATCGTGCCTACGGTCGGTCCAATCTTATTTTCTCAATCGAGGTTTCTTCCTCTCAGGTGACTCTGGCTTGTGTCACGTTGACAAACAGCACAGTCATGTTCCCTCAAAGGTTTAGTTTTACAGTTAAGTTTATTGTTTAAATGTGTGCTTTCCTCTTTAACACTTCCCTCTCATTAGAATCGAATCAACGGTTTTCTTGTAAGGTGAAGGTAAGGATTCGACCTAGTTTTTTAATGCTGGTCTCCGTGCCCGAGATCTCCATTGCCTTCCCCTCCATCGTGACTCGGGTTTCCTTCTCTAGAGTAGGCTGCCGTCAGCATTCTGCTGTGCTCCGACCGAGTCTGCCAGTTCCACGCTGTCTTCGTTGCCCTTGCTGGGTTCTGGCTTAGGACCACCACCCTTAAAGCCTCCTGCTTTCTCTTCCTGGAGTGCTGTGGGGTGTTCACGCCTCGCCATCTTTGGAAGTCACGTGCTGTGTAAGGGGGAATCTCTCAACAATCGAGTCCCCAATGACTGCGCTGAGTTGGGCCCCTCTGGAACCTGCTTTCTATTAATTAGCCTTATGAGAAACAATTTTTTATGAAACCACTGAGATGTGCATAAGACAACAATGGGATTAGCTTAATTAACTGACTTTAATCCTGCCGATTTGAAATGCACATTTACATAAACATCTGAATAGCCGATGACTCTTTGTCAAAGGTCGCAGTCTGGAAAACGAGCTTTGCCTGGCTCCTTCGCATTCTTTTTTTGCGCATTTCACCTCTTATATCTCAGTGCCAGCCAAGGGTTCCTGTCAGTGTGGAAGCAAAGCAGCCACGGCTCACAGTTCCCTTGCTCCTGGCAGTACAAAGAACCCTCTGAACACATATCATTCATCCATGGTCTGGTGTGGGACTTCTGTCTAAGTCCTTTTGGGGTGGCACTATTTTGTCAGGAGACTTTTTATTATAAGTGGGTGCCATCTTATCTGATGGTCTGATATCCTAGGGAAGATAACACGGTTTTCTCCATCACACTGATAATGCGTGATCTGTTCCCATAAATACATTTACCTATGACTTTACTGTCTTGTTTGAGCTGCAAATCAAACAAATAGCAACAGCCTATCTTTGTTTACAATTTTATTATTTTGTTCCCAAAGGAACTTCTAAAATAATTTTAATTTTTTGGCTGGGTGGTGGTGTCGCACGGCTTTAATCCCAATCCCAGCATTCGGGAGGCAGAGGCAGGTGGATCTCTATGGATTCGAGGCCAGCCTGGTCTGCAGAGTGAGTTCCAGGACAGGCTCCAAAGCTACGAAGAACCCTGTCTTGAAAAAGCAAAAAAATTAATTTTTTGTATTTGTATGCTTGCTCTCTGTGTGTGTTTACATGTTCATATGAGCAAGGGTGAATGTGTGTGTTTGTGTGCATGCACATATGCATGTGGAAGCTAATGGTCCCCCCAACACCCCCCCCCCCCGGGGGTGTCATGGCACTCAGGGGCAATCCATCTTGCTTTGTGAGACAGAGTCTCTCACAGGCCTGACACTCACCAATAGGGTTAGAGGAAGGCTCCCTACTTCTGGGATTGCAAGCAGGTACCACCAAATCTGGCAATCCTTATGAGTTCTGGGAGTTGAGCTCAGATCCCCATGCTCACAGGGCAGGTACTTAACTAAAAGAACTCTCCAGCACTGATGATTTTGACTAAAAAATCATTAAGGTTATTCCTAGAGTCCTAGTGTTTTTGTTTCTTCCTTTAATCTGTGTCTAAGAGAGGCTGCTGAATACTGGCCCGGCCTCAGGCTGCCCACTGGTTTTTCTATCAGCTCCTCTGCTGGCAACAAGCAGGGTCTTCCTGGTGAGTCCAGTTGATTAGGGGAAGATGGATACGGCTGGGTCAAGCTACCCAATTACCCCTTTACTTCCTCTTGCTTAGCCCCACAATACGCTCAAGGAGGTAGTTCTGACGATATTTTTCTAGTCGTCCTTGCCGTTCTTCTCCGGAGACTCATCCAGTGAATTTACTCCATGGTGCCCTAGAAGTGGCCTTCTGGAATGCTCATTACTGTAAGATACGAATGACTGAGTTGTCTGCTGAGATAGGCCAGTTCCTGATGACTGTCCTGGTTCACCTAATTCCATTGCAAGGCAACTTGACTACCCATCCCAATTAGTCTTCCCAAGAGCAGGGCTGAGCGCTTGGCCTGCCTGTGGAATGATGTTCACAGAGAAACTCACTGTAAGCAGTAGACACTGAGCATTGGCTTTGTCAAGGGCAGCAACTGCTGCTTATACCCCAAGCACAGTCCTGAGGCTTTTGTGTGTAGTAATTGATTTAATTCTCACAGCCACCCCACGAGACCAAACCTTATCATCAACGAATGGAGCAGGGAATACCCTCATTTGCCTGAGGTCACACAGGGAAAAAGTAGATGGCCAGGTCTTGGGCTCAGCTAGCTTGCCTGTCACATCCATCCTTGGAGCCACTTCTGCTGCCTTGGAAGGTCGCGTCATGAAGTGAGGTCTCCACCAACAATCAACAGAGGGCGCTCATGCTCCCCAACTGTCAAAATGACAGTATTTGTGTCCTCAGCTAGCCATCACTCAGGCCTTAAGTATGTCGATTGATCTGTGTGAAGATTTTGATCACAGGGAAAACACCTAACATGTGGTTTGCATTACAAGCACATTGATGACTGTCAGAGGACATGGGATAATCCACACATTGACCACGTGCACATGTATTTTTAATTACTCCTTGCCGTCTTAATGGAAGCTGTTATCAATAGTCCATTACCAAAGTCACTAATTCCCAAGTGTGAGCCATTTAAATTTGCAAACAATATGTAACGACCTAGAGAAATCTTCTCAGCCAGCTTAAAAACCACTTTGATTAGCTGTGAAAACTGTATTCTGGAGTTGGATAAATTTTATCTTCTATATATAAATAAGGCTTCTATCTTAGACTTCACAAATGTAAACTTGGTATATTTGAATTTTATACAAAGATACTTGACTTTCATATGAATTTGGTTTTTTTTTCTGGTTTCTTTTCAAAGAAGTATTGATATGGACTTAGGCATGTAAACCACTGTGAATAAAATCCCAGACTTTAAAAAAAGTTGGATTTCCCCTCAAGGTATATGGAGATTTGCCTTATTTTGAATGGCTATTAAAAATTTAAATTAGACTTTTCTTCTCACTAGTCTTCCTTTTCTGCTGGAGTGAATTTAACACCACCTTGGTAAGACACTTTCACGGTCAAATTTCTTGGTCCAAAAAAGTTAAATTTTAAATTTAAACATATTTTCCATATCAGTTTAGGATGTCATCAAGAGCTTGGGCAGTGGGGTGTGAAAGTGATTGATCCTCGCTCGGATTCCCTGGGAAGCAGGAGGCCATCATGCAAGAAATTTATTAAAGAACACTCAGGACTGACCCAACCTGTAAGGAAGAGAAGAAAGGAGGTGTGGCTGGGCAGCGGCTGCGAAGCTGACTCACGGGGGCCTCTGCTCGTCTGGGGACCCGGGGACAACTACACCATTGCTCCAGGTGGGGCAAGGCTGTAGTTTTATATTCTTCCCCCGTGCAGTGGTACAAGGGCCATACTTCCAAGTGCTGGAATTACAGGTCCAAACTACCACCTCCTGGCTCCCTTCAATGTTTGGAGTACCTTTCATTTCTTTGTGTAGAGAACATCTTCTATCCATTCTATCTTTATTCATTTGTATGTCTGTGTGTGTGCATGTGTGTGTGCACGTGTGTGTGCATGCATGCATGTGTGCTTGTGTGTGTGTGTGTGTGTGTGTGTGCAGGTGCTATCAGAATCACCATGCATATGTGTGGTCAAAGAACAGCACCGTGGAGCTGGTTCTCTCCTTCCACCTTTTTATGTGTGTGCGTGTGTGTGTGTGCATGCATGAGTGTGTGTGCATGTGTGTGTGTGCAGGTGCTACTAGTACCACTGTGCATATGTGTGGTCAAAGAACAGCACCGTGGAGCTGGTTCTCTCCTTCCACCTTTCTATGTGTGTGCGTGTGTGTGTGTGTGTGTGTGTGCATGTGTGTGTGTATGTGTGTGCATGTTTGTATATGTGTGTGTGTGTGTGTGTGTGTGTGTGTGCACGCAGGTGCTAAACAGTACCACCATGCACATGTGTGGTCAAAGAACAGCACCGTGGAGCTGGATCTCTCCCCCCTTTCTATGGGCTCCAGGGGGTCACTATGATCCTCAGGCTTTGTGTAGCAAGTGCTTTACAGGGCCCTCCCTCAGCCATCCTCACCACCCACGCCTCCATTCACGTTCCTCTTGTTTCTTGTGTAACAGGGGTTCATACCGGCAAAGCTCGGCACCTGTTGCTCCCACAGCTCCATCTCTGGAGCCTTCTCCTTAGTGGATCCCTCTGTAACGGAGGCAGATGCTGGAGCAGCGTAGCTACAAGTCAAGGATGCCAAGAATTGATGGCCTCCACTGGAAACTGGACCACCTAGAAGGATTCTACCTGGAGCCTCATGAGGAACCATCAGAGGGCTGCTGGCGGGCACAGGGCTGATCTTCGCTTATGTTCCTGTCCTAACTGCTAAGAAGTGCTTAGTCTGGGCTTACTGGATATTTCTTGAGTTGATGTAACTGGAGGCTCCCACAAGAAGAATGAGGTTCATTATTGTCACTAAACATTTCCTCTAATTTACCCATAGGCTTCTGTTATTAACTGCCACTGAGGAAACAGAAGAGGTGCCTCTACATTGTCAATAAATGTTTGGACAGAACAATGAGATAAATGATTATGGTGGGCCCCAAGCACTCATTTGAATTCTATTTTAGGGGGAGTAACCAATGGCCAGCAAGCAATTGCTCTGTGTCAAGGACTGTTCCACAGTGCTGTGCATATCCTCTTATTTAAATCTCATTATGTCTCAGTGAAATAGACTCATCTGTGAGGCTCAGATTATGGATGAGGAAAATTGATGCTTAGAAGTTGTTCAGATGTAGACTTGAGAGTTAAATGTGGGCAGAAATTCAGCTCTTAGCCACTAAGCTATTGTGACATGCAGACGCTAATCTTGCCTTTCTGTAGAACCAAAAGGCAATTTGTCATTACAGGTGACTAATATTAAATTATACTCCATATAAATATATAAGAGTCCTGGATATGCATTTATTCTGGGCTTCCTTTGGTCCATCTGCATAAACCTGCTCGGTTCCTCCAGACACATCGAGAGCGCTGGGGCTAGTGTTCTTTACACTGTCAGCCTGCTGTGCGTGCACCTCTCCCTCTGTAAACCCACGTATTTCATATTTCAATGCACAGGGTTTTCATCCCTCAGCTTGAGGACTCAGTAGAGGCCAGGGAAGGGGGCCTTGGCAGACACAGCACTTGGCTTGTGTGCTTATGAGAGCTTTCCAAGCAAGAGAGAAAGACTGACCTCATTTCTATTGTTTTAATGAGCATACAAGCAAAAAATAAATAAATAAAAATAAGAGTCTTTTGCTTACATAAACCAAAGGCCTGAGAAGGCCCACAGCAAAGAGACAAAGGCAAAACGAGAGTAAAATCCAACTTCTCAGCCTCCCTGGACACCATCAGACTTAGCGGAATGCCTTCCATGTGTGACCTTTGGTGACCTTTACCACAAAGTTATTCTCTCTGGCTCTTTGCCCCAGACATTCAAGCCACATCGTCTCAGGGACTCTATCTATGGGTCTGGCTGCTCTGTGACTTCATGAAACATCATTACCGGGCAAATTTCAGCAGCTTCCATTCTGCTTTATTTTAATCGAACCCACATGGAACTTGGCAAAAGCCAAACAAAACTGAGATACCCCGGAGAGAGGGCGCGGCTGCTCCTCATAAAGACTCGAGCACTGTCCTAATAAATCTCTAAGAGTACACTGTAGTTTGCAATCTCAAAGTATTTCTTGCACTGTATTTTTGTGATAGGAAAGAAAACCTATTTATTTGAAGTAAAAAAAAATTAGAGTTTACACTTCAGTTTTAATCTCCATGCATACTGTACTCAGAACCATAACCGAAGTTTAGCCTGGAGAAGGCCACGAAGCAAGTTCATTGCAACATGGGCTGTGGAGGTAGAATGAGCCAAGGCTTCACGTTCCGATCCATAAGAGGGTTGCCTAACTTTTATGAGTTCTGTTTCTCACCGACAACATGAGTATAAGGAATCCTTGACATTGTGTAAAATGTATGTGAACCAAATCAGTCGCGGCTTCTACCTCATTGCATGACAACTGCTCCTCGTGTGGGGGTGTCTGAAATGACCTTATTAAAAATTACGTCAGCTAGCACCTGTGAAAGTTGCATGCCGTGTGCTGGGAAGACACCTCCCGTTGGCGGGCAATCAGCTTTTAAAGGGACTGAAACAGAAGTTGAAATTGTGTGCTGGCTGGCCAGGTGTGTGGGATGCGCCAGCCCAAGGAGCTGGGTGGAGCTATGGATCTCCAGGCTTGCGGGGGAGGGGAGGTTGGGTGGTTGGGATGTAGACGTGGGAAGGCACTGCCGGTCTGGAGTCACACTGCGCACAATGCTAGGTGTTTGCTGGGCTCGAGCTAGGAGCTCCCAGCATGTGGAATAATCACTTGCCAATCATCAGCAATTTCCTTCACGGACGCAGCATGAACTGTTGAACTGGGGCTTGGAGCCCAGACCTCCCGCCCTGCCACGTACCTCCTTCACCTTCTGCTCCAAGGGACAGAAAGAAAGTCATTTATCGATTCATTCTTTGTGACTCATATTTATTCACAATGACTCAGTCATTTTTTATGGAGAGGGACGCGTCCAACAGCAATAGTTGCCCAATTTCTCATGCACTTGGATTCTTGAAACAGGGGAAATTATTCTTTAGGGAGTTGTTGACTATTTCTGATGCTATAAAAGCATCAGAATGTTGAATATTATTTCAGTTTGCTATGCTGTTCCTAATTCTGTAGTATTGGAAAAAAAAAAAAAAACAAAAACAAAATACCCAACACAAAAACCCTAAACCCACCAAACTTTGGTAAAGGACAAAGAATGAATTTTTGGGTCTGAAATATCATTTTAATACTTCAAATGGAAATATTTTTGACAGATAATTACATAGGACACTTGACATCTTACATCTAAATAATTTTATGCTAAAGAGATAAAGTAGGCTGTTTTCATATCCTCTCAGGTTTGAGATAGTTATTTTTATTTTTTATATGTATGGGTGATCTGCCTACATGCATGTGTGTGCACCATATGCATGCAGTGCCAGTGGCCAGAAGAGGGTGTCAGATTCCCTTAAGCTGAATTTACACACAGTTGTGACCCTCCATGTGGGTGCTGGGAATTGAACCCTGGTCTTCTGGAAGAGCAGTCAGTGCTCTTAAGCACTGAGCCATCTCTCCAGCCCTTGAGATGCAGTTGTAGGGGTACACTCTTGCTAGCATGTGGTTTGTGGATACAGGAATCACAGATTCCCTTCCAGCCCAGGGTCCTGTTCTGTGCTCTGTGTGGCCAGGCCTTCAGCACACAGTGGACTCGCCTGCCTCTTTGTTCCCCTCAGCACTACAGTCCACACTGTGCACTTAAGTTCCTTCTAGAAGCCTGCATCACAGAGATGGTCACTTTCTTTCCTTTTAATGAAAGTCATGTTCTTGCACCTGGCCCCGATTTGCTTACCAATGTTCATGTCTCTTCATTGTTAGTCAGAACCACAAACAAAAGGACTGGATGGTGGATGTTCTGTCGCTAACTTTAAATGATGTTGAATGTATTTCCCAAGTGGTCACTTTGAATTATTTTTCCTACTCTGACAAGCCAAAGTCTGGGGCTGGAAAGATAGCATACTGGATACATGTGCTTGGTGTCAACCCTGATGATATAAGTTCAAACCCCAGGACCCATATCATAGGAGAGAATAAACTCTCTCTCCACATGCACAGTGGTTTGTACCCTGGCATGTGCAAAAGAAAAGAGCCAAAGCTCAAAGCAAAACCCACAAACAAACAAACAAATTAATATCAAGCTTTGTCCTGCTCCCATCTGAAGAGTACTGTTTGCCCTTTGATATCATTGAGGGGTTATCTACAGAAAAGTAAAAACACTTCTGTCCAACTATCTGAACAAGAAGGAAGACCACACGATCCTTTTAAATGCTTCTTTTATTTCATTGGTTGTACATTGGGTGAGTGAGAACTGAATGTTACAACCAAACACAGAATTGATACAAATTAGACTCCTGTTCACGCTGTAAGATAACGAATGAGGGAATTCTTTAAGAAGTGTTACGGAAAGATTTAGTAGAAATGTGACCAGTGGTATGTGGCTGAAAGACATGTCTGTGAAGTGTGGTTACACCCTGAAAACCAAGAGTGAAATGGAGTCCCGTACAAGTGGAGTTAGTTTCCTAACTGCTGTAGCTGTTGAACTGACGTCTTCCTGTCTTGGATATTGGTGATTTTGTTTTTGTAATTAAACAAAGCATTTAAGATTTATTCATCATAGTCAGACTTCTGAATATAAACAAACTTTTGGCAAATAATATTTATACAGAAAAATAGTTTTAGATCCTCTCAAATCCCAGAATTATTCTATAAAATTACATTATAAATAAATAAAAAGCAAAATCTGTTGTACATATATTTGTACATCTATGCATTTGCCTTGCCTCCTCCTTATTGTAAATGGCATATTTGACTCTCTGCATATTATAATCACAATTCTGGAAAATGGATATCATAGTAAAAAATACAGTCATCTATATTTGCTGGGGGATACAGGTGATGTTTTTGATGCTCCATTATTAAAGGGCTGAAAATAGCTATGTGCTAATAATTTTTAAAATAAAAATCATGAAATGAAAGAAAAAAAAGACAGTTACAACAATTAGTCTACAAAAATATTTCAGTGATTCCCATAATTTACCTTTTAAAGTAGCGTCTACTAACTTCTCAATGAGTTTAAATGAATAAACGAAAAAAAATAAGTATGAGTGTTTTAGGCAAGTTGTAGCGTAACTACATTGTTCTAACTGAGAAAATTACAAATATCAATAATACATAAAGATGAAAACTAGCAAAGTGATACAAGTTAGATACAATACCTATCCACAAATTAAAACAGACACCGTACAAGCACTATGCAAGATTATACTCAGAACGTGATTTTTCTTTTGATACAGTTATCAGATCTATGATGTAAGATAAATAGATAGTAATTAGACTTTGGCCAACATGAATTAAATGCAGATTTTTTTCTCAATCAAAAAAAATTGGTATGGTTGATGCCTCTAGTTTTCAGAACAGGCGATGATACCAAAATTTAAAATATTTTACATTCAATCTCAAAAGTCAAAATACTTCAATCACTAAAATGTCCACAAAGAAAATGGATGTTTTAAACAATTACACATAATATCCATTTATAACAGCTGTTTCATTTCTTAAACAATAATTTAAAAACTATGTAGGTACTGTGTAGGCTATGTGCAACATATAAAATGTGAAATATGAAATATTTGGTACGATAGTGCTTAAAATAAACTTTAAAACAAACTTTCTGAACAAAATTTAATTGTATCGCTATTACCTTGAAGATCAACCAAGTATTTAAAAAAGTAAACAACATTAAAATATGTTTCATCCATATATAGTATATATATGTATGTGTATATATAATATGTATGTACTTGTATTAAAGTTTTTATACTTTTGAGACATAAAATATGCTTTAAGGTGAAAGAATTAAAAGAACTATGTTTTTCCATGCTGTAGTTAGTTACAACCCTTCAGTCCAACTTTTGAAATGCAAAAACAGTAATGGATACTCTAAGTGAGACTACCGGCTTCTTCTGTTTACGTAGGAATTTAGATTAAAGTCACAGTCTGTATCCGCAGTGACTAAACCGAGACGTACTTAAACTGGAATATTATACAGACCTCCCCACCTACAGCTTCCCTGTTGGACTAGGTTTTTAGAATAAAGAGCTATTGGTAACAGGCAACCGGGGGCGGGCGGGTGTGTGTCGGGGGTGGAGTTTGAAAGACCAATCCCTTATATTCAACTATTGGCGTGAGCCTTCCATTCTTGTCAAGCTGGACGAAGTCTGGCAAAATCTAGGCACTTCTACAAAGTCTCTCTTATAAAACAACTTTAAAAATATACTTGGAAAATAATACCTTCAAGACTTTGTTGGGTGGGGTATGAAGCTCATACCGTGCAAAGTTTGTTTTTTTTTTTTTTTTTCAATCTAAGCAACGTGACTCTAGAATCCCATGATTCAGTGCGGCATCGCCAGGCAAACCGAATCGCACTCTCTGATGTGTCCCCAGCAATTGTGCTTGAACTGCCATTCAAATTTTAGACCTGCGAGGCAGGTTTTCTGTTTTACTTCACTTCTCATCTTTGCCGCCGTGCTTGTCTCCTCAAGAAGTGAATCAGACCCTTGAATCCAGTCAGGAAATGAAATGACGGCGCTTGGAGTTAGAATCGAACCTGCCCTTGGAATAAGTACTTAAACTAATGCTGTTTATTGCTAAATTTGAAATATTCTGAGTCGAAATGAGTATATCGGCTGGACTTTCTGCATCGGCTATAGTTACGGAGATGAGACAATATTCCTAGGACAGAAACTAGGCTTAGAACCCTGTAAAAGAAAACCCCATCCTTTATGTCTCTGAACGTCGCAGCTGGTCTCAGGTAGTTAACTATCTTAGGCTGGAATATACTAAGCATACCATATTTAATACTCATATATGACATAGCAGAACTAGCCTTAGGGTTGTGGTCTGTCCAGAAGAACTAAATTTAGCATGCAGTTTGTGGCAATTCTATCGAGGAGGAAACAGGATAGTATGTACAGTAACAATGTTTAGCTATTCTCAATGCAGATTCTTGGCATTCCATCCCATTCCTGTTGATTATTTCAGAATTATCTGCGGAAGAAAAAGACAAGCACCGTTTAGACTTTCTGCAGGGAAAACAACGAGTTTAAGTCTTACTCTTTGCTACAAAAGGCATCTGAAAGTAGAACGATCTTCAATTTCTCATAATCCTGACACAAGCACTAACTCTGCAGAACCCCCACCCCTCATGCTGAGGGTTTTCACTCTTAGCAGTCTCCCTGTGCAGCTGTGGGAGGGAACGGTGACTCAAACACTGTTACAGTGTTTTCTCTGACACTGTGACAGCATGTATGTGGGCAGGCAGTCTGTTTAGAGCTCAGTCTTTTTGCTTCATATTTCTTTGATGTATGTTCATAAGACCATCAAACTAATATTTTCTCTGGCCTTAAGAAAGCCTAATCAGAGAATTTATTTCTTGAAAGTTGTTTATGAACTTAACTCTAAATATGTTAAGACTTAACTAGATATTAACTTATAATTCAAAGATAGAGTCTTATAAAACATAATCTTGTTTCTAAGATATAACAGCAACCAGTTTCAAATGTAGGATATGCTTACATGCCACAGTAATGAGAAAAGGGATAACAACCTAGTTAAGCAGTTAAAAATATTCTTAATAAACACAAAAGTATAAAGTTCAAGCAAGGCTTTACTAGTTTCCTACTGAACCCAAGCTGTGGTCCTGGGATTCATCTCTAAGGTCCCATCCCTGCTTCTGTATCGCTGTTTGAGTCCTGGGCCTGGCATGGAGCAAATCCCCAGGACAATCACATCCCTTTCTAATCCCATGCTTCTGTAAAGGTGAGGGGATTTGTCCTGTGTGGTCCATGCCATTAAACATCAAGCTTAAATAAACAATTTTGATCAAAAGTATTTGTTCTTTGTGCAATGTTTTGACTTAACTTTGCATAATTAATGAACAAAAGCTTATTTGCTAAATAGCTAAAAACCTGTAAGAAATAACTGACGAAACCCCTTATGGTGAACATCAGCTAATATTTGTACACACCAGGCTTCAATTCCCAGTAAAGGGGCTATTTCTATAGATGTAATTCATTATCCTATTGTATCAGAATTTATGCATGTGGGTATTTTTTCTTTGAGCACTCCAACAGTTCACATATAATGTTTTTAGTATGTCTGGATGATGTACCTGTTACCAATAGCTCTTTATTCTAAAAACCTAGTCCAACAGGGAAGCTGTAGGTGGGGAGGTCTGTATAATATTCCAGTTTAAGTACGTCTCGGTTTAGTCACTGCGGATACAGACTGTGACTTTAATCTAAATTCCTATGTAAATAGAAGCCGGTAGTCTCACTTAGAGTATCCACTGAGGCACACAAATGTATATAGAACTGACTAGAAAACACTTGTGTAAAATGAAAGTTCAAAACTTCAGACACCGAGGCTGTTCATTTAAGATTTATTTACTTATTTTTACTTATCTGGATGCACGTGTGTCTGTGAGTGAGGATGCGGGTGGGGGTCCAGAAGAGAGCACTGCAGGTTCTGAACTGCCCAACTTGGTTGCTGAAACCAAACTTGGGCTGTTTGGAAGAGTAGCACGTGCAGTTAGCCTCTGAGCATCTCTCCAGCCCCCAAAATATTCCTTGGAATTTGAGGCTAATTTGGAAAATAGCCTCCCTTGTTTCATATATTGGTAGGTGTGAATAAGAGCAACATATAATTTTTATATGTAATACTATCATAGGATCTAATAGGTGAATGTGTTTATTGTATTGTCTTCGAATGACACCATTACAGTTAGGTAATATTTACATTCTCCAGATGAATTATAACATTTTAAAAAAAGATTTAGATAGTTAATTATTAAATAGGAATTTCTTCTAGTTCATCCCTGAGCTTCCTTGCTATCTGGACAACAGGCCATTTCCTCAGCCTTCAAATCAAATCCGATTTCCTCCCCTATTTTCTCCTACTGTATCAAGAGATCCTGAAAGATTTAGGGGAATCTTCTACTTCCTTAGATAAACATATAATAATATATGTTTCAAAAATGTACAATCCTGCTATTGGCTGAAATTTAAAAAGCCAGACAGAATGGACTTTGCAAACGCCAGGAAAGTCAGGCACCCTACAGAAAGCCCAGCTCAATGAGAATGTGAAGATTTGCATTATAGACACTAACAATGACACCTTGAACTCGTGTGTGACAGAGAGAACACTGGGAACTGGGCAGGAAATGGGCTTCAAAGTTGTAACTAAAGGTCGCCTGGACTCTCCCAGGCTGTCTTTTCCCTCTGCACGAGGCGACCCAAAAGGCAAAAGGAACTTAGGGTGTTGAAATGATGTCATGACTGCTCCCCTGAACCTAGACTGGCAGCTCAGAGCTGCACCTTTGTCTCTCTGGGAAGTGCATGTGCCGGATAAACAGGACAAGACAACTCTGTAGCAGCTGTGCACTTCCAGAGTTCCAAAATTTGACATTAGGGGTCAGGAAAACATTCAGTTTTTTTTTCTCCTTAGAAATTCCATTTGTAGGTGGCAACATTTTCCCATGAAAGTATCATTCATTATCACTTTTCTTTTCTGAGAACTCTAAGTGGTTGGGACTGTCTGAATGAAGTACACTTGAGGACCGTGGTCAGCCTGTGGGTCACAACCTCCACAGGGGTCATATGCAGATATCCTGCTTATCAGGTATTTACATGACAATTCATAACTATCAAAATTGCAGTTATGAAGCAGCAATGAAATGATTTTATGGTTGGTGTTCACCACAACATGAGGAGCTGTATTAAAGGGACACAGCATTAGGAAGGTTGAGAACCACAGCCCTACAGTGATGTGTCCCACGGAAATAGATTAAGGTAATGAACAACAGCCAACCAATGTCACTCATTTAAAAAATCATCCCTTTGATCACTGTGGGGGTGCTGCAGGAAGTGGGGAGGAGGGAAGTGTATGATGGACAGGAGGAGAGGGGAGAGGCCTGTGTGTGTTTGGGGGTGCTGCAGGAAGTGGGGAGGATGACACCAGGAACTTCTCTTTGGTTTTTTTCTTCTTTCCTTTATTCAGATCCTATTTTAATTGATGCTAAAGGGATACAACTTAAAGAATTTTCTGTGCTTTTCCGCAGGCTTGCCCCAGAGAATTCCCCCCAGATCATCGGTATTTCTTCCATTACACTTCTTCACCTCTCTACCTCTGTTTCTCCACCATTCTTCATGACAGTTTTTACACCCAGGTAGATGGAAGGTTTCCGAGGTGCCTGGACATTAACTATGGGCACAAGCCATATTCTTAAAATACTAGGCTCATCGGGGTTAGGTGACCTGGCACACATTATCAACCTGATGTGGACAAATCCTAACTTCCAGTTTGTACATTTGAAACACGGTTAATTACAGTATCAGAGCTAGAGAGACGGCCTTGTGGTCAAGAGTGTGTCCCACTCTTTCGGAGGACCCCAGTTTGGTTCTTGGCACCTATGTCAGGAGGCTTACAACTTCCTGTACCTCCAGCTTCATGGGGTCATCAGCCTCGATGGGAATTTTTATTCACGTGAGCGCACAAGCACACACACACACACACACGCACACACGCACACGTACACACACACACACGCACACACACACCCTGTACACACATTGAAAGAGAACTTTTTAAACAGCCCATCAAATTTAAGCACAACAGTCTAAATGCCAATGATCTCTTTTCTTCCTTCAGTCCAAGCTGAGGCTGCTACCCAAGGTGCCTTTTTCAGGGCACTGTGGCCCATGCATTCTTGGAGGAGGTAACTGAAAGCTTTCATTGGGTCTGCAAGAGTCTATCTGCAAGTCAGATGGAGAGCTAAGCTATCCTAAAGGGCCTTCTCTGTTTCTGCCTGAGTTTTGGTGTCTACACTGTTAATTGTCAGCAGGCTCTGAGCACATCTGTCGGCTATGAGCCTAGAGTGTGCTGCAGTGGTTTTTCTGCAGCTGTGGAAATCTGTGCAGTATGAACCAGACTGCACACACCAGGTATTTGCTCACTCTGCTCCTGACATGAGAATTCTCTTCAGGGCATGAAATGGGTGGCCTGTCTCAGACCCATGCCAGGAACTGGGGGCAGCTGTGGTTCCAAAGGCTTTTTTGTACCTCTCAACATGTCAGCTGAGAAGGATGCTCAGAAGAATCCACTGGAGCCCGCGAATCAGAAAAAGGGATACCACTGGGCGAGTCTGGAGGGAACAGGAGGTGCAAGAAACAGGAGACAGTGCATGCTGTCTAAAGGAGCTAGTGCTGGCCCTGAGTGATCACCTACATCCCGCCCTAGCCTCCTCCCAATGGATGTAAGAAATGTCTGTCACCCTACCCCACCAGAGTGCCACTGCTTCAGCTACAACAGAAACAAATGAAATGTATTGAACAAGACACATGCCTATGTATCTCCCTGGTGGACAATTCTCTTAAGTAAGCAGTGTTTACTGTCGCAGACTGTGAGTAGGAAGGAGGCAAGATTCTTAAGTATGATTATGATCTGTCATGTATGGTAGCGAAGACTTTGGACTAAAAATATTGTTTTCAAATCCCTTTCCCACGAAAAGGAGAACACACTAAAATGAAGACCACTGATACCCACAAAATCTACAGCTCACTTTAGAAAAAATGGACACACTGGACCTCCAGTCAGGGGTACCTTCACAGTCATTCCTCTGGTTGTATCAATATGTATGAGGCAAAGCATCAGATGCTTGCAACAGAACCATCTTATTAATAAGAAAAACAAATCATAGTAATTAATCCATATCCCTTAATGGTTGTATTTAACAGTCTGATGATTCTCCTCAGTATGTAGGTACCCTATTCTGTACCCTGTCATGCGAGCATAGTTCATAAGTGATCTGATATTTTTTGAAGACAAAGCATGAATGGCTCCTAGAAGCATCAAACATGTTTTCCCGGCAGACACATGTGCAGCCACTGACAAGTTCTTGCGTCCTTATGTCGTGTGTGACATAATGGCAGCAGAAGTTACACAGAGGTGGTCTAAATTAGGTTGTGTATAAGGAAATGCTAAGTCTATCAGGTCAGCCAATGTACAGTAAGATTGGTCAGTATACAGCCAGTGTACAGTCAGATCAGTCAGTGTACAACCAGTCAGTGTACAGTCAGAACAATCAGATCACAGTCAGTGGATAGCCAGTGTACAGTCAGATCAGTCAGTGTACAGCCAGAACAGTCAGATCACAGTCAGTGTACAGTCAGAGCAATCAGCCTATGTACAGTCAGTGTACAGTCAGATCAGTCAGTGTATAGCCAGTGTACAGCCAGATCAGTCAGTGTACAGCCAGAACAGTCAGATCACAGTCAGTGTACAGTAAGAGCAGTCAGTGTACAGTCAGATCAGTCACTGTACAGCCAGATCAGTCAGTGTATAGCCAGATCAGCCAGTGTACGGCCAGAACAGCCAGATCACAGTCAGTGTACAGTAAGAGCAGTCAGTGTACAGTCAGATCAGTCACTGTACAGCCAGATCAGTCAGTGTATAGCCAGATCAGCCAGTGTACGGCCAGAACAGCCAGATCACAGTCAGTGTATAGTCAGAGCAGTCATCCTGTGTACAGTCAGTGTACAGTCAGATCAGTCAGTGTATAGCCAGTGTACAGTAAGAGCAGTCAGTGTACAGTCAGATCAGCCAGTCAGTGTACAGTCAGTGTACAGCCAGATCAGTCAGTGTACAGCCAGAGCAGTCAGATCACAGTCAGTGTACAGTAAGAGCAGTCAGTGTACAGTCAGATCAGTCACTGTACAGCCAGATCAGTCAGTGTATAGCCAGATCAGCCAGTGTACAGCCAGAACAGCCAGATCACAGTCAGTGTACAGTCAGAGCAGTCATCCTGTGTACAGCCAGTGTACAGTCAGATCAGTCAGTGTATAGCCAGTGTACAGTAAGAGCAGTCAGTGTACAGCCAGATCAGTCAGTGTACAGCCAGATCAGCCAGTGTACAGTCAGAGCAGTTAGTGTTCAGTCAGTATGCAATCAGATCAGTCAGTGTACAGTCAGATCAGTCAGTGTTCAGTCAATATGCAATCAGATCAGTCAGTATACTGACCCACATGACAGAAAACGACTGTGTGTGGCTCAGATTTATCTTTGGTTGGATTCAGCAACAGGCTTTTGGTATGTGTATGCATCAGACTGAGTTTCACGGAGGAGACACTCAACTAAGTCAAGACTGCTGCTTCCTGAGTTGAGCAATAGCTGTAGCATCATGAGGACAGACAGTGGCAGGAAAAAGGATTGGGAGAGAATGTCTGCTGGGGAGTTAACCCTGAAACTTCCAGACAGTTAGTGCTCCCAGGGCACGAGGCCAGCAGACACCCGCCACCTAAAAAGAAAATACGATCATTCTGTCCTAGACTCAGTCGCCAGCTATGAAATATTCATTGTCTTGTCTCTTTCCTAATGATGATGGATTTAGGCTGAGCATCCATCACTTGCAAGAGATCTGACTGGAGTGTGAAATGGCTGAAAGCCAAAGAATTTATGTAGAAAAGAAAACACTGAATTCAAACTCATCTGTACTGTAAACTCAGCACCCAACTCAGTCTTCATGCGGGGAAAGAAGGCAAAACATCATGGGGCTTCTCTAGTGTTTCAGAGATCACCTATTAATACCTGAGTTTACTACTTATGGGTGATCTTTGGCAGCTGAAGGTGTACTCTCAGAAGGCTGAGTTTCTACATGGCTTCTAGAAACTTTCACACTCCCTACAGAAACCACTCAATGCCAAGATTCAGAAATCTTCAGAGATGGTAGCTCAAATACTAGACTTATTAAGGACAGCTTTGCTTAATTGATGTGGGTAACATTTCAGCGAATACGCCAGAGCATCCAAACCACAAAACATTGAAAGAAGAGCAATGTGTGTTTCCCTTAAATTTCCCCCATGACCAGCCATCAAATCCTGTATTTACAGTGCTGACTTTGGGGAGGTAGATAAAATATACCTTATAAAATATTTGTGTGGCCTCCCTGAACTACAAAGAACCTCAGAGGATCTTGGTCTCGCGAACTTCAAGCCGCGGAGGATATTTGCAGGCAGGTACATTAGCAAAGTCTCAGCAAACTCCTCAGGAGGGATGTGGGATTCATCTTTCTGTCCCTGGTGTCTAGGGTGGGGGCTGAGCACACAGGAGTCACCAGGATCTGGCTGAGTGTCTGGATTATGAATTCCTAGGCAGTAACTGAGAACAGCGCCACAGCACAGAAGACCGTCAGGTGAATCGGGGGGCCGGCAGTGCAGGTGTGAGCAGAGAACCTTATACCACAGAAGACATCTCTGCAGCCTTTCAGGATATGTGAAGTATCTTGGAAAAATAGATTAACTCCCTCCCCACCCCCCGCCCTACCCTACTGCATTTCTCTTCTTGACATACATAGATGATAGGAACGGGTCTCCAGGCCGGGGCCAGAATACGCGGAAACGTGGCTTGCGAACAAACATCCCACCTGGAGGAAATGTCTAAATGAGGTAGCTGTTTTAGAAGGGCTTTTCCATAGCCACAGGGCCCTGCAGCTGCACAAGGGTGTTTCCTAGTTTCCGAAACAAAACTTACTGTTTCCATTAAGGAGACTTGCTGTTGCCCACTGTCCTGATAATTATTTCTTTGCTTACCTCTTTGTGCTGGGACTGAATCCTGGTCTTGCACATGCTAACTGAGTTCTGATCGTGAGGGATGTCCCAACCTCTCTCCTCCCCTTGTTCTTTTGCTACCCCATTGGCTTGACTCCTGCTCACACTTTCTGCTGCTTAACCCTCTTCCCTTCTTGGCTCTACAGCTCCACGTCACTTCTATGTGGCAGCCATTGCTGTCGGGCTTCCTCGTGTTGCCAGAGAGGGAAAACCCGGAAGTCTTCTGATGCAGCACAGAGACATTTGCATAGTTTGGGATCAGGGCAATTTGATACTTAATCACAGTAAGACTTTCTGAAGGCAAACACAAAGTTGTTGTGACTCTTGGTGAACTTATAGTACCAGACTTAAATCATTAATTGAAATCATTAGTTAAAGCAATAATTTTAATTTTGGCACATCGACACTGTCAAGTAAATATATTCTTCAGCCTTTCTCATGACCATTTATTAATTAATTGTATCAAAAGTTCTGAGATAATTGGTGGCACGTGCAAAGATACTTGGAAAAGTTGCCTTAAAATTGTTTTTGAGACAGGGTCTCATTTAGTCCGAGGTTGGCCTCAGACTTGCTGGGCAGTCAAGAATGACTTTGAACTTTGATTCTCCTGGAACTGTAGGTATGTGTACCCTGGATTGTCTTCTGAGATACTACAGCTGAACCCAGGGCTTTGAGGATGCTAGCAACCGCTTCCAATTCCCATATACCCCAGAATCTGAGAATAAGTCTTACTTGTTATTTTAGGGGGCTGTTGTTTTAGGGGAGGCTGAGTGTGTTACCACATTTAACTGACTCTCAAGTACAGCTTTTATTTGTACATAAAATGTGTAAACTAGGGTCTTGGGAGCAAATGGTCAAACTGACAACTTCACTCCAAGAAAAGTGAGCTGAGGTTGGATGGTGTGTCTTTAATACTCGGTAGCTCCTTCAAGGGCAGTTTTCTTCCAAATGGGTCTGCTTTGTGGTGCTACAGAAAGTTAATGCCCTAAGATATCATTTCTCTATTTCCAGTAATGCCAATCTTTGGTGACTCATTTTTAGAAAAAATTTCCCATCCTGTTGTTAATAATATACATATATTATATATGTTGTATATATGTAACTGTAATGTAAAATATTAGTAACTGGGCTCTCTCTATATGAAAAGTGGTAGCATACCCTTATTAAATATTACCAACCAAGGCCCATACTGACAGGTTATCAGGATAAAATCTCTAAGTGGAAGTTCCTGACTTGATCATCTACATCTCATATCTAGACTTGGTGTGTTCCACAGTGTGACCCTGAAGCTCAGCTCTGCAGAGTTTTCACACTGAGGCAGGGCTGAGTCTTTCACGTGTGCTCTAAAGCACTCGAGGTTGCCCTGGCGTGACTGCATCAGTTAGAAAGTACATTTCCACACCACACATAATTCGTTACAAACAACGCCCCGCTTTGTCAAATGCCATACAAATGAAATAACCATCTGGCTTTAAAATATTGTGTCCACAACTATTATGTGGTTGAAACACACACACACACACACACACACACACACACACAATAATGTAGGGAAGTAAGGGGCTTGTATATGCTTGCAAAGAAATCGCTAAATGTACGCAAACCAGACAAAAACCACCTCCCCTTACAGATGGCTCGTTACTCAGGTGTGCCCTGTGTTCGGAGAACGTGGGTTTTCCTGCCACTGTGAATCCCTTCTAACAGGGAAAGGAACTCTCTTCTTGTGTGTCCTCTGTCTGACCTTCAGTGATGGGTGCAGGACCATCTTATCCATGGTGGTTGGGGGGAGAGGGTGTGGGTTAAGTCTGATGGGGATTTCTTCATGCAACTCTGAAAGCAAGGCCTGTCTTCCCCCACTCTGGGTCCAGCTTAACTCTTCCACCTGTGGGTGACTCCTAAGGATCATTTCCACTGTCTTCGCTCTGAGGAGGGAGGGCTGTCCTCAGATCACCTCTTCCACTAACATTTATATTCTGTTGTAACTGAGCAGCATATGAAATTCTAATATATTTCCCCCAAGAATGGCTGGCTTCTGCATACAAATGAGAAGGGGGTAAAGGAAACGGCAGGCTCCCCCCACCTTGTTTCTTTTCTTTCTCTGGTTTTGTCCCCTTGGTGTTATTAACAACATATTGAAGAGTGCTGTGTGTTTATTCATAAAAGAAGAGCTATGAGGTTATGTTTGCTCTGCATCTGTGAAAGACGGGAAAAACTAAAACCGAATTCTAGACTGGAAGGGTCAGGTGAGAGCTGGGAAGAAAAGCAGCAGACAGGGCAAGCCATAGCCCAATGAGAGCAGGGGAAGGGAAGGCTGAAGTGGAGGAGTTTATAGCCACCCAGGAACTGGTCTCAGATTTTGTTCACATGCACACGTGTGTGCTTATGGAGTGAATGCATGCGTGTGTGCCTGAGTGTGGAGGCTGGCAAGGTGCTTGCCTCACTTGCTCATCACCTTGTTTAGGGGTGTGGGGAGACAGGAGAGTTCACCAATTTGCCTAGACGGGCTGTGAGCCCAGAATCCCTGGTGCCCCAGTCTGGGGTCATGGATGCGTGGCTGTATGCTCAGCTTTTTGTTGGTGTTGCAGATTTGAACTAAGGTCTTCACACTCACATGACAAGCACTGTATTGTGTGAGCCAGCTCTGCACACCCCAGGTGTTCACCACACTGCACACCCCAGTATTGAGTACCCACAGACCCTCCCGTATTGACTGCCAAAGGGATTTGAGCATGGATTACAGCTCCTCCATCTCCAGCGGAAAGACAGACGGGGGCTAGAAAGTTTCCATCCCACTCTAGGAGTTGGTTCTCTCCCCCCACACCTCCGATATAAACTGTAAAGGGCACCTGGAGGGCCTGCTGTGGCTCAGGCTCCTGCAGAAAGCACTATGGGGACTGAGCTCCCCTAAGAGTCTGTGTGGTCAGAAAGAAGACAGAGAACCCCTTGCTAAAGATCCCATCTCAGTGCATGGGACTTCCCTTGCATCCCTAGGTTAACATGGGGACCTAGCCATCAAGGTCACAGCTGGCACTGCAGGAAAACGGAGCTCCAAGGCCCTGGTCAAAGAAAACACACTTTCCAAATACAGACTGCATATGTCGAAGAAGCCCACATACTGAATCAAAAGCATAAAATGGGCTGGGCGGTGGTGGCGCACACCTTAATCCCAGCACTCGGGAGGCAGAGGCAGACAGATCTCTGGGAGTTCAAGGCCAGCCTGGTCTACAAGAGCTAGTTCCAGGACAGGTTCCAAAGCTACAGAGAAACCCTGTCTTGAAAAATAAAGAAAGAGGGCTGGAGAGATGGCTCAGTGGTTAAGAGCGCTGCCTGCTCTTCCAAAGGTCCTGAGTTCAATTCCCAGCAACCACATGGTGGCTCACAACCATCTGTAATGGGGTCTGGTGCCCTCTTCTGGCCTGCAGGCATACACACAGACAGAATATTGTATACATAATAAATAAATAAATGTTTAAAAGAAAGAAAAGAAAAAAACATAAAATGGGGTCACATAAATCCTACAATCTTTAGAATATTTGCAATAATATGTGCAGGTGAGGCTGTGGTTAACTGGGTCGCCCACTCCTGAGTGGTCTCACTGACACAGACCTCTGGGCGTGGATGCTGAATCTAAGAAAAAAATACACATAAAAGCTTACTTAGGTCACATATTATTAAGGCTTTCTTTGTTGTATAAATGGATAATAATCAATGTGTCTATTACTTGCTTATAGTTTTGATATCGGGTTTACCTTAAAGGTTTCACAAGCTATGAGTTAACAACTCAAGAATGAAAAATGAATAAAAGACACCAGTGCCCAAGTCAAAACAACAACAACAACAACAACAACAAAACAAAAAAACCCAAACCTGAAGCAGGTATTTTACTTTTTAGAAACCATCAGTTTATACATAGCTGCAAAGAAATTTCAAGAGATTTGTTCACACACACGGTGCTTTTTAAAAATCATGTGGTTTTCCTCACAGTAATAAATTAAAGATTCAGGTCAAGAAGAAAAAAAGAAAACCCACAGAAATGTACGTCTGCTGTGTGTGTATGTGTGTGTAACATACAGCCCCGAATCCTGCTCACTGCCTATCAGAATCAAGCCTGGAATCTGGGCACATTCTGGCGGCAGTATCTGCTTTCACAATAGGGCCGAAGGTGTAATTCAGCCCACCAGGAATTGGCTTTTAAGGCACCAATGGCAAAAACAGCACCAATCGCTGCATTCAGTGGGATGAACAGGATGGAGGTGATGTAGTGGATAGGGAAGGGTATCCTCCTGTGTTGGAATCACCTTGGGCACTTCTCAAAGCAGGGAGATGCTGCTGCCGTCCAACACATTTGCCAGCACAATGAAGGCCCTGAAGCCCCATTTTAGTTGTTTGCCTGTGAGATGTGTGTGTGTGTGTGTGTGTGTGTGTGTGTGAGAGAGAGAGAGAGAGAGAGAGAGAGAGAGAGAGAGAGAGAGAGAGAGAGATTAATCTAGCTGCTCAATTGTGTAAAAGCCTCAAGTACAGAGAAAAAACCCAACAAAGTAGATGTGAGGGACAGAGAATCTCAGCTATGCCACCAACTGGTTTGTGAGCTGCCTGAGCCTCAGTCTTTCCCTTTGCTTGTAGTGCGTTAGTACCTCTCAGTGTGGTGGGTACTCAGAGGACTGTACAACCAGCTCTCCCCAACAACCCCTCAGGAAGTCCAGGAACACCCTGGCGTAAGACAAGAGGAGGGTGTTTTACCAAGGAGAGCAGCCACATTCTATTGCTTTCCTGGCAAACGTCCCCACCAATAGTTGGGTCCTTCTGATGTGATCTGAATCCCATAATTACTTTGACTATAATTATTTGCACATTCTTCATTGCCTGTACCATTTATTATGTAAGGCCCACAAGCAAGGGGGCTATCTTCGCCTTGGCTCAGCCCTGGAACTCCAGCTGTATAGTTCCCAGCATCCAGCATGGAGAGGGAGCAAGAAGACATACTGTCACCAAGTAAATAGCAGGCTTTCTTCTTTTAATAAGGTGTCCCAGGATAAACCTCACTTCTAATGAACTCAGGCCACTGAGGAAAAACCCACAGCTGAACCAAGTCATCGTCCTTGTGGAAACAGAATTCCTGAAGGGAGGCATGAGGGACAAGGAATTCTATCAGGAGGGAAAGTAAGCTTAGGAACAGCCCAGGTACTCTGACATCTTCCTCGACAATTCTTAATCCCTTCTTTTTTGGAGAAGGGTTCATTTAGATTGTCTGTCTATTTAAGAACGTAGTAGAGTATACATAAAGTAACGTCTGTTTTGAACACTTTGGATAGTTGAGTCCTGCCTACTTCGCTTTCTACTACCATCCCAGTCCAGCTGCAGAACTCCGCCTCTTAATCGAAACCTGCACCGACTGGACACCGACTCTGGATTCTCTTTCCTGGACACTTGTATTTTCAGCTCTGGGGACTGAACCAGGGATTTGCACACGCATGATAGAAACACTCTATGCCACCGAGCTACACTCCCAGCCCTTGTGTCCTTGAGACAGGGTCTCAGGCAGCTCATGCTGGTCTTGGCCTTGAGACCCTCTTTCTTTCCTTAGCCTGGGTGCTTTGGTTTCATGCAGTGTGTTTCACCCTGTGTCTGTCAAAACCATAACCAGCTCCCACCCTTACCTTTCATCCTTCCCATTTCTGGCTTTACGATGGGCTCCCTGGTTCTGCACACACGTCACCGTCCTCAGCTGACTCTCGAACTTAGATCTTCTGTGCTCTCACTTAGGAGAAACTGAACTCGCGGCTGCTCATTTCCCATCTGTCTCCTGCAGGTTGCCCACAGCATGGCTTCTTAACTAGGGGTGCTCAGTTTGTTTACTGAGGATGATGTGGCCAGAAGGCTCTGTGGGGACACTGGACTTCTGCTTGACTCTTTCCAGCATTCCCTGCTGGCTTATTACTCCGGGATGGAGAAATGGCCCTCGATTCCCCCTACACCCTACTTTTTCTAACCAAGTTGAAATCAGACTTGGCAATCTCACCAACCACCAATGTTTGCAGACAAATTCTAATACTGGATTTAGACTTTAAAAAGTTTTCATCTCTGTGAGAGCTTCTGAAATGGTTAAAATGTTTAAACATAGCCATTGAGCTTTTGTTGCCAATCTTTTGGTGGTGCTGGGGACTGAACACATTTCCTCATGTCGTGAGACAGGCAAAGGCTGCCATGCTCAACGACAGCGCTACCCTCTCTTGAGCCTGACTGGTGGTTCTCCACAGCCAGTCCCCACACGGACCACAGCTCCAATCCTTTCAAATGTGCTAGGGAGCACAGGATTTGAAGGCGTGGAAGCCCGAGGCTAAACCTGTCCAGCCACCACACACTTGCTTGAATTGTGGGCCATTTATTCCGGATGATTTGTTCTCATCTGGAAAACGCATAAGGTACTCTGCAGAGCAATAACGAGTATTAAATAAAACAGTGCACATAAAGAGTCTGATGTGTACTAGAGGTGTTTGATAAGGCTGGTTTCTTTCCCTAAGGCTATTATTTTAGGATTCATAATCCTAAATCAAATTGATTTCAGTTTCTATTTAAATAGTTATTCAATTTATTCTATTGTGCATTTAAATATAGGTCTGGATGGTGCCCCGTGTGTTGGAAATATGTTTGGTTTTTGGTGAGACTAATGTTTTTTTGGAATAGCAAATGCATTTGCTTCCCTCTCTAAAGCACAAATGTTGACTGTCTCTGATGATGAAGCAAGACTGAATTTCTCTGATTTTTTTTCATTAAAGTTTTGACTGGCAGAATAATCGTCCTGCAAACTGAAGCCTTTGATTGCAGGGGTGCAGTCTGCACCAGTGCTGGGTGAACAGTGCCTGCCGCAGTGGGAAGTTGATATTCCCGACGGGCAGAATTTCCCATTCCTTAGAGTTAGACACGGGTCAAACCTGCAGCCAGGCTTAGTGGATGCATGCTGTGGGCAAGCCTGTCAACCTCTTTTCTTCTTGATCTCCCTCATCTCTGTGATGGGAACTCAAAGCCGAATCCATCCTATAGTATCATGAGCATTCCTTCATGTATTTAACAAGTGTCTATGGACAATATTATATGACAACATTAAACTATCTTTTTAATTTTGGGCAGTAGTAAGAGTCGAACCTAGGACCTCATGAACGTGAGGCAAGTGCTCTTCCACTGAGCTTCAGCTCCAGCCTTGGAAACTATGCTAATGTCCTAGTCGACATCACAAAATGTAAACATCTTCACAAGCTATGATTTATTAATTATTTCTAATCACTGTGATTAGAGACAATGACTATTTATGGGCATTTCTGTGCACCCATCTTGTTTAGCAAATAAACATCTGGAGTTCAACTTCCAAGCCTTCACTTCTCTCTCACGTAGCTCCTGCATAGGCAGCGGAAGTAGCAGGGACTTTCTAGCTTTTGTTTAGCAAACCAACATACAGTCCCAGGCCAGGAACTCAGAACTCCCTGTCCAAGGCATACCATGGGCTCCTTTTCACTGTTACGCACTTCTTAGGTCTCCCCTTCCAAACTTCTTTCCTAGCTCATGTTTCGGAGTCAAGAGGAGCCCAGCAAAGAATATGAGCGGCAGGAATCTATTCAAACATTGCCTCCTGTCCTGAACCACACAACTAGAGCAGAAAGACTGACAGAACAGCTATGAAATTGATACTGGAAAAACACTTGTAGAAAAACAAAGGGTCAAGTTTGACGTCTCTGGGTACCTTTGTTTAGTTACAGACCTTCTACGTTCTAATGAGGAAGCAAAGTTTTGGGCTATTTCAGAACAACTTGGAGTTAGCAACTTGGTGTGATCCATGCTTTGGTGGAGCAAAAGAGACCTAAATGTGGGGTTAGGGGACTGGGTTTCTCAGCCTTGTATAACCGTGAGCAAGTCACTTCAGTACTCTTGGTCTTTCCACTATAAAATGGAGATTTTTATAAAAGTCTGGAGAAGTTTGAAATCTGGCTTTGCCTCTTCACAGTATGACCTTGGACATGTTCCCCAGAATGTCTAATGGTCCCTCCAGGGACATTTCTGCTTTCAGAGAGAGAGTTTGTATCAAAGGCTGTGCACCATGTTTGGCACACAGCAAGTGCTTCAAGCTGGAGGTGGCCTGAGTCACATCTGTGCTGTCTGTGTGCTCTGGAGTCTTGGGGTCCTTCCACATCACTTAAAGCACATTCTCAGGAAGGTGGCTGGCCACATGGAGAAGAGACTGCTCTAGGCAGATCCGAATCATCAGGTTCTGGGCTTGCTTCCCCTACGAATTTATGTGCGTTGGGCAAGGCACTTTGCTGATTGATCCCAGCTCCTATTACAATTTTATAATGGAACTTGTATCACATAAAAATGTTATCCTAGGGCTGGGGAGGGAGCTCAGGGGGCAAGTGCTTGCCATGCTAGCACAGGGAGTGGAGCTGGGATCGCCAGCATCCATGCAAAGGCTTTGGTGCAGTGGTGTTGCTATTGCAGACACGGTTTACAGCCCCAGTGCTGGGAGGGTGGAAGCAGGGGGATTCCTGGGACTTTCTGACCAGCCAGTCCAGTTAAAAGAGTGAGTTTCAGGTTCACTAACAGATACTACACACACACACACACACACACACACACACACACACACACAAGATGGGGAGTGGTTGGGAGTAGACATCTACTGTTAACCTCAGGCCTCAACATGAATATGTTCCTGTACACATGTACACACACATGAACATGCATACACACCACAGTTTATCGTACAGGTATGGCATGACTGTTGTAAATTTGCTCTTATGACTTCCTGATCATCACTAGAATTATTTAATTGTAGCTGGTCTTCAGACCTGATACACCATGACTAGGGGCCACTGAGTGACATCTGACAGTGACCAATTTGATGATGCTGTTTTTACAAATGCCTCATGGAAAATAGTGACGAAGGTCTGGATTTGCTACACGAAGCTTTTCAATACAAGCTCTGTGTCTCTGAGTATTGTAGAGCAAGGTGCGATGATAAAGATCAACAGACTGATTGCTGAAGACCAAGAATCACAGTGCATCACACTCAATGCTGAAGAGGAATGGATTCCAATGGCCAGAACAGCTATAGTTCCTCCTAAACCCCTGTCAGACAATACCAGTCATCTACACTGTTCTAGAACAAATCCAAGTCGAACTGTCAACAGGAAAATGCCATGGAGGAGGGCTATGTTGTAGTAACCTCTCTGGCTGTTGTCATTAACTGCCCATCACTCTACCCCAGAGTTCATTTTTTCCTCAGTCCTGATTCTAGTGCTTCACTGATAGAGAAGCTACCTCATGTGGAACTCACCCTTGGCCTCTGAGCTCCCACAGAGTCTCTGTGGACACAGTTTCCTAGGTCCTGGACTCCCCTATTTAGCTCTCTGTTCTATGGGTGACCATAGCCCTTTCTACTCCATGCTCCCACCCAACAGGACCAAAGCAAGGTTTTCAGCTCACCCGAGAAAAACCATTACCCTATTTAGATCTGTTGCAACTGTAGCATCTCTTTAAAAAACAATGTGTGTGTGTGCACACACACACACGTGTACATACACACACACATACACAAATGAGGTCTTCAGGTGTGGTTGCTAAGTGCCTTAGCTTGTGAGCCATCTTGCTGGCCCCGAGATTGATCCTGAAATTCTCTCTAAGCAACACATGCTGCTGGGGGCATGTGTAGGATGTGGGGGAGCACTGGATTCTGTTGGGGATGTGTTTAAGTGGGGGACACTAAATTCACAATACTCTGGATCTGGCCACGTGCTAGAGGCTTCATATACAGCTTGGTTCAACTAAGTGATGTGAGAACCTTCAGGAGACAAACTGTCACTTGAGAACTGAGTCTTGGAGAGGTGGCCTTGAATGGGATATTGTGACCAGTTCTCTTCTGGCCTCTATTTTGCTTCTAGGTTGCCATGAGGTGGGCGGGCCTCTTCTGCCATGCACTTCCTTCATGATGCCGCTGAACCCAAAAGCAATGGGCCAACCGACTGCAGACTGAAACCCCAAACTGGGCCAAGACAGACCTTTCTTTCCACAAAGCTGATTGTCTTAGGTGCTTTGTCACAGTGGCAGAATGTTGACTGAGACAGATTTTAGGGTCAAACATAGGCTTTGCTACCTAGTAAGGTCATGACCAAACCTACGGTTTCAATCCTCCAGATGCAGATGGGACAAGAGAACCCATTCTATAGGATTAAAGGCAACAACGTACAACGTCACGCCTCTGGATTCCCTTTTCCTGTTAACCTACCCTGGTCTCTACCACTTATTTATTTCATATGTACATGTGTCCTGTGTTTCTGAATGTGTGTGTGCATGTGGAAGCCAGAGCCCAATATCAGATTCTTCAATTGCTTTCCACTTTATGTGTATATGTATTTGTAGTGTGTGTGTATATGCATGTGTGTATATTCATATGTGTGTATATATGTGTGTGTGTGTGTGTGTGTGTGTGTGTGTGTATACACGTTGGGGCCAGATGTTGATATCTGGCATCTTCCTTAACCAATCTCAACCTTATCTTTTTTGAGACAGGGTCTCTCCCTGAATCTGGATTCCAAAGAATCTATTAGACTAGCTAGCTAGTGAGCGCCAGGATTCCTCTTGTCTCAGTTGGGGTTCCAGATATGCGCCACCACACCCAGCTTTTTATTTGGGGTGCTGGGGATCAAAGCCATGCTCTCAATATCTGTGCAGCAAGCAGTTTGCTGTGTGAGCCACCCAATGGCCTTTACCTTCCATTGTGAGATGGGGGGGGGTCTCACTACACCTGGAGCTGGCATATTTGGCTAGCCTGGCTGGACAACAGGACCCAGCCAGGAAGAAGATCTTCCTGCTTCTACCTTCCCACTGCTGGGACTATAGGTGGGAAGTTCTGTATCCATCCATGTTCTCTGGGCTCAGGGGGCTGCACTTAGGTGCTCAAACTTGCACAGCCACGCCATCTTCTAAGCCCCTTGTCTTTTATCTTTTACATATTCTCCGAGTTGGTCTGCACCTTACCCAGTCTATCCCATATTCCACAGAGATCTGTCCCTGGCTACTTTAGGGATGAAACCTTACCTTGGAGCTTATTTTCCATGCCATGATCTTTACATATGGGGTTTCATCTTTAATGACAATGTCCTGATGATTTCACTAAGCCACTGACCCCTGAGCCTCTCTAGCATCCCTCCCAACTGTAATAGACTCCGCAATAATCAGTAGACTCAGACGGAGGTGGTGTCCGGAGTCACTGCCTCCTCTATTTGTCTGCCTCGGAGGTAGCTGGAGTGGGCAGAGGCCAGACCAAAACCCAATTTGCCTGTGACCTATGGAACATCACTTTTGTTAAATACAGCCACAGTCTCTTGGGGTCCCTCCCAAACACACAGACACACACACAGAGACACAGGCACACACACACACACACACACACACACACACACACACACGCACGCACGCACGCACACACGCACACAGAGGCTCGTTACTTCCCTAACACTCTGGTAGAGGTTAAAGAAGGCATCCAGATTTGGGTGCAGAAAGGAATGAACATTGGTTCTGGTTGGAGTAGCTATTACAGAGGAAAACCCTACCCACTCCTGAGCCCTCAGCCACGGGTTGAGTTCATGCACCACACCTAGTTTGTCCTTCCTTGCAAGCCTCTAGTTGGGAATAACACACACAGGATGAACTGCATCCCTCTGCAGCTCCAAGCCAGCGGCCTCACATTAGACAGGTGGAGCACAGCCTTACCACACCAGCAAAAGCCAAAGCCCTCAGGGGAATGCAACGTTTCCATTCAAAAAGAAGCCCCGCCCCAAAGTCCTACTGAAATGCAAAAGACGGCAGTAGGACCACGCAGCAGGCAGGAAGGTGCCTTAGGGCACCTGACAGGTTCTCCTCAGCCACAGGGAACTGGAGCTGCCCTAGGTCTTCAGGTGCCATTCACAAAAGAAGCCTGCCCAAGCTTCTCACCAGAGGTGTGAATTATTCATGAAAATGGAACGGTAATGGATCACAGCGCTTACATAACTTGGCTTTCCTTAGAGAATCTCTGGATTCCTTCACTAATTATGCTTCCTGCCATCCCCAAAGCAGCTACCTCTGAGGTGGAAAAGGTCCACTGTCTCTCGGTTTCTGATTCCTTTGTGTGTGTTCACACACACACTCAAACTCACACGTGCACACAGTGTGTATATGTGAATGCTAGTACATGTGTGTCGTGATACACACATATGGGGATTGGGGACTTTGGGGAATCAGTTCCCTCCTTCACTGTGAGCAGTCTTCTGTGGTGGGCGCTTTTTACCTGCTGAGCCATCAGCGGGTTCCCTGGCTTCTAAAAGAAAGTAAACAACACAAGAAACCTCCCTCTATGTTGCTCCTTACACATCCAAGTTCCCTAAGACTGTCAGTATACTTCCACCCCTGAAAACACTTTCCCCTGCTAGTAAATCTGGACAATTCCATTCTGCACACCGGAAGTTAGACACAGGCACCAAGCAGCTTGAACTAAGAGTTGAAGCAAAACGTTTAAAGCGGCTTCACCACTTCAGCAGGTTAGGAAAAAGGAGTGTGTGGCACTTTGATCCTCGGCACCAGGGCTGGCCACTCTGCTGTGTATTTCTGGAGACAGATCTGACAGGGCCGACTCCTCCCACACTGGGTCTTGCAGAACCAGGATCCTTTCTTGTGAAACAAACACAGGCCCTAAAATGGGTCAAGTGATGGAGAGCGGGTACCGCTGACGCCTCCTACAGCTGTCCGAATATAGTCCCAACAGATGGCATCGGATAACAGAGACTTCACAAGGCGAGCTGCGAGGGGGTGAAACACCACCTCACCTCCATAGCTCTGGGGTTATGTCTGCAGGTGCAGTGGGGGTAAGTTAGGCCAGCCAGTTCTTCCTCATAAGCAGGCTCACTGAGGCCAGTTAAAACACAGTGTGTGATTCTGGTTACAGGCAGTTATGCTGTTCTTCTGATAGGATACTATTGATGTTGACTATCAGGTACAACAAACTTATATCTGGCATGTCCAAAAAAATAGAATTTTCCAGCTTATCAGGCATTTCAATAGAAAGATGGGGGGATGAGATGGTTAAGGGGGTGAAGGCCCTGGGTGCCAGGCCTGATGACCCAGGTCAATCAATCCCCGGATCCTACAGTGCAGAAGGAGAGAACCATCTCCTGCAAGCTATTTTTTAAGCTCCACACCTATGCACACACATGCGCATGTGGCCACACACGCACGCGCGCACACACACACACATGCGCGCAAACACACACACACACACACACACACACACACACACACACACAAGAAATGTAACTGAAAAAGATGGTTATAGAGACATGATACATTGTATACATTATCAACCAATTTCCAGTAAACTTTTCTGAAGGCCAAATCTGTGGTGGGCTTAGCCTCTGGCCATGTGTACAAAAGACGTGGTAAAGTCTGAAGGTCATGACCACAATCATGAATTGGCACATTTTGGAGATATGATTATTGATTCACACTGTGCTGGAAATGTCATGTGAGTTCAGTTTCAAAGGCCCTGTACGGGAGCTCCAGAGAGCCATAATATTTAGGCTAGAATAGTTTTCCTCCCAGACAGCTTATGAAGAGAACGAACTGGGCTTGTTTGCTGCTTTTTATCCACACCACTATAAAGCAGAGTCAGGGACAGTGAGGTCCCTTCACGTTGGAGTGTGGGTGGGGCTCTGGGTACTTCTGGCTAATCACTTAAGGGGGCTGGGGAGGCACACTGGATGCATATGCCCAACGAGGACACCAAGATCTAGTCCGGAAAGAATTCGGAGCAGAAGAAATGACTTCCTGTGGCCACCTTTCAGGCCATCCCACATCTCTTCTGCCACCTGCCATGGCTTTGGACAGATTCTGTCATGGTGTCAAGGTGTTGAACATCTGTCTTTGGCTTTACGTTACACTCCGTGCGTAATGCACACAGGTGAGGCTGACCGGGCCACTTGCCAGCGGCCACTGCTCCAGTTTAGATCTGCAGACTCGCCCGTCTCAGACCCATCTGCTCAGTCTTCCGACTTCTGCTCCGGAGACCATTCTGCATGAGATCCCCAGAGTGGCCACGAAAGGAGCTGAGTCCTTTAACCATTAAGGCTAATGCCCAACCGGAGTCAGACACTTATGCCACACCCATACATTGACCAATCAGAGCATTGGCTCTTCTCCAAGGAAACGTTACAAGCCTCCCCTCCATGTACCTGTGCATTTATCCTGCTGACCAAGGACAGCGCTGTGAGCTGTGTGCAGACAAAGTTCCTGAGGACAAAGGACACTGAGCTGGGGGCGGGGCCTCAGAGAAGACTCAATCTTAGCTGGATTTTAGCTGGGCCTTTAAAGGCTTACTCAAGGGAACTAAATGACCTCTGAATACAAATGAAGAAGCTAAAATGTAAATTATGTTTTCTCTTTTCAAATAACAGAAGTTGATTTTGAAAACACCAAATCCTAAACAAACAAAACAAAAGACCGCGGCAGAGTTCTGTAATAATTTAGGTTACAGGAATTCTAACCCACATCCTTCTTCGATTAGACAAAATGTTCTAAGTTGTTTACCTATGCATCTTCTGTAATAAAGTCAAACATTTGACATACTATGTAATATGCCAGAGAGCATTTAGAATCATACCTGCTACATCGGAAGTGGTTTATATTATTATGATTATTATTATTAGTCACAGTTTAATATATTGAGATTCAAAGACATTAATTAAGCAGAAAATTGTTTAATAAATTTACTTGCTATATTTTTGTTTACACATCTATTCCTAGAGCTAAGAAGCTTTTTCTTTAAAAAAAAAGTTCTGGAACGTATGTATATTCTGTCTTTCTCAAGCTACTTGTCTAAGGTTGTGAAACTGTCCCGGGGGTTTGTCTGAGGCTATGACTGACTGGTGGTGTGTCCCCTGGGGCTGGCGCAAAGAGCTCTGAGTTGGGGGGGGGGGGGGACGACCCAGGAGCCCTGCTGTGCCCTTTCCTCCTTCAAATCTTGTATCTAATTACAAGCACCTCTGCAGTTTTCAGCATTTGAAAGGACGATCCGAATTAGCAGACACGCCGCTGAAACCCAACTGCACTTCGTGCAAACACAGATGGCTCCTGAAGGACCAGCTAGCCAAGTGCTTGTCACTCAGTGAACTTTGCCCTCCCTAGCTCCACCCCCACCTTGAGTTTACCTCCTTCCTACTGTCCAGCTTTGGGTCTCTAAAACATTCACAGATCTCAAAGGTCATTTATCTGTTCATGAGCTTTTATTGACTTTCGTGGGTCACATGGGCCTGATTCAATTGGCATTTAAAGAGTGAACTTTAACAAGATGATAGCCTGTTATTTCACACGTATTAACCACCTCTGAGCTTCCTGCTTTTAGGTGCTGAGACCTCTTTGGTAGACGCCTGGCTCTTGGAAGTTCATTGAGATAAATAAAGAGTATCATATCTAAAAGCCTACATTTCAGTGATCTGCTTTTCTGTGTTTTTCCCCATATGTAAAAACCTGCAAAGGAGCTGACATCCATTCTCTTCACCATCAATGTGCCACCCCAACAACAACCCTCTAACAAACTGTAAACTCGGAAGGAATCGAGGATTGGGGAAGCCACTCAGATCTCCTCTAGTTTCCCTGCTCTGTATTAAGTCCCAATTACACTTGTTAGTTCCTACATCAATCACACCCTGAAGTGGCGCTGAAGCTTCTGGCTGGCCTGCATACTCCTTTCTCCCTTGCACACCTGTCTAAGCCTTACTCTACCTTTGCCATTTTAGTTCCTTCCTACAAACAGCCTGAAGAATCACTAGGCCAGGACTATCATCTATCACTCATGGCTGCATGCTTGTGAAGCAGGCAGGGATTTACCTAAAGCATTTCTTTATCTTGCCCCCTTTCCTTTCTTAGGAAAGACTTCTGAGGATCGGGAGTGCTCAATTTGTCATAAAGTATAGGTAAAACTTTAATAAACAGGTAGTCTTTTAGGATTATATCTGAAGCCTGTTTCCTTGGGAAACAGGGATTTTGCAACATAACTGGATCAAATTCACATGAATCTGGTTTTGAGAGGCAGGACATAGACTTACAAAGCAGGCAACCAGCTGCCCCATGACAAGTGAGTGAGGGGGAGCCTTGAACCAACTTACAAGGGTGCAAAGTCTCCCTCCTTTGTCCCATCACTGTCTAAAACCATTGGATGAACTAGCCAACCAATCAACCAGGCAACTAACCTGTCATCCAACTAACTAGCCAACCAGCCAGTCAGCCATCCATCCAACCAACCAACCAACCAACCAACCAACCAACCAACTTGCCAGCTAACCAATCAACCAACTGGCCAGATAACCAACTAGGCAATTACTCAGCAAGTCAACCAACCAGCCAGTCAGCCAGCCATCCAACCAACCAACCAACCAACCAACCAACCAACCAACCAACCAACCAACTTTCTAGCTAACCAATCAACCAACTGGCCAGATAACCAACTAGCCAATCACTCAGCGAGTCAACCAACCAACTAGCTGGTCAGTCAACCAACCAGCCAGCCAACCAACCAACAAACCAATCAACAAGCCAACCAATCAACCAGCCAACCAGCTAACCAACCAACCAACTAGCCAACCAACCAACCAGCTAACCAACTGGCAAATCAACCAATCAATCAATAACCAACCAATCGACCAACCAATTAACCAATTATCTAGCCAGTTAACCAACCAGTCAACCAGCTAACTAACCAATCAGCCAACCAATCAGCCATCATCCAATCAGCCAGTCAGTCAACCAACCAGCCAGTCAGCCAATCAACCAAGCAATCAACTAGCCAGATAGTCAACCAACCAACCAACCAACCAACCAACCAACCAACCAACAATCAATTGGCCAGCCAACTATCTCCAGCCAACAAACCAACCAGTCAACCAACGAACTAGCCAACTAATCATCCAACCAAGCAACCAGCCATCTAGCCAGCCAATCATCCATCCATCCATCCATCCATCCATCCATCCATCCATCCATCCAAACAACCAGCCATCCAACAAAAAGCCATCCAGCCAGTCAACCAGCCAATCAACCAAATAAACAGAAATCCAGTCGTCCTAGTTCAGGAACTTATTTGCTGTTCTTTGTGGTACTGGTTTGGAAGCCAGGCTAGTGTTCCTTGGTGGCCAGGCTTGCACTGTGAAGAGCAGAGAGGTGGAGACATGTCCTCTTAACTGTCTCTGGTGGCGTGGATCCCTCCCTTTCTGCTCATTCTTCTGCTTTACCAGATGACACAGTAGGGGTTAACATTTATTCATGTCCTTCAGTGTAGCTTCTCCTCTCCTTTGGAGGAAGTCCAGAGCACTGGGGTCATGTATTCATTGGAGTCAACCATGCCCTTCCAGTTTTCAGGTTGAAGCTTAGAGACAGCCATCTCTACCTTAGCAAGTCTTCCCCAGAATTTAACTTACCATTTTTCCTGTTTGCCTGGACTTCCTCCCAGTACCCCAAACTACTTTTTTTTACCCTTTCCACCCTTTCTCAGCACAGTTGAATTTATTTAAATGAAAACAAAACACGAAATGAAACAAGAAACCAAAATTATCCTATGAAGGGAAGGCCTCTGTGTCAGGTGCTTTTCTAATTGAGACAAGAGGATATGCTGCCGTCTCTCACTTGTCCCTCATGGCCAGCAAACGTGTAAACTGGGTGGGCAGCATCAAGGACACGGCCAGCTTGTGACCACAGAGTAGGAAATAGTTCACCGGTTCTCCCCATTGAGAATCGTCCCCATTGGCCTACTGGCACATGCATTAAGCCAACACAGTAAATGCTCATATTCAATTAGAACCTGCTATGGTGAGCCCGGTGGTAGGCACACTGGTCTCCTGGGGCGGTATGGCTCTTACACCAGATCTGAGCAGATCTGCCAGTGGGTACTGAGTCGACACCTGTGACCAAGGTCAGTGTTCATCAGAATTATTCAGACCTCAAAGCAGACACTTAGAATATGGAAGGAGAATTTTCATTTTTCTTCCACTAGAGAATGAACCGAATCAAAGTGGAGCTGTCTTGGGAGCACCCACTGCTGTGGTTCCACATTTCCTGGGTGGCAGCTCACAAGCCACTGGACAAGAAATGCTGTACTAAAGGAATTTAAGCCTGTCAGGTTAATTACACAATATTAGGTACGAAAACAAACAGTGCAACACAAAACATAGCTACATCATTATTTGCAGTAAATGTTAACTCTAAATAAGTGCAACCTGTCCACAAATGCTTGCTATAAACTAATTAAAAAAATAAAATTTGATGGATAAACATGAAAAAAAAATTCTCACCGAGAATTTTTTTTTTAAATATCAGCACTCATTTAGAGTTCGGGATTTGTGAAAGAAAGCTTTAAAAGGAGCAAACCTGATTGGCTGTGGCTGTTGCTGCGAAGGGGACACTTGTTGCAGGAGTTGTTGCTGCAGAGACAGTGGCGGACGTAGCGCTGTGCATCATGGGTACTTTCAGGAGGGGAACCATGGGAGCAATGAACAGGAGGGTGTAGCATTATGGTAATAGAAGTGGTATTTGGCATGGTGAATATCAGAGCAGCAAGCCATCATGGGTTAAACCAGCAGATGGCATGCAATCACAATGCAAAGCAAGGAAGCATGGGAGAGAAATAAAAAGGGAAAATAGCTTATTACAAGTACAATTAAAGGAAGTCTTCAAACATAATCAGTGATTCCCAGAAAGGCCAAAGCACACTGCTTTGGTTGATGTATTCATAAATATTTTGCTTCCAAAGACAGAGTCATTCCCAATTCAGAGTGTATTATGACTATAACAATGGCTGCTTCTCAAAACATGAGACTAGGTAATATCCAGTGAAATGAGGATATATTTTAACCAAAGTAGACTAATCATAAATTCTAAAACACTGAAGGCTCAGAAGACCTAAAAGATAAGATGAGCTTTGGAATTAATTATGTTTTTAAAGTAAACTTTTTTTTCCAATTTGGAATTACATTAGTAAACTGGAATTTCAGTGGATTATGTTTATTTTGGTCAATAAACAGTAAAGCAAAAGAAATGGCCTTGGTGCAGTTCTGAAGGATGTACTGTGAAATGACGAGATCCATTTCGCCTGTGTTTACTTCCTAGACTCCTACATGAAACAGATTGGATGCCCTGAAGACAGACTTTTGTGCCAAGGCCCCAAATGTAAGAGAAGACTCCACTATTAAAGATTCCCACCTAAGGGAATGTGGAGGTACAATATATATCATATATAAGTCAACACTCTAAAAAGATAATTAAACAAGAAAGTTCAGAAACTTGATTTCAAAATACATCCATGTATAATTTTTTTCCAAAAGTAAATATTTCTGGGAAGCTCTGATAACTCTAACACACAGCAAAGAGGAGATCAAGGCACACCACTATGAAACTTTAAAACATTGATGAAATTAGCCTGCCTCTGTTTGCCTCATGCTAAACCAGAAAAACTATAAAGAGAAACAGAACACAAATCATTAAAAAGCACACTTGTACTTGTGGTTTTATCTCTGCAGTGATTGTTCTAGCATAAGAGGTCACACATCAACAACTATCGTTTTCTTAAATACACAAGCATAGCTTACACGTTAAGTCTAAAGCCATTAAAGCCTTCAGGTCTACTTCCTAAATCATTTTCTACCATTTCTGAAATCAATGTCAAACAGCGAAGGCATTGTACATCATATAAAAGACAAATAAAAAAAGGTTGAAACCTACCAATACTGGTAGCGGGTGTCATGCACAAAACTGACCCTGAAGTCATGCAAGGGGGGTGGAGAAAGTGAATAAAGGGAAAGAAACAGGTTAGCGGTTTAGAGTTAACATTCAAAGTGAGACTGAAGCACAACCAGAAATCAGTAGGGTTAGTTCACACAGTTTTAGGACTGTTCACATTGTCAGTATAGACACAAAGATAGCCAACTCACTTTAAGCCAATAAGGTTCCGGGCCCACTCTCCCATTACTCTCCCCTTTCTGTGCATCTAGGCCAACGTGATTCTAACGGGGATGGCAGGTGATGACACCACAGCACCCTCTGAAGACGTCAACGTCTTGTCCGGACATTATCAAGTCCACCCTCTCAGGCGGAGAGTGGCTATATTTTACAGATGAAAAATCTGAGGCACAGTAACTCCTCCAAGGTCGTGTGCAGCGTGGGTCAAGGGCAAGGCTGGAATCGAGTTCCATGCTAAATTCAGGTCAGATTTGGTACTCATCAGAGTGCACCACGCTCGTGGCTTTAAAAGTCTGTTTGGCGATGACATGTGTTGGGTGTCTATAGCGGTGGAAAGATATGAACAGTGAATGAAGATTTCCTAGCCTCAACATCAGAGCTGTGCCAGGTAGGGCAGAGGAATCTTAAGCTACTACTTGGAAGCTAGCAATGACTATGGAGGCTTCTGAACGGAATTAGTTACACAGCTCTGGGGTCTCTCTGGCTATGATTCACTGTGACAAAGGGGTGGCACCTACCGGTGGGGTCTAAGTATTATACAGCAAGCATGAGGTCTGGGGTTCCACTGGGACCCAGGTGAGATATTTGATCATGGTCATGTCAACGTTACTTCCGAGGGATTGGTCTCTAGGTTAGTGACAGTGTCAGTGCTTCCTGGGGAAGAACTACGTTATCCATGGATGGTCTTAATGTACACGCATCACCGGAGTCCCACCAAGAACAGACGCCAGTCAGGAGGGAAAAGATGTGTCGGGAGCGCTGAGGGATGATCTGTTACCGGGCCTGTCCCTCAGGATGCAGGCTGAGGCAACAGAAGGATTCCTGGAAGTTCAGGGATGTCCATACGGGTGGTCTACGTAATGAATGTAGGTGTATCTGCTGAAGGTGTCGGAACCACCCGCTGAGGGCGTAGGTGTGGACTCTGCAAACTACTTGTCTTAATTTACTCTGATAAGGACTTCTGGTGTGACCTATGTTTCGATCAGGCTGACATTACTAAATTGGGAAAAGGCTTTTCAAGTGGGCTACCACGGACTTCTGTTAACAGAGATGTGCCAGGACACCCAACCTCACACACACACCGCGACACACACAGAGGTACTCACATGCTTCCAAAGCCCTCTCGGCTGATGTGATCTTTCACCCAGCCCTGTCTTTCTGCTCTTCCCCAGTGTCTAGGAAGTCTCCTACGCCCAGTTTCATGCCTCCCATCTGCCCTCCAGTCCTCTCCAGCTGGTTTATTGCCCAGATTGGAAGAACAGTTACATCTTCACTTACAATTCCAGAGCCACTTTGCACTTGTTTACACCTGTATCTAAGTCACCTTCTTCCCTTGACTTCTTAGTCGGGGACACACACATACACACACTCTCTCTCTCTGTCTCTCTCTCTCTGTCTGTCTGTCTCTCTCTCTCTCTTTTTCTCTCTGTCTCTCTAAAAGCTTATGCTGAATCTTCTCTATGCATACTGGAGTTTTTAGAACCTGTCCTGGGTTATTTTTAATTTTTTATTTTTCTGATCTGTGGGTCTTCCAGGTGTCTCTCGACCTACACATTTCAAAGTTACCAGTGGACTCATGGCTTCCACATTCCGTGTCCTGCTTGGTCGCAGGTCTCTTTACCCAGCTGTGCTCTTTCTCACTCTGTCTCATCCACATCTGGAAACACCTGGTGGGTATCATCACCCATGGAGCGCTTTGGCCTCAACTGTTACTCGATGCCATTTCCCTCATGACATCCCCAGGACTAGTGAGCCAGCCTAAGGCTGTGTCTCCCTGGCTGAGCACCTGTCTGCTTCTCTGTCATTTCTGCAGCTCCGAAAGCCCCAAGCCTTAGTGCAACTCCATCCAGCTTTCCTGCTCCATGTCTACTCCTGGCTCCCGCTCCACTGCACAGCTGCCTCAATTCTGGAAGGATTTGCTGGCTTCTGATGCTTAACAATGGAGGCCCTGCTAGCCCAGGCCGTGCCCACCTCCCCACTGTATCCCTTCCCTGGTACCAGGGTCCATCTGGATGGGCCTTCATTGATTTCAACTGAGCATATCAATCATACTGCCCACAGCTGTCCCCCTCCCCGTGTCTAGAAATCTCTTTAGCCAATGCGTTCATCTCTCAAGGGTCAACACATGTGTCATTTCCCCACCTCCCGCCCCCACCCCCGCCATCTACGTTAGTTTCCGTTTTAATTTCTATTTAGTTCTCTGGGCTCTTTGTGTTCTTATTCATAGTACGCTAAACGTTAACAACCTATTTGTATGAATTTTAGCATCTTTCTCTCCCATCCCGCTGTGAACTCAGAAGGGCAGAGAGCCTGTCTGAGAAGGTGAACAGGGCACCTCGGGACACTTCTGTGTGGTGTCACAGTTCCAGCCAGCAGTAAGAAGGGCTCTGGGAGAAGTCTGTTCCTGAACGTTATAAAGAGCCTGGTTTATATCCCACGTAAAAGCCAGCCACGCCAGCTTCCAAAGTTCCTTCTGTGAAGTCCCCCTCTTATTCCGCACCCGACAGTGATGAAGGGGCTTGCTCCAGGGCCTCCTGGGTCACTAAGGGTGTGACCCATCAGAAGCAGCTCCTGCTCCACACAGGACTTGCACAGTGGCATTCTGGCTTGTGTCCCAGATGTGGGAAGTGCTTGACCTTGCTACTTCACGGAGCCCCTCTCTCTACCTGCCCAGGGTGATTTGAACACTGGAAGTGTGGGGCTTCTGACATGTGGATCTCTCCCTTTATGCCAGATTCTGGACCCGCTCAGCTTTGCAAGCCGCGTTCCCACCCTTCACCCCTGTCCTACCCTGTTCTTCCCACAGGTCCTGTAAATACTTTGAACTATTACCACAGCGAACCATGCTCTCTCTGTTCTTCAAACCTGCTCTAGCCACACCTGCCCAGTATGCTCTTCCTCTAGTGGTAAAATCGTACTCCTTTCTCAAAGTGCTTAGCAATTTTCTCATGCTCTGGAAAAATCTTCCTTCCCTCTCTGCATCGCTTCTCCTACTGCCTGCTGAAGATAAATGCCTTGCATGTCTCTTTCACCCTCAAGCCCATGCTCAAACCCGGGCTTGCCCATCTTACTGTGGACTTGTGTTTCTACCCAGCTCTTGGCCCCTTTGCCTTCTCACTGTGGGTCTGAAATCCAGACCACAGCATGTGTCCCAGGAGGGCTTGCTGAATGGAATAGAATCCATACATTCTAACCTAGGCAGACAGTTCCTACCGAACATGAATGATCCTTTTACAAGCGTGTGAAAACTTGATGTAACATGTGTGGCTTCTCGTGGCCTAGAAGCTTCCACACGCACTTCCAATGTAATGAAGTATTTCAAGGAGGGTCAAGGAAGGACTGCATTGCCTCTGTCGTGACCGGCAGGGCATTTCACCAGGAAGCCGATGCTATGGATAAAGCCTTCTCCATCATTTGCTTCCTCCACTGCACAGACACTGTGAGCCAGAGCTCTCTGGGAACACTCTTAGTTTTGCATGCCATTTTGTAGTGTATACAGAGCCTCAGTTTTTCCACCTGCAAAATGCACACAACTGTTCGCCACTTTAGAACTGCGACGTCTTGAGGAACAATGGCAATGTCTACGGCAATGCTTGCAGCGACTCGGAATAAACTTGCCACAGAGATGCCCACAGCTATTTCTTACACTGCTGCTTCTGAGACCATGTGTGGTTTTGCCACTTTCCTACTATAACAGAGCAAATGTATAACTTCTTATTTAAAATAACCCCTATCAGAAAAAAGAAGAAGCAAAGAAGAAAAGTCTCACCCACTAGAATGTGCCGGGGTACCAGCCAAGGTGGTGATTGTCTCACACGGCTGTGGGGAAGAAGCCCACATCCTGCGTGACATTTTACATTCAATATTTACAGCCTGGAGGCACAGCTCCTAAAATCCAAATTCTCATTGTCAATGGGAGGATCTTAGTTCCTATCAAAACTTTACTATGTATGGCCTTTCAACACACACACAAATGCCCCTGATCCATCTATCTGCTTATGGAAAACATTAACAGAAATATTCCTTTATAAAAAATGTTTGTTAAAAACAACAGTTAACCATCTGCAAAAAAATGACCATATAACATCATCACCCGATCAGCAGAGGTTTAAAAACAACCAGGATAATTTTTGAATGATTATCATTGCCATAAAGTTGAAGACATGGTTTGTAAGAAATATATCCTGAAGCAAACAAGAAACCAAAAAAAAAATCTCCTAATATGACCATGGAGATTTCTGCTATGGATTTAATTGCTAGAGAACTTATGTTAACTTTATTTTAAGGAGATTATGTTCTCTTCTATCAGTTCAGACAAATGTGATGAATTTATCGGGAGTTCAGATACCACTCCAGTACACAAAACTCACATGATTATCTACTGTGATCTTTACACCACATAGCAAACATGCCATAAACACTTGCAGTGCACAGAACTAAGTGGGCCACAGTCCATCCCTTGGCTTCCAGAGGCCACAGGTTGCCAACACAGCTGAGCTGTTCCTAGGGAAGCCACCAGAGGGCAGCATACACAGCCGCAGCTCCCAGGGACTTAAGCTACGCTGCTCACCTGTGCCTGGGAAATACTTAAAATGAGGAAGCTTTTGGTGGTTTAGCCTCCAGTCGTTACTGGATTCGAGTATCCCAGATGCCTCAGAGGGCTGCTGAGACCTTCCGAAGGCTCAGCTCAGGGTCTACCTGGTGCTCCCGGGAGATGGTGGTGTCTGCAGGACCAATTCTTCACAAACACACTTGCCTTTCATGTTTTTCCATCCAGTAATTTATTTTCTTCTCTTAAAATAAGTAGTGGCTACAAGGTCTACAACGAGACGCTTGTAGTAACATACAGGGCCCTCAGGATGAGCTAACCTACTGGTAATTATGTTATTTTAGGTGGGTTACAATCACAAATATGGCTAAGCTAGAATGGCAATGGAGTGCCACTAATTAATGTTGCAATAGGGTAAAAAAAAAATGAAGGTATTTTAAGACAGATCACAACTCAGGTACTTTCTGACATAGTGCATCTTGCATCTATATTACTGTACAGTTTAGAGGTTACTAATTCATCTAAAATACTAAATCATGTGGGCTACTATTCATTTATAGTTTTTATACAAAGACTATTATGGAAGCAAAATGTAGCTATTGCCAATCCTAAATCCTCACATCTTAGGAACCTAAGGAGATGATACATCCAATCATAAAGAGTGCAGTGATAATGTCTACTTGTTATCCCGCGATGACGGAGTTTCACATGGAAGAACTCAATGGACGTTCTTCCCAACAAGGTGTGTGTGTGTGTGTGTGTGTGTGTGTGTGTGTGTGTGTGTGTGTGTCTGAATCACGGAACTGGGTAAAACATGGGGCCAGGGGAGGAGAGTCAGAGTGGATACATGTTACACTGTTTTCTTCACAGGAATTGATTTTTTTTCATGCCACTTCAAAAAAAAATTGCATGTCAATCTGATTTGGGGGAAAAAGTCTACCTAGCCCGTGTAGGAGTCGGTGGGGTGGTGTGATGTCGTGTAAACTGACCCAGGCATGAGGACACCAGGCCTGGCATCTGGGTCCGCAGTGCAACCTTGGAAAGTCACTTGTCATCATTGTGAGGGGGGCCTCAGTTTTCTCATTTGTAAAACAGTCAACTGGATGAGGGATGCACGAAGACCTTTGGCCTCTGAGACCCCGCAGTTAGCAGGCGGTCTCCGTGAGCGGTAGGCTAAGCCAGGGCAGCCCCCTCTCTCATCACTCATTGGCTCAGAGATGGAAGACAAGCACTCCTGGCACTTGTGAACGTGGTGAAAGTCAAGAAGGATGGAGAGAGAGAGAGAGAATGGATATATAACATGAGTAGAGGATGACTTTAATTTGAAAAAGCCCCAGACATTTTAGTGCTCTGGATAGAAGCAGGGAAAAAACAGTTAGTATTTATTGGAATTTATATTTTTAGGTCATAGAGTGTTAAGGTCAAATTTCAATTTATCTAATAAGAAATCTTACATAAACTATTTTACAGGCCTTGGGTAAACAGAAGAAACACAAAGCTTTAACTGCTTCCTGTGTCTCAGGTTAAATTCCACTACACATTTGACTTTAGACTCCTGACTGTCTTTAGTAATCAAAGCAAGTCAATAGGTCTAGGTCGTTAGGGCTGTGGTGGGGTCAAGGCTGTCTTTGCAACGTCTAAATGCAAACTAGATGCTACCAAACAGCTTAAAGAAATGAGAAGAAAGCACGTGACCGGAAGGACACAGGACACAGACGTGGACGGTCAGGGCACGTACCTGTGGGAATAAACGCCGTGTGTTGCTGCAGCTGTGCACTGGTCAGAGCCTGCTGGTAGTGCAAGACGCTGGGGTTGAAGACGGTGCTGGTACCGTTGCTCTTTTCCAGAGCTTGTCTCTTTGGTAAAGGATGAAGAGCACCGGGAGGAAAGGCCTAGAAGGGAAGAATTGGACAGGATGTGTCCAACTTAAAGCAACACGTCTTCCATGTCCACAGAGATCATCAACTGCAACATTCTCTTTCTCTTTCTCTTTTTCTTTTAAAAACGACAGCTAAGGAGATGCCTCTGCCATGCACCTTAATTTAAAGAGCGGCAATGTCGAATGAGTGAGAATTTGTTACTGAGAGCAAAAGCATGAATTCTGTAACCCAAAAACAGGAGCATCTCGACTAAGGAAAAGAAAAACTACCAAGCAACAACAATGGAAAAAAAAAATAATAAAACGGCTTCAGCTTTTAAAACAGGTTAAACTACTCTAAGGGGGAGAAAGGAGCATTGGCGTTATTATTAATGTCTACTCTTTAGCTGAATGGCAATTTCTTGAATTTAAAGGTTAACAGGAATTACAATGAGCATTTCCCTGAGCCACATAATTTAAGTTTGCTTCACTCTTTTGGAACAGGTATTAAATTTTGTTAGGATACATTTACTTCCCAGATTACATATGCAAATGAGATGACTAAACACCTTATGGAATTTCCTCCATCTTAAAATTAATAATAATGATTGGGCTGCAACCAGTATTTTACATACAAATCTCAGCTGGTTCTCTGAAAAGCTACATGCAAAGCGAAAGGTGAAAGGTCAAAGTACCAGGTCTACAGTTGCTTCGAGAGGTCGCTTCAGTGCTTTGGCAGTCGACTGAGTCTTTTAATAACAGGCAGCGAGCACATGATGGCAGTGGGCCAATGGGATTCAAGCGAATTAACATACAGGTAAACAGCAAGCAGAGGTGCATCATGGGAACGGCATTGCATTGTGGATAGGTGAGAAGGAAAAAAATATTCTGAATGCAATATACAACGTACAAAACACTAGGCATGCACAACAACAAAAACGTTCTCTAAAGAAATGAATCTTACACCCTAAATTAGTATTGAAGCAAAAATGCGTCTACTATACCTTAGTTAAAAGCATATAAGAGAGTAAAACATAGATGTTTGAAATCCAGGAAAGAATATTAAAACAGCAGCTTGCATACACACCATAAGCACTTTTTTGTTTATATTGCTTGGGAGGGGGGATGCAAAACTCTTGGGGACCACAAGGCTGAAGAACATCTGATAAGTTAGTTCTGATACAAAACAGTGAAGAAATAAAGTATATCCCGCCCTGGAAATCTTTGTTTGGGTATGTTTTGATTCAGATCTAACCTAGCAAAATGAAGTGGCAAACTGAGACAAAAAAAATTCAGGCAAAAAATAGTCAAACACAAGATTATTTAGGCGAAACAGTCTGGGTTTGGGTCATTATTTTTTGGCTGAATCGCGCGGGTGATTGTCTCAGTTCTCACCTTCACTCTGCTAGGATGGGATCAGCACGAGGATTAACGTCCCAGACCTAGTGTGATTCGAATTTAAAAGGAACTTTCCAAACGTTCCACATCCACTCTACTCTGGTTCCTGTGACCAACTTATCATCCGTTCTGTTTCTACTGCATTTATTTGAAATTATAATTCATTTCAAACAACTTACCGGGTTAGACTAAGAAAATACCCTTGTGAAAGGCATTTTGTGTCCTTGGGTATTAAAATAATTTCTCTTTAGTTATGCTAATCTGTACTTCTAGCTACGATCAGCGCTCAGACCCGTTAATGACAAGTGGGACCTTCACTAGAACAAGCAGTTAAAACGGCAGAGAACGGCCTGTGGAAGGGAAGCCAACCTTTAACTCAGAACCGTACTTTCAGGAAGAGAGTTTCCTTTAAACAACCAAGGTAGCATTGAATCTGGATTGATTTAGACGACAATGAAAAAAAAATTCCTCTTTTCTAGTTAATCGTTAAAAGGTAGAAAAACCCTACGACAGAATTCTGTGAAAATAAAGAAATCCAGGGAGCAGCTTCAGTGCAAATAGGAACAATGAGGTGTCCCCCTCTATGGCTGGCGCAATAGGTAAATCCCCAAGGTCTGTCTGATAGAAGTCACAGGCTGGAGTTCTGCACAGAGGGACAGCGTTTGTAACGAAAGCTGAGGCGCTTTGCCCTCAGGATGGGAACCCTTAATTTGGCCAAGGCAGGGCTGCTCCTCACTTGATGATTCGGATCAAACACGTGGAACTGTGGAGCTTAGGGAAAGGGATGAGAAATACGTGGGGGAACTGAGGGCAGAGAATGGCTGGCAGTGGATAGAATGTTCTGGAAGGGCAGTTTGGATAAAGGCCATTCAATAACACAAAACTGATTTCCTTTTTCAAAATAAAACTGAATGTTGAAAATAAAAACAGTTCAAGCTCTTAGATATTCCTTTTTATTTTGTTTTTGAAACAAGGTCTTCCTTTGTAGCCCAGGGTGGCCTTGAATTCACAGCAATTCTCCTGCATCAGCCTCCAGAATGCTGGGGTTAAAAGCATGGGCTATAATACCTAGCAACTCCTGGATATTATTAAATGTAAGTACAATACCATGAAACTTCCCTGACTCCATTTTGGTTAAACTCTTTCACCCCTGTACAGTTTCACAATGTTAACTAACGCAGGGAGGGTCTGTATTGTTGGGTTTGTTTTTATTTATCTGTGTGTGCACTTGTACATGTATGTAAGATGAAGCGTGTGGAGACGGTGCTCCCTCCAGCATCTAGGTCCCAGGGACTGAACTCGGGTCATCAGGCTTGGCGGTAAAGAACTTTACAAACCAGACCTTCTTGTGGGCCCTAAGCACTTGCTGTGGTTTTGGATTCACTAAAGAGGACTTCATGGCTGTTCTCCAAGGCCACACTGGTGATGCTCCCCAGATGGCTGAGCCCAAAGCCTCTGCCCTCAACTTTCAGCCTCTGTTTCCCAGCTTCCCAGTCCCTAAAGCTCCTAGTGGGCAGGCCTTTGGATGAGCCTGTGTGTCTCTACAGGCTGGTGTTCAGGGATACACTTCTGACTAACAGAACATCCTTTAGTGAGCTCTCCATGTAGAAAAAGTAATGTCAACTATTTCTTTCTAGGGTGGGCACATGGAAGTTTAATGGCCTTTCCCTCCCTCCCTCCCTCCCTCCCTCCCTCCCTCCCTCCCTCCCCCTTCCTTCCTTTTTCTTTCTTTCTCTTCCTCCCTTCCTTTCTTCCTTCCCTCCCTCCCTCCCTTCCCCCTTCCTTCCTTTTTCTTTTTCTCTTCCTCCCTTCCTTTCTTCCGTCCCTCCCTCCCTCCTTCCTTCCTTTTTTTCTCTTCCTCCCTTCATTCCTCCCTCTCTCCCTCCCTCCCTCCCTCCCTCCCTCCCTCCCTCCCTCCTTTTCTCCTTCCTTTCTTAGGTAGTTGAAACCTAATTTTTAGAGGTTAGAGTAACCTAGGAGTTCAGGAAGCTGAGAACTGTGATCTGAGGGCAGTGACATTTCTTTCCCCACTGCATGGTATATTTCCTTTATTAGGTGCAACCATCTCCTAAGATATTTTGAGGCTTTGAAGTATGAAGGTTTCACACATGCTGGTCCAGGTGAGACTGACCACTGGCATGTTTCCCTGCACTGAATGATCAGTCAACCTTCAGGCTTAGATCCGACCTTAGGGATGGTGGAGCCCAGTGTGTGTTAGGAGCTTGTTTGGTACCAGGGCAAGAAGGGTCCACTTAACTACAACTCTACTTCATGCCAGAGACTCGGATTCTATCCTTGCTGGCCTGTCTGCATCACTGAGCCTCTGGCCTGGGGTTTTCTCCAGCTGTTCTGAGTGGATGAACACACATGACAAGACTTTATGTGAAGCTGAGATTCCTTTTTCAGAGTCAAGAAACCCACCCCACTTCAGGTCAAGGTGAGAAGAGAACTCATCCAGGCCAGCAGGACAGCTGAGAACCAAACCCGGGGGGCCAGGAAACCCTGCAAGACCAGTCAGAAGAGCTGCTTTACTGGTTTGGCATGCCTAGGTGGATGAGAAGCATGGCGCTCAGAGCTCCTGTGTGTGTTCGTCGGACTAACAGCAGCGCATCCTGTGTCGTTCCATTGTCGCCCACTTTGGCTTATGTGAACAAGGACTACACATGAAGATCAAACACCCTTTGTGTTGAAACTGCTGCAGCGTGACCTCCGACTAGCTTACTCTCCCACTCGGAAAGTTCTGTTGCCAGTGATGCTTGTGTTTTAAGGCCCAAATGGGATAAATGCTTCTCTTTTCTTTTTCAAGAGTCAGAGATTTAAATTCTTTCTTAATGTCTGATTATTTCAGAAAAGCGGGGGGCGGGGGAGGGGGGGGGAAGAATCCCTGGACAAGAATAAGAAATTACACCATGGAATTACTGCCAAGGAAGCCAGGTGGACGGACTGTTAATGTCGTCTACTGTGCCCAGCAGTCCTGTCCGTCTTTCTCAATAAGGAAACAGAACAGGCTTTCCACGGTATTCTTGATAGGGGTGCCTGTGAGGGTCATCAAACCGTACCCAGGCTGGTTTCAGAGGAGACACCGTGCAACCCGGAAGGACATAGCAGGTTCAGTCATCCTCCAGTCACGAAGGCACGGGACTTGTCCTGAAGTGACATGGCTTTGGGTTGCCTCGGAAGACGCTTCGCGATCCTGTGACTTCTCAGCACGCCAAATCTGGGCACGGTGTAACAATCCAGGAAACTATGGTAACTGGCTCTCAGAGCATCTGCTGCAGCAACCTTCACGTGTTCTGGTGAGCTTCCGTGAGAATGTGAAGGAGGGCGTGTGGCAGAGCCAGCTACGGCTCAGGCTGTGAGGCTGAGGGATGGCCCGTTTGGGTGAATGGACATTTCTGCTCATATCACCAGCCTGGGTCACATGCCGCTGACATAGACTAGGTCCACTCCCCCTTCAGGGACTGAACCGGTGGTGATTGTATGTATGGGAACTCCAACTTCTAGAAAACAGGCAGACATAACCAGAGGTTGGAGAAAATCAGGGCTAAGCATGGTAGTCACAGTGACTATCATGTTTTTAATCTTCACAGGTGTTTGAGTTACAGGGATAAACATTTCCATATTGATCTCCAGAGCTTATCGTATGTTATACTGAGAGACAGCCACTGTGACCCAGAATAATCAGCTCCTATCACTCTGACCACAGAGATAGCCATAAAGACGACAAAATCACAATAATTTTTAACACTTAATTAGAGCCTTTGTTGAAAATACTGTTTTCTCTGTCATCAGATGTAAAAACATGTCCCTAGAGATGTCTCAAGCCATGGGCTGTGTCATGGGGAGAAGTTGGTGTCAGAATGTGGAACTGACATGCTGGGGGGAGGGCTGAAGACAAGGAGAGACAGAGCTGCTAGCTGGTCACAGCCATGACATCCCAAAGCCCTGCTTTTCTTCCCTCTTCCTTGGGGTGTTAATTGATGTGTCAGTCATGGGTCAATAAACTTGGTTATTTAATCCAAATAATTTGAACATTGTCTCAGTACCAGAGGCCCAGTTAGCCCAGGGAGTACTTGAGTACCTAGCATGGCTTATAAAATGCACGAATGACCTTACTGGTCAAGAACCAAGACCCAGATTACTGAGTCGGAGCTGTTCTGAAAGTGACCACATAGAGGACTCTCATGGAGTAGGACATTCCCTAAGTACGTGGAGCAGAGTCCTCTACACTGAGAGACATGCAAAGGACACATTTGCTCTAAAAACAATTCACTATTCATATACATGGAATTGTCTGCATGTTTTTATCTTTCCATCCCTCCTCCCTGTTTCCAAGTTTCAGAGTTCTCGATTTCACTAAAGCCCTTCCATGGCAGCATTTCTCCCTCGTGTGGACACACGTGGCCCCACATGTGCAGGGACCGAGACACTCTGTACTGTCTGAACACATAAGAAAGGAAAGAACATAAGACACCAAGAGGCAGTCTGAGAAACCGCCAGGAAGGTAGAGGAAAGACACATTGGGGCTCAGACTATCAAGACCTATATACATAATCATTATAGCAGGCAAGCTCTGAGCGTCTTTCTGCTGAGACCTACCACTTGGGACAGGTCTGAACTTCCACAGATGCTCACATAAAGGATGCTGAGTAGAGAGGAGGTGTTGGGATGTGGCAGCCCTTCTTACATCTCGGATGCTCATCACTGTGGGACTGTATCTGCTAGGCTAGAAAGCGCTCTCGAGACAACTTCTTAGAGATTTATTTTTATTGTGTATATAAGGGTGTTTGACCTGCATGTATGTCTGAGCGTCTCTTGCCTGGGTGACTATGAGGACCAGAAGAGGGTGTGGGGTGCATTGGAACAGGAGGTACAGATGATTGTGAACCATGTGGGTGCTTGGGATAGAACCTGAATTCTCTGGAAGAGCAGTCAGTGCTCTTAACCACTGAGCCATCTCTCCAGCACCTAGACCATGCTTTGGGTAATGCCCTTCGTCTCTGAAGTCCCACCTACTCTTTTCCAGGAAGGACCGGCCCCTGTGTTCTTCCTATCCCCACGAGCCCATCATGTTTTCCTGTCTGTGAGTGAGAGGCACTATTGTTCACACTAAGACATGCCAAGCTCCTCTAGGGCATAGCAGCCATCCTCCTTTATTTACTCTACCCAGCAGGTCCTTCATGGCTGGCAGGCTTCTAATGCTGTCTGGAATGACTGCACGGTGCCCACTGTGCAGTAAAGCAGATTTCTCAGGAATCCACTAGAAATGTCTGCATCCCAGCGCTATGGTTCTCAGCTGTGGCTGAACCCAGGAGCTGAGCCACCTGGAAACTTTGGAGGATGCGCCCCTGGTCCCTGCCCAGCACACAGCACCCCCAAAAGCTGCTTTAGGGTTAAGATCAATGTCAGATCCTTTCTAACCCATTCACTTGATTCCTCAATATGGCCAAGATTGGGGCGTGGCCTAGGCACATGATTCTCCAGTATCAACACCATGCAAAACACCTGGGAATTGTTACATGTTATGTGCATGTGTGTGTCTGTGTTTGAAGATGTGCATTTGTCAGGACAGTTAGAGCTTCCTGGAGATGGCGCTATAGGCTTACTGTGAGGTGAGGGCTGGGCGTCAAACCTTCGTTCTCCCAAGAGCAGGGCAGTCTCTTAACCAATGAGCTACCTTTCTCAGTCCGAAGTGGGAATTTATTTTTTAAAAATGAAAGTTCTGATCCTGAGAGTCTAGGTGAGATTTAAGATTCTGGAGTCTTTACAGGCCAGGGTCAGTGAGACTGAGGGGCTGTAACAGCATTGGTTCCTGAGGGACAGAGAAGGGCTAGCCTGGGTATAGGTCTTTCAGCGCCTTTGCTTCGGCTTCCAGTTTCACTCTCTCATTAGTTGTCCGTGGGTTTGACGTTTCCCTGGGGCCCTTGGCAAGCACTGCCTGGGCTGAGGGCAAAGAGACAACAGGAAGAGTAGCTGATGTCTGGCTAGGTCACGGGTTGCTGGGTATCTCTGAAGGTTCCAGCTCCCTTCTAGAGGGGCTTCAGCAGCTGGCGGCATCTGTTGTTTTCCTGTGGGCTCTCTGAGTTTGACTTTTCTTGACTGCCCTCTGATTCATTAAGGCCCTAAGCCCAATATCCCAGTTAATAAGGGAACAGGGCACACAGGTGGATCGAAGAAGGGACAAAGCTCACAGCCAGGGTTCCCTGCACCTTGGGGATTTAGTTATTGTGAAGAAGGGAGGGGAAAACAGAACAAAACGAAAAGGGGTGGGGGATGACAACAGAACTTAGGCAGCGGAGCAGCAGGAATGGCAGCCTCGTCTCCCAGCTGTCCTTCCCACCCGCAAGCACCACCCGCGGCCTGGGAGGCGGTGTGCGGTGCAGGCGCGGGCGGTTCACTTACCATGACTGTGGCCGCGGCCGCGGCTGCCTGGGCGGCCACCGCGGCCTGGTTGGCTTGGTGCTGCGCGGCTTTGATTTTGGCCTGCAAGTGTGCAGGAGGGTGAAAATATTTGCATTTCTCCCTCATGCAACGCCCCTTTATGTAATCCATACAAACGGTTACGGTGTTGTCGTTTGTGTCGATCATGGTGCTGTCTGCCGGGTGTGCAAAGCGGCAGTCTGTCTCTCCCCGGGCACAGTTTCCTCGCTGGAACTCCCTGCATACCTGAGACAAGGGGAAAGAGCAGAGCGCTGCAGAAGAAAGCCTGCTGCCCACCTTGCCCACGGAGGGGGAGGTGGGGGAGAGGACCGGGAGCAGGGAGAGGAGAAGGGTGGGAGAGGAGGGGGAGGAGGAGGAAGGGGAATGGGAGGAGGAAGGGGAAGAGGAGGAAGAGAGGAAAAAGGGGAATGGGAGGAGGGAGAGGGGAAGAGGAATGGGAGGAGGGAGAGGAGGAAGAGGATTAAGAGGAGGGGTGGGAAATAGGAAGAGGAAGAGGAGGAAGGGGAATATGAGGAGGGAGAGGAGAAGAGGAATGGGAGGAGGGAGAGGAGGAAGGGGATTAAGAGGAAGGGTGGGAAATAGGAAGAGGAAGAGGAGGAGGAAGGGGAATATGAGGAGGGAGAGGGGAAGGGGAATGGGAGGAGGGAGAGGGGAAGGGGAATGGGAGGAGGAAGAGGAGGAAGGGGATTAAGAGGAGGGGTGGGAAATAGGAAGAGGAAGAGGAGGAGGAAGGGGAATATGAGGAGGGAGAGGGGAAGGGGAATGGGAGGAGGGAGAGGGAAGGGGAATGGGAGGAGGGAGAGGAGGAAGGGGATTAAGAGGAAGGGTGGGAAATAGGAAGAGGAAGAGGAGGAGGAAGGGGAATATGAGGAGGGAGAGGAGGAGAAGGGGAATAAGAGGACAGAGAGAAGGGGGTTAGGAAATAGGAGGAGGAAGAGGAGGGAAAGGAGAACAGGAGAAGGAGAAAGGGGAATTGGGAGGAGGGAGAGGAGAGGGAAGGGAAATGGGAGGCAGGAGAGGAGGTAAATGAGGAGGAGGGAGAAAAGGAGGAAGGAGGACTAGGAGACACTTCCCCTCATGGTGCTTTTAGGTTCACAGAGAGGAAAACTGTTATGAACCAAGTTACCGGAATTTCTAACAAACTAATTTGGGCTTTGCTTTGTGCATTTTCCTAGGGTAAATACTGAAATGGAGAAATTAATCTGAAATCTGCTCTTTACCTAAAACAACAAAGGAAAAATAATTGAACAAAGTCACCACTGTTCCTGAAAAGCATGCCATATTGATTCTCATTACTTACATACATGTCTTTGAGTAGTGATACGAATTATAACACATGCACATATCCACCATCACACAACTCAAGCATTTATGTATGTGTGTGTGCGTGTGCCTCTTTATCATCTATCTATCTATCATCTATCTACCTACCTACATATCATCTATCTATCTATCTATCTATCTATCTATCTATCTATCTATCTATAATCTATCATCTATCTATCTATCTATCATCTATCTATCTATCTATCTATCTATCTATCTATCTATCTATCTATCTATTATCTATCTATCATCTATCTATCTATCATCTATCTACCTATCTATCATCTATCTATCTATGCTATCATCTATCTCTCTAACATTTACTATCATCCTTTGCTTTTTTTTTTTTTTACAATGTCTACGCGGCCATAGCTCTGCATTCATACACACCGTCTTTTCTCTTCTCATTTATTTTCCCTTCCCTTCCACTCTCCCCTTGCCTCCCTGCCCTCCCTCTTCCCCTTCTCTCCCATTCAGGGTCTCCTCAGTCACTCTACCTACCTATGCCCTATAATGCATGTATGCTGGTTACACAACACACATGTGTACAGCTGGGTACCCCTAACTTGGATAATCATCTTAGGGTGCTACAGAGTCCTGGCACAGAAGGATGTTTTACCCATGGACCAAGTGGCCACAGTGTGTAAACAGTTCTGGGAAGATGGTACATCTGCTCACCTCTCTGAGGATGGGGACAAAGCTCAATGACTGTAAAGGCTCTTGCCTCTCCTTCTTCCTCCCCCCTTCTACAAAAGTTGATATGTAAAACTCCAATCACAAGAATCATGACCCCCAGACATTAAAACTTTCATTTTAAACTCACTGAATTATTTTTGATGGCAAACAAGAGAGAGAGAGAGAGAGAGAGAGAGAGAGAGAGAGAGAGAGAGAGAAATACAGTAAGAGGAAAAGAGTAAATAAAGGGAGGAAACAGAACAGTAAGAAATACTAATTTCTAAAAAATTTTAATTCCCGTGTCTCCTAAAATCTCAAATAACTAAACCTCTCTATCTTTTGAGAATTCTAGTGAACCAAGATTTTACTATACATAGAAAGATTTCTGTAGACATTGAAGAGTGTTCTTCGTTATAGACATATAGTATGAAACAGAGAAGCTTATGCATATTACTTATGTAATTCATTCCTGCTTTGTAACTATCAGCAGGAAAAAGCCCACAGAACGGTAAAGTTGCTTCTCACGGGCTCCAGTCCCACAGCAAGCAAATGTAACCAGTGCCTTGCTTCTTGGTCACCAGGGACAGTACTGAAGGGACAGAGCTAGGAAGCTAGAGTCTGGGAAAGCCAGTCCTGTCTGGGGAAGTGTTTTACTGACCAATGGTCAAGCCAGGTTGGTGGACCTCAAAGTCATTCACAATTCCTTCCTGTTTGGGTATTGTCCAAAATTCCATCATCAGAAAAACAATCGCTAAATTAAAATCTAGTCAGATGTTCACTTAGATTCTGTTTTGGTTCATTTTGTATTTCAATAGAATCTCATGTAGCCTAGGCTGGTTTCAAATTCACCAGGTACCAGAGGCTGACCTTGAACCTCTAACCCTCAAGCCTGTGATGGCACTCTAAGTGAAGGGATCACCAGAGTCAGACTCTTCAGGTCCTGACTCCCATCCATCCAAACCCCACTGTTGTAGCTGAAACTTTGACAGGTGTACTGGGGGCAGCTGACGTCATTCCTGGTATGAAATAAACCAGAACTGATCTGCTGAGGTCAACTGTGAAGAGCAGATCCCTTGTCTACCTATCCTGTTGAAGGAACTTTTGTTTCCAACTATTCATTCTCTCCCTCCCCCCTCTCTCTCTCTGGTTTTTCAAGACAGGGTTTCTCTGTAGCTTTGGAGCCTGTCCTGGAACTAGCTCTTGTAGACCAGGTTGGCCTCAAACTCACAGAGATCCACCTGTCTCTGCCTCCCAAGTGCTGGGATTAAAGGCGTGTACCACCACCACCTGGCTTTCAGCTATTCTCATTTTATTTGGTTTTCACTATCATATCCTGAGCATCTAGGCTCCCTCAGCACCAGCAGGTAGAGCCCCACACACCTCCATCCTCAGCATCCTCAGGATAGACTTCAGGAGCCATAGCATAGCCTAAAGTTTCCAAAATAGTAGCAAAATAGGATTTATATTCTCTTTCTTTAGAGACCCATATACTCCAGATAGAAGCTGAGTGAAAAGAATGCATCTTTGAAAGTATCTGAGTTTGACATCCTGAACTCTAAAACATTTGCCAGGGCCTATAAACATTTCTAGTCCTAGAGATTTATTTGATTAGTATCTAAATGAATGCACACTGGAAGACTATTCCTTAATAGGCCTGCATTCTAAGTATATACAGACTACCTAACAATTCTAATCAATATTGGAATTAATGGAGCCTTTCAGAAATCTATCAGGATCTTTACATAGCCATATGGGATGCTCTGTTGACTATCACTGGGATAGTGAAGCAGGGTTAATAGGCAAATCCTTAGCTCTGATTAAAGAAAAATTTTATTCAACAAAGTTCAAGAGGATTTGCTTGATCCAAATGTAAAAGTGTGCGTGCGTGTGTGTGTGTGTGTGTGTGTGTGTGTGTGTGTGTATGTATGTGTGTGTAAATACATGCACTCAATCCTGAATTTTATAGAATATTTGAATTTATGTCAAATTAAATATGTTATGTTAAATATGATATGTAAAAGACAACCTATCGATAACCACATAAATCCTTCTTACCAGCAACACCATTAAGATGCTGTGGCATCTGGAACATGCTAGAGCACCCATGCTTGATTCATACAACTGTTGCGAGTTGACATGCTATTTTCTTGTTCTCTTGTCCTTAAGTGCTCCCATTTCCCTGACTGTCAGCTTCTGACCATTTTCAGAACTTCCTGGAGTCCAGTAAGGGCTCTTGCTGCTGTACACAGCGGGTGTGTGTGAAGACCAAGAGCCAACTCTACAGCTTATATCCTGATGATATCCATATTCTACTGGTTGACTTTTTTCTAGTGTTTTGAGACAGGGTCCCACTCTGTAGCACACTGGCCAGGACTTCTCTGTAGCCCAATCTGGACTTGAACCTGTGGCAGGATTCTCTCTCCAGCTCCTTGGTGCTGGGATTACAGACACAGGGAGGCCACCATATCTGGTCAGTATTTTCTTCTTATGCATAGAACCTATCTTAACTGACTTTTGCTTATATCAAAGTTATTCTTTTAATTTTACACTAAAGAACTGTGAATACAAGGGTTTAAGACGGTGTGTATGTGTGTGCATGCACACATATACACGCACATGGATTTTTCTGAAGGATGAAATTATGCACAAGCATTCATCCATTCTAACAGACATACATTTCTACTACTGATGCATTTCCAAACACAAGCATAATTGAAGTACCTCCAGTTTATCAGTCCTGAGAAGCTTCTGAGTTGCAGTTGAGCCCGGGACAGTAACTGGTGGACTTCCGGGAACAATGACAGGTGTAGTTGGTAGAATCTCTGTTGGGACTAACCCAACTCCGGGGGTGACAGGCGCTAAGTAAGGAGCAAAGCTAATAGCTGCATTTGTCCCCATGGTGGGACCTACAGGAAAAGTGGTCTGTTAAAGAAAACAACACAGGAAAACCTTACTTAGTTCAAAACTTACCAACAAGTGTCATTTGAGCAAAATTCCACAAATCACTACTAAATGCCATTTGACAGAAAATTTCCCCTTCCTAGAATATCCTTTGTATCAGTTGTTCAATTCAACTCTTAATTGCTGAAGTTCATTAGACACTCCCTCTTCTTTTTTTCTTTTGCTCCTCAAAAATGAAAACATTATCAATTCTTTCTTCCCCAAACCATATCAACATATTGGAGAGCATCAGGGGAACACCCAGATTACATATCATTCCAAGCTATTGAGAGCTCTAACCCAAAGGCAGTAAGACCTACAACATATAGACTGGTCATCTCTGCATTTTCCTATAGGTCTCTACAGGGGACATGAATTAAAACACCCCTTGATTATAGCTTGATAGTCAAGGTGGCCACACATTCTCACACGTTAACTTCCTAGGGATCTATTTTGTTCAGACTGACCAGTATGTTCCCCTCTTTCGTACGGACATGCCCAACTCATAGGTGCTTTTGTGCGTGCCTACTATGTGTTGCTAACCCCTACTATGTGTCGATATGTCGATACATCCTTCCATTCTGGAAAAGCTGGGTGGGAGAGCTTGCAGTTTTCAACTGTGAGTATTTTCTCTCATGACCTCTAAAACCCCAGAGTCGCACAGTCAGAGAAGCAATGACAAGCACACCCCATCTCTGATGAACCGTGCTTCCCATCACTACAGCCCTCACTAAGAAGAGTTACACTCTGGGTTGGGAAGATGAATTATTAGTTCCATCTAAGGGACATCTGAATAATGCCACTTTTCAGAAAAGACATTACACATACTTAGACAACAAACCTTATTTAATATTTCTTTATTATTTAGACAAAGTCTCTACACGCATCCCAGGGTAGATGGTAACTATTATGTAGCTCACGCTGGTTGTGAACTCAGCACTGTCCTGCCTCAGGTCTTCTGGGATTATGGGCACAAGCCACTGATTAAGCTATGCATTTTTACCTTTGAAGAATCGCTGTTAACATAGTTTCCAAGGATTTTTCTAAGAATAAACTGCACACTGAACTGGACCTAATAGTTCTTTATTTGTTTGCTTGGTTTTAAGCTATGGAATTTTTTTTTTCTTTTTTGAAGGGTTGAGGTTTGAAGCTAAGGTCTCCCACGTGATAGGCAGGTGCTTTTCCACTGAGCTACATCCCAGACTTACAAAGTGTAAAACGGTTTGTTTCCATGATAAATTCCCAAATATTTCCAGCCAGGTCGTCACGTGACTTTCCAGCACTGAGTTAGGCCGTTGCCGTGCGTCATAATGTTTCTCTGTTTTTACACTGTGGGTAACCTTCTTGTTGTCTGTTTAGAGTCCGGAGGAGTTGTTTAACACATGGGAAAACCGGCAGTCTGGGCGAGTGCATTTTCATTTAGGACGACAGAGCGATGTCTCTTACGAATGACCATGTCGCCACGTCGGGAGACAGCAAAGTACTGGCAGCTGGTGCAGAGACTTCCAGAGAGGCTGCGAAGTCTTTGGAGAAGCGGCTGGGAGCTACAGGAGGGGTTCTAACGGTCTGGGAGGAACGCTGCGTAGTTCTCCCACGAGGAACTCTTACAGCTTTATGGTTCGGAAATAATGTTTGCTTTGGGAGAAACTGCAACACGAGCTCCGCACACTGGAAAGGGCTGGTGGTTTAGAGTGTTTTCCTCCCTGACTTTCTACAGAATTTTCCGTGGATGGGATGTGTTACCCACTGGAGTCATAATTATAGAAAGCTATGGCATTTTGTAACTGTCCCTGTGGTAATTCAGTACTATGGAAAAAAAGTAACCTAATAGTATAAGGTCTGTATTTTTTTAGGATTAAAAATATGAACCCTGAGAGGCCACACACATCAGTGATTCAATGGAACCATTGTATCTGAACTGCCCTGGGGGGCGTGCGGATTCCTAAAGCCAGGAATGCTGCTGGAGTAGGTCTCGGCAGTTAAAAGCCTTACTATGTGAAGAGTGTGTGACCAGATTTGGGGACCATTTTCAAAAATGAGGAATGAAAATAGGTATTAAAAGCTATATTTGTAACACATGATTCAATTCAAAGAAAAATGGACAAAGCTAGTATTCACATAAATGGAAACTCCCATGAACACCTTGGTTTGATTTTTCTGGATGTGAATGCCCTATTTTTGCATTTATTTATTTCACAGTGCCTGTGTACATGTGTGCCATGTGTGTTTAAACATGTCCACGAGGTCACAGGAGGGTTTTAGATGCCCCTGGAGCTCTAGTACCTGTCTTTGTGAGCTGCCTAACATGAGTTTTAGGAAATAAGCTTGGGTCCTTTGGAAAACCGGCAAGCACTCCTAACTGCTTAGCCATCTCTCCAGCCCCTCTTTTTTTTTTTTTTTTAAAATCATGTAGATTCCCAACTCTCTTCTCCCACAGATGATCACAGTGATATACCTGCACATTGACCCTTAGATAATTATAAGTGAGAACCTCAAAATGTATTTTCTGAAACCCTTTATGATATCAACAAATTTATTCCAACAAAATGTCAAATTGGGCATTCAAAGCCACGCTATTTGTTCACCTGAAATATATTAAGGTTCTGAAATATATTCATTGTGCATTACAGATGATAGTGGCAACAATTCACTATAGGTAATGCCACTGAAGAGAAAAGCAATTATAGGTTTTAGATGTAGAGAGACCTATGTTCAAATCCAGTCCTTGCTTCCTGAAGAGGAAATTGACTTGTCTGAGTTCTAAGCTTTCTCACCTGCAATGGACACGTGAAATCACTGAAAGGCTCATCCGCACAAATGACTGCTTCTCTTCCATTTCCCACTGCCCAACCTCTATAAATAGCTGCTGTCATCGGCGGCACAAACATTCACATCATCACAGTCTTTGCCTCCAATTATCTAATGTTTCTCTAATCAGCACAGCAATACACTCAACAGATGTGAAACGTGGAATTTAACTGCAGCAAGTATCTGGTTTTTTTTTTTTTTTTTTTTTTTTTTTTAAACGTACATTGGGAAAATACTCTCTATGGTTGGAAACTCAAATGTTTAAATAAGTTCATGGGCCTTATGAAGACAGATCAATTAGACATTAGACAGCATCATTTTAGCGCACAGAGTGCTCTTCGCTGACGTTGATGACTGAAAGACACGTGAGGTCGTTTGCTGAGATGTGCGTTTTGTGGCAGTCGTGGGACACTCTGCACTCTGCATCTGTGAATGGTTCTAGCGTGTTCAAGGCATTGCCACGCATGCTGTCTTCTTTAATCTCTCCAAACTAAGCCACGAGAAGCAAGCACAGCAGAAGGAATTACAGCCTTGCAGGTGAGAGCTGGTCAAAGAGCAGATCCTGAAAGGCTAAGCCCGAGCCACCGCTATTGAGGGTGAGTCTAAGCAAAGCATCCTGGTCTCCTGCCTCCCAGCATGGGCTGACGTCCACTCTTGAGCGTTCCCCAGATCAGGCCTCTTGGAATCAATATACTATGTCCGCATGACTTTGGAGCACAGACAGCAAGCAGTGTGTGCCTCTCCACTGGCTCGAGCCTTCTGTAGATAAGACGTGTGGGCCTGCTCTGAGCAGTGCTGTCGGTTCCTACTGCCTAGGAAACGTGGCTCAGCCGAGACAGGAGCAGAGCAGGCACTCTGGAGGACTCCACTCTTGGAACCACAGCAGCTCCAGTCTTGACGATAAGCTTGTAGTTTCTGCACATGGTGCTGCTGCCAAGAGGTCTAAGACACTTTCCGTTTGGTGCCTGTCAGCACTCAGTGCGAACACACAGCTGAAGAGGCCCGAGGGCAGGATCCACAGAAAGCCTTCGTGAAGAAAATCTCTTCTGCAGAAGGCCGGAAGCCCGAAAACCGTTATGCCGCGCTATCAGAAAGGCACTAGCAGAGTGTGGTCCCTCTGGAGACTCTGGGGGAGAACATCCGTCATTTGTCTCTTCCATGTGCTGGTGGCTGCTGGCTTTTCTTGGCTTGTGACCATACCAAGTCCCTGCCTCTGTGGACATGTGGTCTTCTTTCTGGACCAACCCCAACTTGTCCATCTCTTCTGAGGACACTTGTGACTACATATACTCCGAGAGAATCTCGCCATCTGTGGACTATAATCGCAACTGCAAAGACCCTGTGTCCCATCTCTCTCTCTCTCTCTCTCTCTCTCTCTCTCTCTCTCTCTCTCTCTATCTATCTATCCATCTATTCCATCCATCCATCCATCCGTCCATCCATCCATCCATCCATCCATCCACCTATCACCTATCTACCGGCATCTATAGAAAGCAAGAACTCTAAGGGCCATTATTTAGTTAACTGACTAGGATACAAATTCATCTTTAAAATCCTAAGGAAAATTTGTTGGTAAGTTGTTGAATATTAGATTCAGTACGTTCTGTATGCTCATACTTCTTGTGATTTTGAAACCAGTACCGCAATATTTAAGTAGGCCATTTCCTTTTTATAGAATAGTGATCAACTTCTGATTGATCTCTGAGGCAAATACAAAAATACACAAAAAACCTCTTAAATAGTTCAAATAATATTTCAGGCATGAATATGTTTTTCTGTATGAACAGGACTGAGTACGAGGGTCGATTCTTATTAATTCTACAAACAGGAAGTGTATAGCTTGAATGACTGAGATACATAACATGCCGCTGTTATATCGACCAGGCTCATATTAAATTTACTGCCATAGACATTATTTAATATGTATAAGTACATTATTTTAACATTTAGGTAATTTAATAAAACAAATTTTATGTGCACATCAAAAAATGAATCGTAAATTATGCATGGCGGAGTTTTAAACAGAATCACTGAAATGGCTGGTGTTTCGATTAAGCTCCATGTGCGTTAGGTCTGCCCATCTGGTACAGCTCTGTCGGGCCCTGTGTGATGACTTATCAATACCCCTTTCCTTCAGTCAACCATTTCCTGGGCAATCTCCTTCTCTCTTCTGCCTGGCTCTTACTCAGCCCTGTGCTCGCATCTGTCTATCCCCAAAGGCTGTGTCTGTTTTACCTTGGAATCATCTGCATTTTTCCGCACTCTGGGCAAAGGTGAGTCGTGGAATCATTTTCTGCCTGGAGGCGAACAGAACTTCCAGAAAATGGCTAAGGTCTCTCCACTCTTCCTGCCCATCCTCCTCTCCCCGACCCACCTCATGGGAACACAGCAGAGGAAGTGGTGGTCGCTGGTCACCATCCTTTTTGATTTAGCTGCGCTCACTCACACAGACCTTTATTACAATACAGACTGATTTCTGTAATCTTTTGTGAAAATCCACTCACTTTGGCTTTTTTAAAAATTACCTAGCTTTTGACACATAATTCACACTGTAAATGAAACCCACTGGCATCGAATGCACTCCTTTTTCCCCGAGGGCCTTACTTCTAAAGCAATTTTAAGACCTTTAAAGTGGTATATTCAAACACTGCCATCGAGGAGAAAAATTTTACACAATACATATTCATCCACTCTACCCCCTGGGACATGGAATCTGGGGTTCTTGTTGCAGTAACTACCACACCCTTTGCAGGCTTGGGGGAGAGAGGAGATTAAGTGAGGAGGCCATCTCCTGGTGTGTGGCTGCTGGTGACATCCATCCTGATGCAGCTGCTGTCAGCCTCCAGCTGGAGCAAGCCGTACAGAGCACTCTGGCTAATGACCTAGTTCAAGTTCAACGTATCAGCTGCATGATACTGGAGAGCTCATTCGTCTCCAGTCTCCCTTTCCTCTTCCTTAGATGATGCCCTTAACTGCATAAAGTACCCAATACATTGCTAAATTTATTTTAGGCATCACGACCTCCGTGACACATAGCCAGACATCACAAACTCCAAATAGAAATGTGGACCGATTTCCACACGAAGACGGTCTGAAATGCAGAGTTCACTGATGAGAAAGAGCTGGCGTGGTGCAAATTTCCTAGGTATTGATCAGAAGTCTTTGCCCCATTTCTACACAAGTATCTTTCCATTTAAATGAAGAGGAGAACACACAGCTCATTTTTAGCACCCACTGCGATTCAGAGCTATCAGCTGTAATCACAACCAAAGTGACCGAGTGAGGGGAGGTCATTTTCAGTTGTGTGGCACTGCCCGGGCAGTCACCCGCCCATCCTTACAGAAGGTACACTCACCACAGGATGGAGTGGCGTTCCTGGAAACATAAATTGCATCTGCTGGGCAAGCATCGCTGCTGCGGTCTTTTGCTGGATCAAATTGTTCCTCCCGTTAATTTCTAGTTGAGTTTTTAAGTGTGTTGGAGGGTGGAGGTACTTGCAGTTCTCTCTCGAACAGCGGCCCTGCAAAATGGACAACCTGGGGTTAGGACTGCAGTCGGGAGCTAGCCATGGACAACCTGGGGTTAGGACTGCAGTCGGGCGGGAGCTAGCCATGGACAACCTGGGGTTAGGACTGCAGTCGGGCGGGAGCCATGGACAACCTGGGGTTAGGACTGCAGTCGGGCGGGAGCTAGCCACCCCAGGGCCAGCAGTGTCACAGTCATGACGTCGTTACTTTAATTTCCTATCTTCCAAGGCTGTGCGTGTGTGCGAGCGCGCGTGTGTGCGTGTTACAAAGAACGCGTCAAATATTACATGATTATAAAGGTCCCGCCCACCCGCCTCTCTTCCTTCCCCTTCCCCCTCCTTCCCTTTCTTCCTTCTTTCTCTATGTGAAACCCTAGACAACTCATTTCAAATTGGTGCCAGCCGAGAGCAAGGAGGAAGGCCTCCACAACTGGAGGGGCACGCTTATCTTGACCCACAAGATCTTTGTTTCTCCCTGGTCTGTACATGCTTGGGTGACGCAGACATGTGAAGAGCGGGCTGCTACACACGTGAGACGGAGAAGAGGGTTTGGGGTGTGAGTTCCAGACTGGCCAAACACAGCAAACAGTCTGCAGCTGTTGCTGGTGAGGCGATGGGAACAGAACTCCTGGAACTGCTTGCTGAAACCCACCCAGGCGTTAGCTCAGTGCAAGCTGGGACAAACACCTGCGGGCCGGATACATAAACAGAGCTGCCACCCTTTCCCCGCCGTTCCCCAGGAAAGGAGACTCCATTTAGTCCCACAGCGTGACAGAATTAGGAGTCTTCACGACTGTGTTATCGTCGGAACATTGAAACTGGTAAAATGAGAGGGGAGAAAAAAAAGCAAACAAACCAGCTGGTGACGGGTGTGTATACAATCAGACCTGAAAAGTAATTGCATATGGGATTGCAAAGTTCCAAAGTTTGCAAAACTACCAGTCATAGGAGAATTACGTTGATGTGTGAATTATGCAATTTCCAGAGAAAGAGCAGCAAACTGTGTTAGTCAGTTGGAATATCACCATTCCCTAAAGAATTAGTCTACTTGCAACCAGGCAAAAAAAAGAGTACGGGTCTGTTTATCAGATAAAAAAGAAATTAAGGCAAGCTTGGCGGAGCTGGAGGAATGAGTTTGTTTACAGCTACGCTGATGCCTAACGTCTGGAGTTCTGTGTTTCCCCTAATTCCAGCTGCACTTCTGGCGTCTCTAGCTTCTCCTCTAGTGAGAATTTCCCCTAGAAGCCATGGCGACGGGCAGACCTGAGCCCCAGGCTCAGTCCTGGCGGTCTGTGCCATCAACCTGTGCCATCTTGAAGCCATCTCTACTCAACAGTGTGAACAACTGCCTCACTGTCTTGGAGGGAAAACACGAAAACAAGTTGATATTTCAGAAATCTTCAGCGTAAGCAACATCAGATCCTTAGCCTCAGGTTCTTGTCATGGATTTTCCTACTCCGATTCCTGCGTGCAAATAGACATCGTAAGGCCCAGTCCACTGCAAGGGCACTAGGGAAGCTGGGGCAGCTCCTGGACTTGACTCTACCCTCCCCCGCTCTCTCTGATCCTCTGCACATCTTCTCTGGACGGCTTCTTGTCTTCATTTCTGAATTCTAGCTTTACTCCAGGCTCCATGACTTCCCGGGGCCCCTCCACTCCTCTGAGCTCATTTCTGTCATCTTCCACTTCACAGCTCCCTTTCTCTCTTGACGATCCCGCCCCCAGCCTCCGAGTTTGGAGATCATTCCGATGGGGCCAGCTCCTTCATCTCAGCGTGACTCAGTCGGTGAGTCAGCTGCCTTGATGTCGATGTCCAGGATGAATTCTGTCGTCTGTGAAGGAAGGCGGCCGAAACACACGCACCTGAAACACAGCCACTTCCCATCAGCCGGAGCGAAGGGGCATCCAACACAGGAAGGTTCCCGCACAAAAGCTAACAGTCCCAACTCTTCAGCCAGACACTCTGCACTTGGCACCAGACAACCAAGTGACTGCACACCTGACGCATGTGTGGGTCTGTGTACACAGGTGTGTAGGTGGGGGGAATGCAGGGGCTGGAGAAGCAGGAATCTAAGTGTGTGTGTATGGGGGAGGGTGAAATCAGCAAAATGCCCACAATGCATCATGATGGTAGAATGTTCAGGGATATGATTATCAATTTGACCACTATTCTTCTAATCCCATGCTTTGTTACTATTCAAACTGACTTCAAATGGCTGGAAAATATGGTTTTCTTGTTGATGCGGCTATTCCTTCTTACAACCAGAGGCCCTGGAGAACTATATTAGCCATTTTTTTTTTCTGGCGATACAGCATGGTTTACACCATTAGATCCATCATCTATCGAAGGATTCCTCTTCTCATGAGGATTAATTCGGTTTCCTGCTGTCCTCACTGACACACTCTGAGTACAGAATGGCATTGATCACCACTGTGCCAGGCAATTTATAGGTGGTTATCTCACCTCTCCTTACAGCAGCAGCGATGATTGCCTACTTCACCGAACGGTAACCAGGACCCAAAGAATAAGATAACTTCCAGTTCCTCTGCTGGCTAATAAATGGGGCTGTATTGTAAATCCATGTCTTGCTTGACTCGATTCTATCACTTCACTGGGATATTTATTTGCAACAGTTAAAATCCAGGAAAGATAACAAATCTAGAACTCCTGCATCCTTCACAAAACAATAGGATGCAGAACAAAATTTAAATACACTGACATACACATGCGTGGGGATTTGGGACTGAGAGGCGATTATTTGCTTGGTCTGTGTACTGGAGGATGCACAGGCCCTGTTAGACTCATGTTCTGGGCTCACAGCTTAGCTCTGCCCTTTCCTACCTGTATGACTTGGGTTACTGTTGGATTACTTTCTTCATTTATACAATGACAATAATGACTACATCCTCCTAGTAGAGATGTTATGCTGTCAAATAAATTCAGACACACAGTTCAGAGAGCTGTCTGGCACACAGAAGTTCTGAGAACCCAAGGAAAGACTTGTATTTTGTTCAGAGCAACTGTGAGATCACAGATCAATGACTATTCTTACTAGTTTTTTATTTCTCCCGTGGGATAAACTTTCATGATAAAGGCTAATTGTGATCCTTCCAGTATCATATTTGGAGTTATTTTCAGTTCTATAATTTTTGCAACTGTCCCTCAATAAACAAATATCCCTGAGCCCCTAGCTCAGTCTGGTATCAATACTTTAAGAAATGTTGGTTCCTAGATATCTAAGGCATACCAATTCAAGTACTGCAGGACTCCAGGAAACAGAATTTTAGTAAGAGACCCTATAGGATTCCAAAATCCTCCTAAGGAAAAACGACTGTGCAAATATAATGAGCTATCTGACACAGTGAACAATCTGTAGAGAAGTCTCCGCGAAGGCACACGGTTTCTCAGGACACGCAACTTTGCACGAGAAAACTGCTGGTTATCAAAGCAGGTTGTCACAAATGACTGAGGGGACAGTGTGAAGAAACAGACGCATCTCCAGAGGCCATCATGAAACAAAGTCGCGGTGTCAAAGATAGTGTCTCCTGGGGTTAACCCAAGAAATGAAGACAAGGATGCACTGGAAATTCCTCTGCAGCTGCTACGATGCGTTTCTTGTTTTTCCTTGGTTTTGATGTTTCTTCTCTTTGGCATCTTGGTAGAGACCTTTCTCAGGGAATGCAGGAGGTAGTGTCCAGCCCTGGGAAAGCTGGGCAGGCTGGAGTTGGGAGCACAGCACCGCCAGAGGCGAGCTCACATCAGGAGGGAGGCCGCCAGGCATAGGAGGGGTAGACGGCTGTAAGATTCCAGGCCAGATCTCTCTCGTCAATTCACTCGACAGATATTCACAACCGAACACCACGCTTCATGCTTATCAAGGGGGAGCACAAACAAGACATACTGTCTTCCTTTATGAAGCCCGTGGGCTGGTCGTAAAGACGACGTGAATCAAAATCAGTGTAATTACAAATTACGAGGTGTGTTCTAGAGGGGAACACTGGGATGCGAGGGTAGGAGAGGACCAGCAGTGACAGGAGCTACCTAAACAGAGGACCGAAAGATACTCAGGAGCCCAACAAGGGAATGGGTGGTCGCCAAAGCACGTGTGTGTGTCTAAGAGTGCACGTGTGTGTGCGTGTGTGCGTGCACGTGTGTGTGTTGTACACATATGTTGAATGTATGTTGTGCATGTATATGGTTATATGTGCTGTGTTTGGTATGTTCACGTGTACTGAGCATGTGTGTGGTGTGTTGCTGTAAGTGTATATGCTTTGGGAAGGAATGTCCCATCTAAGAACTTGCATGCGGTTTCCCAGGCTGGACCCTGGAGTGGATGTGAGTAGGAGCCGGGGAGGTGAGAGAAGATGAAGCAGGAAGAGGTGGGTAGAGAGTCCAGATCACAAAAAAGTGAGATCACAGCTGAAGGACGTGGTCTTCATTGCCTTGAAAGCTTGGAAGCGGGAGATTAGCGCGTCGGATCTAATCTATATATTAAGGTCCATTAACTGCTGCCTTGATTATTCAGGTTTTACATGGCTAATTGTATTGTTGTCAGTATGACTTGCTTAAAAAAATCCTAGTAGAATTCTGATTGATTTTGTGTGGCTGATTCTACCTCCCGAATCTCTACTCCAGGAAGATTTAGACTGGAGATGGTGGTTAGAATGAAGTTTGAATTTCAAGCAGAATTGAATCTATTAAAATAAGCAACCCTGGTAGATTTCAATACAGAGAACCCATGCTGCTCCGCCATGGGACAAAGCAAGACATTGAATGAGTGTAATACGTCTCTGGCAGAACAACAGGCTTGAGCTACCAGCATTATACAGTCATTAAAATATGTGTCATGGGATTGAAAAATTGCAGCTTTGGCAAAGAAAAGATCTCAGAATTAGGTTGGAGTAAGAAAGAAAAAAGCGTGATAGAAAAATGATCTTTTTAATTGCCTTTTTTAAAAAAACAAGTAATTTTTAGAATCTTTTCCTAGTATGCTAATTGAAAACATCAACTGGAATATGGAAGCAAGAAGGAAAATATATTAACTAAGGAGTGAAGGATTGCCCCTGGACAAGAGCTTCTACAGGAGGTAACAGACACTCAGTACCACTGATTCCCCCGCTGGTGAGCCTACAGTTGGAGCACAGACCCACTAACAGAAACAGTGAATTAATGAGGAATAATTTAATTGTGTGTTCACCTCGGCCACATGATGGCTCATAGATTCGGATATGGTCCCTCAGGGAGGGATGGACACCTGGTGAGGACTCTTCTGAGCCCTGTCCCTCCCAGCTCTGCTTGGCCACTGGACTTTCAACAGGCATGTGTCCCCGGGAACAGGCCACACTGGGGTGGGACCAGGGGGCAGGCCTTGCAGGATGTAACCATCAGGTCAGATGATATGTGGTCTCAAAGTGACACTCTTGCATCCTAGATTCCGCCGTTGGCCATGGAAGGTGGGTCCTGAGGACACTGAATGTCTTGGACCACTAACGTACACAGACAAAAACCACAGAAGGGCCTCTTAGATCCTGGCATTCCATAAGCGTCAGGAAGTTTGCTCTTGGCCAGGGGTGACATTCCTGCGTTCCTAGTGTGACCTGGAGAAGTAGTTTAAACTAAGGAAGAAACAGACTGGGGACCGGGCTAAGAGGTCTTAAAATCCAGCTCTGCTCTTATTGCTGCAGGAACTTGGAAAGTGTGACCTACGGCCTCCATCTGTTCCGTCTGCAAACACAGATACTAACAGTTCTCTAAACGCCATAGCTTCTCAACCAAGACTCAGAGTTGATTCGCACGAAATGTTTAACAGTGTCTGGCAAGCAGTAAGCTCTATCTGAGCTTTACTGTCATAATTATCATCGTCGTCATCACCATTAACCCCTTCTTTACTCAATGAGTGAAGCCACTTATGGCATGTGTAGTTTCTCCGCAGCTATGGCTCTGTCCGGCCTGGGCACCAAGCTCTTTAACCCTTCGTTACTCCCGTTCTCAGACCTGGTGCCAACTCTGGATATTTATCTTTTCAAAGAGCCTTAGATCTCTCTCTCTCTTTAATATCTGTCTCCTCTGCTGAGACTTGCCAGGGCTGGCCCACAAAGCATGATTCACCCAGAGCTTAAAGCAGTTAAGCGTTACAGACGGAGAAGTCCTGAGTGTGGCTTTCTCTCCAGATGGCTGTGAGAACTTTACTCGAACCTTACAGAAGCCTACGTCTCGGTTTTCTCATCTGCAAGATGAGAGTGATTCGATTCTCCGATATCAATGCTTTCTAACAGTTGTTAGAGCCTGGGGAGTGCAGAAGTCGCTCCAAAAATATACATAAAAGGCTGAGTATGATTTTTTTAAACATCCCTGTCCTTGAGTCCTCCCAACCTGGTAAAAACAACAACAACAACAAAAACCCACAAAGCCAACAGTTACAGTAAGAGACAGCACTGGGGACGTCTGCTGGCCACGTTCTCAGAATGATGAGACGCCATCATAGCCAGGTGTGAGGACATCGGCAGCCAAGGGTTGAGTCCAGATAGATTAGGACTAGGAGGATTTATTAAGTGCCGACAGTATACACACCTCAGCTGTGAAAACCCCCACCTGACAGACCTCCATCTGATCCTTGTGCTAGAGACACAGTTCAGCTGGTATTTCCAAAGAGAGTCAACCTCTAATGGGCCAGGTGTTCACAGACTCAGTTTCCCTGTAGTGAAAATCTGTCAAGGTTTGTGAAGTGGGAGCGGGGTGGGCTGCGCTTTGACATGGAACCATATTTTCACGGGTTCACGATTCTTAGGTGCCAGGGACAGGAAACCCAGATGGAATTTAACGTTTTACCGGAACTTCTGGCCCTTCTGCCAGCAAAGGTCCAGGGAACGGAACGATTATTTACATCAGAGCTTAATCCATAACATTACCTATGGGCCTGGAAGAGCTCTGCTCAAAGCAAGGGACAGATTAGGCTTTTTAGCCTTCTTTTGAATCTAAATAAACGAATTGAGCCACAGAAGTCCCTTGTATTATTAGCTCCAACCACACAATACAGCAGATAAAATACAAGCACACAAGGGTGTTGGGATTAGGAAGGAAACCGTAGGCTTGGAAGGAAATGATAACCAGAACGTCCATCAAAAGGAACAACTGATGTCGCTGGCACTATGCATGGATCAAAAGCAGGTCCTTTCTGCCTATTACTTGGTTTAATTTATAATGCATTCATCTTTTATAGACTTTCTATGTAATGATTTCCTGGTAAATAACAAAACTGTTACACTTATTAAAGATCTTGGAGTGGGATATTTGCCATTGTCTTCTTTCCGGAACACACTCCTTCTCCTCTGTCATTTCCCCCGTGTGAAAGAAACACACAGAAAGCTCTGAGGGAGATTCACAATGGGGGAGGAGCCATACACACCAGGAGGAGGCCATGAGTAACTCCCCAGGTGGGACACCAGGGACAGCACTGCTGGAGAAAGAGTGGGACTGGGGACACAGAGCTGTATGCACCGTGTCACCTTCTCTCCCGAAACAGCCAGCCAGGCAGCACTCTTTAGCCTACAGGGGCCGTGTCAGGCCACTGCACAGGGCTGGCCACTAACCTTGGAGGGGTTTGAGTGCTGCTTCTCTCTGCGTCTGCATTTAAGGCAGACGTCCTCACTAGAGAGCTGGGGAAAGGGATGCCGTCTGTCCCAGGTACGCTCTGCAGGCAGGCTCAGGGCTGGCTCAGTGAATACCAGGGAACTGACCGCTCCTTTGGGAATTAGTGGGGTTGGCGCACGTCCTTATTTCCATGACAATTTAAAACAGATAAAACGAGAAATGAAGAAGAAAGGTCAAGGGGTCAAGCTGCTTGCATTTGGCATCTCAAAGCCGATGTAAGCGTAGATATTTTAAAAATGGATTCTGATTGCCTGGCAGTCTTCTTGTTCCACAGTGTGTCACGTGACAGGACAAGAGAGTTCGCTGTTGTCCTGATGGTTGAGTTTGCTCCTCCTCCTCATTTTCTGTTAGAGCTGGAAACCTGCCCATAAGGAGGAATCGGTGAAACCAAAACAACCCTTCAGTCTCTAGAGATTTATGGAAGCGAATTTCTAGGCACCAAACGCCTCATTTGAAAATTTCCCCACTTCCATTTTTCTTTTCCACTAAAATTTAAGTGTCTTCTGAGCCGAGAGTGGTCGGTGTAGACCTCGATGCTCGTCAACCTAGTAGGGAGCCTGTCTAGTGTGACTTGTGGGTTCTTCTGATAATACTGTTCATAAACGTGTACCGTGCCGGGGTGAAGCAGGAGCCTGTGAAATATTCACAGCGTGACTCTAGGGCTCTTCCTGCAGGGGAGGGCTGGCCTCTTTGGCTGCGTCATTTCCAAAGACCACAGCACCAAGCTCTTACACAGGGTCATGCAGGGGATGTCACCAATGGCTTTCCTTCTCCTGTTCCACAGGCATGTACCGGTCCTATCATGTTCCACACTCTATGGCATGAAATGCTAACTAAGATTCAGAGGGAGGAAAGGTGGGCACGTGTCACAGGCTTGTAACCGCAGCTGGGGACATGGAGACAGGCCGGTAGATCCTTGGGTCCCCACGGCCAGCAGGCCTAGACCACTTCAAGTGTTTCTGACAAATAACAGATGTTATCTTGAAGGACAAGGTATAGAGGTGACAGCTGATGCTGCCCTCTGGACTCTCCATGTGCATGCACACATGAACATTCCTGTACACATGAGCACACATGCACACACTGGTAGACAGAGAAGGTTCGGAGTGGTGAAGGTCATGGTGGGTTAAATACCGGGTGCCAAATGAACACACTGCCAAGAGCCTGGCCCTTCAGCAGAAAGTGCTGGACACTGACATTACAGTCTTAAGTCAGATTATCTAGTTGAGAGCACAGGGTCCTCTTAGGGGGTAAGAAGTGGCTACTCAGCCGGGCGGTGGTGGCACACACCTTTAATCCCAGCATTTGGGAGGCAGAGGCAGGCTGATCTCTGTGAGTTTGAGGCCAGCCTGGTCTACAAGAGCTAGTTCCAGGACAGACTACTCAGATGATTTAGCTGGCTGCCACCCTTGTCACACCAGTCATTACCAACTCCAGAGGCTGGTGGGTCTCCAAGGAGGCACTGTCTGCACAGAGGCATGCAGCCACCCGCACAGAGGCACCAGCCTGACCCCCAGGGGAGGTCCTGAAACTGAGACACAGACAGACAGCTGGCCTTAAAGGCTGACATTTAGCAAGTATGCACTGGTGTGTCTGTGTCATTTATTAAAACACAAGAAATACTGTTTTAGACAGAAACAGCCACTTTCCCAAGCCTATTCTGTCTACTCCTGTGCCACCTCCAATCTATTGACCAGCGCAGGATCTCAGCTGTCAAATAGTTAAACCCAACCCAGCAGGGGACCTTCCATATAGAGCTTCCTTGCATTCTGATTGGTTGTTGCCCAGGAGGTTTGTACTTAAGGTAAACTGAGACCAGCATGTCTGTGACAAAGCCACCGGGCACAGTTCCTTGTATTAGAAATGCAACACTTTCAGGAAGAGGAGGGGAGAGCGTTGGATGTCACATGGATAACACTAAGGGAAAGGGGGGCTAAAGGGGGAGAGCGTAAAGATGTGAGGGGAAGAAGTGCATCCATGCTGAGTCACAGGAGGAAAAGGCATTCTTTCCAGGTCGCTTTGGACGATTTGGTGGCTTGGGCATGGCCTGTCGATCCAGCTGAAGTAGAGGGAAATGACACTTTGTTCGGAAAGGTCAGGCTGAGTAGGTGCAGGGCAGGGCTTGTACCACAGCACAGGGCTGGGGTACCGGCTGGAGAAGTAGCTTACCAGTTACAGGGAAGAAGGGCGTGGGGGCTTAACGGTGTCTCCATCCCTCTATCCGTCCTACAGACGGCTCTGGAGCATCTGTTTTATACCAGAAGCTGGGATGGAATTGCACACGTGACACGATGCTGTGGCCTTGCCCTTGACAAAAATAGCAAAGAGTTATGTAATACGGCGCCGCCGATGGTAGCAGGCAGTTTTCAGGCAACTTCTCGAAGATCACTCCGATTTAATCTTCACTACAAGCTCTTGAAAAGAGGCGTTGCTAACAGCCCTGTTTTATGGGATGGCACAGAGGCAGGGGGAGGAGGAGGTAACAGCGTACCAAGGCCACGCAGCTCACGGGGAGCAGACCTGGGCTCCACTCCAGGCAGACTGGTCTCAGCTCTGTGTTGTTGCCCTCTGCAGAGCCATGTTTAAGAGACTCACGGCGGGACGCTCACATCACACCTTACAAAGCTGTTGTCACACACAGTATCTTATGACATCTCCACAGCACCCCCGTAATCTGTTACCCCGATTTAAGGGCAAAGAAAGGTGAGTTTCAGAAAGAGACTCACAAGAGTAACTTTCCAAGGTCATATGAAAGTCAAACAAAGATGCCTTTCGGTCCAGTCCTTACGAGAAAACATGTGTCTTCTCCGCTGCCTCCTGGGGACAATGGAAGAAACTCCCTCCCCAGGAACAGATTTTTGGCTCAGCCTATAAAAGATTAGTTTAAAAAGCAGAGAGGATCTGGTTATGAGCTGATTATGAACTCTTGGGTGGGCAGAATATCGGGTGTTCTGTGTTGTATTTCCATTAAAAAAAACCCTACTGAAGTCCTAACACTTGTGACCCGTGGAAGTGAAGGGGACTTTATCTGGGGACAGGGTCTGCTCAGATGTGACTGGATGAGCATGAGGTCGCGTGGGACTGGGATTTAGCTTTTTTTTTTTTTTTTTGTTTCTAAATTGACTTTTTTTTTTTTTGCAATAGTAAGGATTTTCTTGCATACGCTAGGCTAGTCCAGTGCTCCACCTTCTCCCAGCCCTTATTTGACTTCAAAAGAAAAAGTGTGAGATTAGATCTCACCACGTTGTCTGTCTGCCTTGGCAGGCATTGAATCTGTGATCCTCCTGCCTCAGTTTCCAGAGCAGCTGGGAGGACAGGCCCGTGCCATCAAGCCTTCAGGTTCCGCTACTTGTCAAGCGGGCAATTTGTACAGAGAGAACGTGGTGAGAAGGAGATGGCTGCTCTAGACCAATGAACAGCCCAGGTCACCAGGTTAAGTGAGAGAGGCAGGAAAGCAATCCTTCCTGGAGGCTCTGGAGGGAGCGTGGCTTTGCTGACCCTTGACTGCGGGCTTCCAGAGTGGCGTCAGCATGGATTCCCGTTGCTCTAAGCCATCCTGTGTTCCAGCAGCCCTGAGGATCTAACAACCTCTAAGAAAGGTACATTTTCCCTGGGAAATGAAGGTCACGCCATCACACTGCAGTGTCTGCAGATGGACTTATTTCCTCAACCTGGGTAGCAAGATCACCTGGCTTGTTTAGAAATAAATGACCATGGCCACTGTTGGTAGAGCTTTAGCAAGTACATGATTTTCTACCGATGTAACCAGTCAGCCTAAATGCTGCCCAATTTTTATGTGGAAAATCTAATCGGAGAGATTTATTTTAGTAACAACCTAAGACATTTCACTGAGGATCTCATCAGTAATTCAGGATGGCCTACTGGGCCTCTCAAGATCTGTTTTGCAAGAAAAATGTTGGGATAGTGTTTAAATTCTGATTACAGAGAGTGGCTTGATAAAAAATGATTTTTGATATTAAAATTGCATGTGGGGGCAAGAGCATTCCCGTGCGAAGGAAGGGGAGGGGACTAGATACACTCGGACAACATTCTGCAATTGCTTTACACACGTAGCCAGGCATCGTGCGGTCCCTCCCGTGAAACGAGACCACCTTCCAGGGTAGCGTGAAACACAGAGTGGCACCGGTAGGGAAAGAGAGAAGCGAAGAACATGCTGTCTAATGCACTGCCTCGTGGTGCAGTCACCTAACTCCTTAACTTCTCCTTATCCCTATCTCAGTTAGGAACAAGTTCCCAGGACAGCAAGATCCAGAAGGGACCCTGAATCTCTGTCCTTGCTGATGCTGCCTTGGTACTCCAGTTTTGAAACCCACAGGGCTACTGTCTTCTCAGTCTCACACCCTGCCTCACCAGACGTACTGGATATCAGAGATCTCAGGTCTCAGGATCCCACAGGGCGTCTTTTGGTTTTCCTATCAGGGGTGGTAAACTTGCCTATCACACAAGTCCTGATCACATGCTGTGTTTTCTCACCAAGCCCATCTAGACTATTCTCCTTAGCTCATCCTCTGCAGGCACCTGGGACGGTTTCTTAGACTCCTTGCTTCTGAGTATTTCTCTGACATGGACCTGGGCAATCGTATTCAGTATCAGCATCTGAACCAGAATCTTTAGTCCAGGGCAGGACTAACTCCCGATGGAATACGAACAAACGCTGAGCAACACACCACTTCCTTTCCCTCTCTGGACGTCTGAGTAAACTTTTGGGATAAGTTTTCCTTGCAAATTCTAAATGTGATCTATCCATGGCTACCAGTTGGACATTTGGTTGAGAACAGTCTAGAAATTGCCTGTCAAACTGCTTTATTTGTAAACTTAACTAATCCATTTTAAAGAGTATAATATTTTTGAAAAAGAGCATCAAACACACACACACACACACACATCTGAATATATACCAGTTTTAATATTTATTATTAAATGATCCTCTTCAGTTGCATGCTAGGTATTATACAAAATGCTTCACTTAGTAGTACGAGATGGAGACACTCCATCTGACAGCTGGCAGGACAAGGACCATACACAAACAACCATAACATCCTCATGAATATATGAAGCAAGAGACAGAGCCAAGACGTGACCATAGCACAGTGACCCCAGAGACCCTGCTCTTGGTTACTGTCTTTTCACATCATCATGTAATTATTAAAACTTACGACGACTGAAATCATGCAATGCACCAAGCACAGTGCTAAGCGTTTTGCAGAAATGATCTTATTAAGGTTGGCGATTAGCCTGTGAGGTGGGGCTTATTTTCATTTTCAGTTACAAGTATGGGAGCCAAGATACGTGGACACTAACTTGCCCGAGGTCACACACTGTAAGGGGACAGTCCCGAATCTTTTCCCGTTCAGCCTCCAGCCCCAGCACCTGCTCTGAATACATATTACTAGATCCTGCCACATGTCTGGAACCCATGCTAGGCCCAAGGGCAGACAAGGGTGACAAGGGAGATGCTCCCGTCCATGAGAGGAACTCTAGATACACAGACCTGCATAGACATGGGGACAGAAAGGAAAGACACCGCGGTGATTAGTATATGTGAGTCTAATATTAGCCAGAAGGGCCCATGCAGTGCTTCATAAATCAGACATCTTTACAAATTCAATTAAAGTGATGGAGTACATTTTGTAAATCTGGTTAGATTTTAATACATCAAACCTTAGTCATCAGAGAGACCCTGACAGGCTGCTCTGGTTTCTTTTATTTATACTGGAGCTGAAGATACACTATTAGGGCAAAACTGAGGCTCTAGATCTCAGGGATGTAAATGGAGTCATCACCTAAGAACTGCAGGCACACTTTTAAGCTGTGCCCTTTAGACATCAGCCAGCAGTCTGTTTCCGAATGACTGAAACCTAGGAGGAGGGTGTCTCTACGAACATGGGGCAGCAGCCTCCTCTCCTCTCCTCCATCCTGAACTGTCTGCTGCAGTATAGCTCAGCTCATCTTCCTCTAGTTGACCACCCCTCCCCCATTCCTCAGGGTTACTGAGAAAACAAGTTGTCCTTCTGTGGACTTCGCAGAGAATCTGCATGTCTGGATGGCCCCTGACCCCTGATGCCCGCTGCTGATGAGGTTACCATGTGTATCAACGCTGATTCCATCTGAGATATAGTCTCTATGCTCCTCCCAATCAGAAGCTCGCTCAAGCCTCCATGAATAGCCAACAGCATGGAGCATAAGAAGGCCCCGGGGAGAGCAAGTCCTGAGTCAGTGTTTGCTGGACAGAGGAGTTTCTGGAAGGCAGATTTCCCAAGGTAAGAGCCCAGCAAACCTAGGAGACGGAACCTAAGGGTGAACAGACAGCCTGAGCAGATCTGAACCATTTCAGAGCCATTTCTTTGCATTCGCAGTCCTTATATCGTGTGTGTAGCGGGATCTGTCCTCCATCAGCCAAAGACACTACCACCAGCCTTTCTTTTCAAAACAGATTCAACGTATTCCTTAAAGTAACGGACAGCAAGGACAGAGATCCCCAGTTCATCAGGGACGTTACCTTCTGCTCCTCAACACAGAAGGCTTTTAAATAGGAACACGGGTTTCAGTTTAATAGAGGCTTCCTATATGTCCTATGTTTCTTATAACAACAACCTTGGGGGTCCTGTCTCCTCATCTCTGTTCTGCATCCTGAGTGATGTAGGACTGGGAAGGAACCAGCCTAAGGTGAATAGTTTTGCCAATGATCCCAGAGCCATGAGTGATCATTGTAAAGATTCTGATTTAGGTCCCTACAAAGCCATGGCTTCCTCAGACCCTGTGTTCACCCTCCTCCCTCCTGTCCTGAAGTCCCCAGATACTAGGGTTCTAACTTTGGTGTTCATGTTGCTGACTCTTTCAGTGACGTGAATTGTGACTACAAGATGATTCCCACTGTAGTGTCCTTGCGGTGAATCTGCTGCCAGATCCGTTCGTTCATTCATTCATTCATTCATTTACTCACTCACCCACTGCATATTTGATTGTGGTTTATGGCTGGCACTGCTCTCAATATCAGAGAGAAAGCAATAACGAAACAATGGAAAACTCTTGTCTTCATGGAACTTACATTTTAAAACATGAAGAAGACATTTGTAACTTGAGGTTTCTCTCCCGCCCACCAGTTCCCGAATAACCACTCTGAGGCTTAATATGAATTACAAACTGTTTGGCCTATTAGCTCAGGCTTATTATCAACTAGCTCTTACAACTTAAATTAACCCATTCCTATTATTTTATATTTTACCATGAAGCTTGTGATTTGTTACCTCACATCTTGCTTCCTGGTGGCTGCCGGCGTCTCCTTGATTCCACCTTCTTTCTCCCTCTATCTCTGCTTGGATTTCCCGCCTGGCTCTATTCTGCCTGGCTGTTGGCCAAATCAGTTTCTTTCTTAACCAATGGTAATAAAACATATTCACAGAATACAAAGAGACATCCCACATTTGACATTCAACAGGATCAATTAATAAAATAAACAGTGAGGGGCCATGGAGATGTCTCCGTCAGTACAATGTCTGTTGCACATGCTTGAGGGACTGCACTCGGGTCCTGGCACCCACATCCCAAGCGAGGCATTGGTGGTGCATGCCTGCAAGCCTGTTGCTGGGTGGTGGAGACAGGAGGACCCAGGCTTGCAGGCTAGTCATCTGGCTGAACTGGTAAGCTTCAGGCTCAGAGAGAGGCTGAGAATGAGAGAGGGGGGCGTCTGATGCTCTCCTCCGGTCTCTGCGAGTGCACACAAATGAATGCTCACCTGAACACACATGCATGTACATGCACAATTACAGCAAGTAGGATGATGGTAAGTCCCAGGGAGAAAAGACAGGTGAGTGCAGAATGTCTCAACTTCTGCACTGACCAAGGTGCCAACAGTCCCAGTGGGAGGTGCAGGAGGCAGGGCCCCAGTGTTCTCGGAATGGCCACCAGGGTGCATCACTGGGCCGCTTGGTAGGTAAGAGCAATACTTCTATCTGTGCAGTGAGAAGAAAAAGGTGCCCAGAGGGTGGGGCTCACCCCTCATCAGCAGGATTTGGCTTTCGCTCTTGTGAGATGCAAACAAAAAGAAAAAAAAAATCAATGGAGGGTTAATGCACTGCCCTGAACTACCGCGAGGCTTCCACGCCTTTCACATATTTTTTTAAAATGTATTAGCGACTTTAATAAATTATGAGGAAGTGCATTATGTCAAACTTGCAATCGCTAAATACTGCTGATCTCATACAGAACTCCATTTAGCACTGCCTTGTGATGGGGGTGGGGCAGGTCAGAGCTGGGAGAGTCCAGAGGACTTAAATGCAAGCCACCCAGAGGCAGTCGGCTTCCTAGTTCCAGGGTGTCATCCTTCAGATCCCTCTGGGTCCCTCCTTGAGGGGAGCAGGCTTCCCAGCAATCTCGTTTCAGCCTTGAGATACAAGTATCTAGGAAAGCACAAGGTCATTGCGGCAGCCACCACTGGGAGCTGCAGGGTGGGGATAAAGCCATCCATCCATGGTGGCGACTTCGGCTTCTCTATGACAGAGAAGACAAAAGCCCTGGGCACATCAACACCACCACCACCACTAACTCACAAGACAGTAGCCCCTCGGCGCCCACCGCTCAGGTTCCATCCTTCTGCTGGAGGTTTATTCTTTCCTTTCACTCTGGGTTTCACGCCTGCAACTCCCTTGCAGCTGAGGCTGACCTCTGCCTTCTGATCCTCCTGCCTCTACCTCCTGCATGCGTCTGTTACGAATGTGTATGACCACACCCTGCTTTCACGTGGCACTGGGGATGGAATGAAGGGCTTCGTGTGTGCAAGGCAAACACTCCACCAACCGAGCGACACCCCCAGCTCTCCTGACGTGCTTTGGTCTTTTTGGTTTGCTGCAAGGTTCCATCATCTGGTTGTCATTTCGGTTTTCCCTGCTCTGTCTTCTGGGCAGAGGCAAGGCGAATGAGCCCCGGGGGACAAAAATGTGCAGAAAAGCAAAGCAAGGGCCACTGAACACTGCCTCGGAGCTATCATGGACAATTCAGCTTCTGTGTTTTAATTTAAGCTAATGCACGGGATGAACCATCAGCCTGGCAAACCCAAGGCTAAAAGAGCCACTGGACTTGAAGAATCTGGGGGTGGGGTGCGACTAGGAGTGTCTACTCATAAGACCAATGCCCTGAGGCTCTGGGCTTTTTTTTTTTTTTTTTTTTTTTTTTTTTTTTTTTTTTTTTGCCATGCACACATGTGATTTCTCCAGAGAATTTTCTAGTATTTATTTCTCGCTGGGCTTTTGGTGGTTTCTTTCATTGAGCATGGCTACTCCATTGGGTAGTGGTGGTTCTCTACCGGGGCAACATGGCCATGTATGCCAACAAAAGCCACCAGCAGAGAAAGCTTTGTGTAAACACCCATATTACATTACCAACATTATAAATTCTACCGCAAGGGACAAAAGACAGGTTCAAATGCAATCATTAATTGCACGTGTAGAGACTTCTAGAATATGTGTGTGTGTGTGTGTGTGTGTTTTATCGGAGATGGTGAAAACAGCACACAGGAACTCAGAGGGGAAAAAAAAACTTCAACGCTTACAGAGAAATTTAAAAATGTTGAAAAACCCACAAGTAAAAATTAATCTCAAAACTGGAATGTTAGTATGAGCTCTCTCTCCACTGATAGCTGACTTCTAAACTAACTGGCCGTGGTCAGAGCACGGTCAATCATTGACAGCCATGTGAAGAGGTGCAAGGGTCTGCCATTGTGCATGCATTTCTTGGAGGTGTTCCTGTCTGCTCTGGACCATGGTTTGCGGCCATGAAAACAATCCAGAAACCATCATCAAAAACGCAGTGCAAACAAATGCTAATCATTCGCCTCCAGTCAAAGATGGGAGAGAGTAGAAAGAAACAGCAGAACTCATGACCCCCAAACCCGTGAAATTAGTCAAAGAACTGAAGGCAGATGGGAAACATCTTGGTTTCGATTATGAGGGGCGACTGGATTTTATTCATGTCTCTCTATTCAACAGCTGAAGTGACCCTCCCTCCCTCGTTCTATTATGGTATATGACACTGACCTGTTTTCCCAGGCTTAGAAGGACTCTGCCCCAGGCATACACACCAAAACTTTTCTTCTATGTGCCATTTCTTTTCAAGCTACGGCCTAGGAGTCTTTTCTAGAATGTTCTTACATGCCAATGAGATTCAAAAATGTTAAAAGTTACACTGCTTCAGCCCAACTCTCAGAGTGGATTCTTGGCCATATCTGTAATCAAATGAACAGCAGGAATGAGAAGACCTTTCCCCTACTTCAGAGGAGTATGAAGGAGAGTAGCTCAGAAAGAGGAACAAGGGGCAGCTGAGCCAAGAGGAAAACTATTGGCACCTGGGAGCTCCCTAAAAGAGACATCACAAATGTGGCGGCCCAGGAGCATGCTGAGGACAGGGGATGACTGGCCCCTCCTCATCTCTGGCCCCGTCCGTCATGGCTTGTCAGCACATGCTCGCTTCAGCAGCTTTAGTGACCTCAAAACGAAAACTAGGTCTCAAGTGTGACCACTGCTCATCCACATGACTGTGTCTGTAGAAAGACATTTCTAAACACCCAGATCCCAGTGTGACTACCGCTCATCCACACGACTGTGTCTGTAGAAAGACATTTCTAAACACCCAGATCCCAGTGTGACTACCGCTCATCCACACGACTGTGTCTGTAGAAAGACATTTCTAAACACCCAGATCCCAGTGTGACTACTGCTCATCCACATGACTGTGTCTTTGTAGAAAGGCATTTGTAAACACCCAAAACTATTTCAAGAAATTCATTAACAGCACTTTCCAGATACTACATTTTCAGTTTGCTACTTTGAAATGTTTCTCTTTGTTTTTAATTAAAAACATAATTCCATAAAGCACACCTCAAATATAGAGTGCACATGAGCTGGTTCAGCTTCGTAAATTTAACTACAAACATCACAAAAATGGGGAAATATGGGATGTGGAGGAATATGACCTTTAAAGCATAGTCCTATTACAATTACTACCACAACTGAGGACTTTCCCTTGACATCTCATACTTTCATAGAGATAATCTTGGTAAACACACAATTTTACCTCCTGACTGGTGTGCATGTGTGTGTGCGCGCGCGCGTGCACATGCGTGTGCAACAGAAAGTGCAGAGGCCAGAGGCTGATGCCAGTTCCTCTACTGTTCTCCACCATGCCTTTGGAGACAAACTCTTGGAACCTAGAACTCACCAGCTAGGCATGACCAGCTGGCTGGTAAGCTCAAAACCCGAGGACCCTGTCTAGGCCTCCCTAGAATTTGGATTATTGTCACATGACACCATGCTCAACTTCTTGTGTGTGTGGCTGGGATTCTGAAGTTGGGCTGCTGTAGTTAGCACTTTACTGGGCAAGCCATCTTGACCCAAACCCCTCTTCTGACTATTGTTAATGAGCCCCCACAAGCCTTGCTTCTCTATCGGGGAACAGCCTTGTCTACAGGGCCCACTACATGTGCTTGACCAGATGCTCAGTAACTAAGTGACTCTGCCAACGATTCTGGTGCTCTCTAGTTCTGCACGCTCACACATGATTCCAAGACAAGCATTTCCACAACCACGGTCCTCCCTCTCTGCCCCCTCTCCTTCTAAAACTCCCCCAGTAGAAGCAGAATTACTGGATTAAAGGGTATGGATTTTTGCATGGCTCTTAATGCATTCTGAGCTGGTATATTCTTAAACGTAACCCCATCAGAGCCCTCAGCCCATCTATGTGCTTTCCTCAAGAGCTAATCACATTATACCGATTTTTATCAGACAATAAGCACGTTTTTCTTTTTGTCTTAACTGCCAGGAAGCTCCGTGCTAAAGTTCAAATCCAAAAAAATGAGTTCATCTCAGGTGACCTGTACTCTGTTTCTTTCTCTTTTGGGTCAGTTTTCTACTCAGTTGTTCCTTTAAAAATAAAAGATGCTGAATTTTAAAAGTTCCTTTAAATCCCTTTTAAGAAGAGGTAGGCTGTGACTCTTGCTCAAATGCAGAGGCTCATATGGGCACATATTGATTCTAATGCAGGGCTGACTGCAGCTAACGCTGTGTGTTCTTGGATATGCGGCCGAAGACGGTCCAAGGCTCCCTCTCTCTCTATATGTATGTGTGTGTGCTTATATATACACACATATAAACACACATATATGCATACACACATGCATACATGTGTGTATGCATATATGTATGTATATATGTATGTACACACATATATACATACACATATGAACACAGATGTGTATCTATATACACACATATACACACATGCATGCATGTATATGTGTGTGTGTGTGTGTGTGTGTGTGTGTACACGATCATATATATAATCGGCTGCACTGCTTTATCCATGAACTCTGAGAAAGGTGAGACAATGAAGCTGGGATTATGGGACTATTCTGAGTCAGATCACACACTAACAAGAACTCAGACCTAGCTCTGTGCTGCCTAGGCCATGCTTGCTCTAATTTGGATCCATACAAACTTTTGTTTACTACCTTTAACATAAGAGGTTCTTTCCCCCCAACCATCAATATTCCCCACCTGTCCCATATTCTTTGGCTTTACTCTGAGGTTCCAAATATGACAGGATTTTCCCCTTGCTGACACCCAGAATAGCTTGCTGTCCACAGCACCCACTTGCTCTGTTGGTGGGAGAGACTCACTTGTTGGTTCCCAGATGCTTAGCTCCAAAATAATCACACAGAAACTGTATTAATTAAATCACTGCTTGATCCATTAGCTCTAGCTTCTTATTGGCTAACTCTTACATATTAATTTAACCCATCTCCATTAATCTGTGTGTCGCCACATGGCTGTGGCTTACCAGCTAAAGTTTTGACATGTCTGACTCTGGCAGCGGCACCATGGCTTCTCTCTGACTCCACCCTTCTTTCTCCCAGCATTCGGTTTAGCCTTCTCTGCTTACCTAAGTTCTGTCTTACTATAGGTTCAAGGCAGTGTCTCTATTCATTAATGGAAATCACAGCACACAGAGGGGACTCCCACATCATTTTTCCTCTCCAGGCCTACCTCCCGCACTTTCCTAGTTCCACATGGAGGCACCACCTTCTACTTCTCATGCTTGCCTTGTCAGTCACTAAGAACAGTGCCCGCTGGCTTACAATCACTTCAGTGGTTTCATTTGCTAGAGCATCTATGATCTAAAGCCCCGGGACCTGTCTGTGATCAGTCCTCTCAGCGGTCTCTATTAGCTTTCCCCCAATGATAACCTGTTTCCGTTAGAAACGCGTACAAGGTAAAAGACCCGCCCCAGGGGTCAACAGTAACATTTCAGCTTCACTTCTGATTATTTTTGTCACATCGGCGTCCAGGCTAAGCAGGGTGTTTGTTAGCAATATAATAAAAAGCCACAAGGGTTAATGTGCGATCTGAGACTCCTGATGTGTAGGCGTGGGCCGTGTTGAATGTGGGCCGGCATCATTTTTACCAGAATATTCCCTTTGTCCTCACCATTTCCTCCCCCCACCAACAGAGAATTCCAAGAAGCTCATTTCTAAAGAAAAGTAAATATCCAGATGGCCAGCGGGTTGGCCTTTCTCTAACCAAGGGGATGGATTTGTTATCCAGCCAAATGTTTGAAATTCTTCCCCCAGCATGCATAATTGAGAGAAATGTGTTAATTACCCTTACATGACAGCTGGAAGGACTTTCTGAACCAACTCTAACCAGAGTACTGATCTCGAACTCCCAGGGTAAGTCACTGTGCTGTGTTCACAGGAAGATGAGCCTCTCACAACAGGTTCTACATGGTGGGTCAACGTGCAGAGTCCCCGTGATGTTATAACAGCTAACAGCTCTGTGCCTCCTAGTGGGTCCCTATGAGCCTGAAGCAGGGTTCCAAAGCTGAGGATTTTTCTTCTCAGCTACCCTCAGGGCTCCCAACCATCATCATGGAAACACGCCTGCTCTCTAAGGGGTGGGCACTGCTTTGGCTCAGCATTGTGGACATTTTGAACAGGAAGCGAAAACCATGACCCTTGCCCTGCAAGAGTCACTAGCCTGGCACTTGCCAGAAAATAATCTAATTCTCCAAAGTTTCCAGCCCCAAGATTTTATGATTCCAAGATAAAGGGAACTATTTTATCTTTATATAGAAAAATGTCATGAATATTCTTTTGTTTTAAAAAAGCAATTTATATCCACTGACTAATATAATTTGCTTCACTGCTTCTACATGGAACTGTTCAGTTTTTCTATCATGAGCGTGTACAAGGGAGCTATTGAATTTGTTCTTCTCCGATTGCTGACTAAGGAGCTTTTCTTCCACCTGGAGTCACACAAGCACAAGATCACTTAACTTTTCTGAAATCCAATATTAGTTTCCAAAGTAATCGCTCTCTTGTCCATTCATACATTTCTGGGGAAAGTATCTGGTTTTGGTTTAGTCTAGGGAAAATACATTAAATATTTTCCCCTTAAAGGGTGTAGAAGAAAAATATACATTTCTTTTAAACAACTGGAATCAATTTAAGTCTCTGGCATACAGAGTGAGAGAGAAATCAGTAGAAGCTGAACGCTGAAAGACAAAGTTTGTCTTTGCAAAGTCCCCGAACTTGTGTCCACCAAGAAAAGCAAAAAGAAGGGCTGTGGCATCCTGGTAGTATGGCAGGGCAAATAATCCATGGGTCAGTCAGTCTGTCAGTCAGTAAGTCTGTCTGTCTGTCAGTCAGTAAGTCAGTCAGTCAATGTGGTGGGCTGTGGCATCCTGGTAGGACGGCAGGGCAAATAATTCATGGGTCAGTCAGTCAGTCAGTCTGTCTGTCAGTCAGTAAGGCAGTCAGTCAATGTGGTGGGCTGTGGCATCCTGGTAGGGCAGCAGAGCAAATAATCAGTCAGTCAGTCTGTCAGTCAGTCTACGTGATGTGTGTGTGAGCGCGTGTGTGTGGATGTGTTCTCTGTGTGTGCGTGCGCATGTGTGTGTTTGTGTATGCGTGTGTGTGGATGTGTTCTGTGTGTGTGTGCGTGCATGTGCGTGTGTTCTGTGGGTACGCAGGTGCGTGCGTGGTGGGGGCAGAGAAGGGCAGTCTTCCTTCATTTCTTTCTACCTTTTTGTTACAGACAGTGTCTGTCACGGAATCTGGAATTTGCCAGCTTGGCTAGCTTAGCTGGCCTGCACTGGCACTGTATGGGAGACACTGCTATGCCTGGCCATTTTCATGGGGGTGCTGGAGACCAAGCTCAGGAAAGCCTCTGCTTTCGTGGCCAGCACTTTGCCGGCTAAGGCATCTTCCCAGCCCCCGGTCTATATGTTCTTATGGAAAATATATCATGCCTTGGGTACTGAGATTATGCTTCTCTCTGTCTTTTTAGGAGGTTATGGGTTTGAGTAGGAAGTTCACAGGAACATTCACAGAAATGTTAAGACGCGACCCTGGATAAGAACTAAGGGTCTGAAGGACATGTGGGAGGACCTCACGAACACTGAGAAATGTAGACAAGGTTGCCACTTCCTAAGTTCCTGAGAATCCTGCAGAGAATCCATTCCCAACTAGATAGGATCTTACAGCTACTTGGCAACCAATATCAGGCTCCACGAGTGCGTGCTTTTCACTTCTTCCTTCCCTTTGCTGGGGCTTGGAATATTTCCATTTTCCCTAGAAATAGTAGTTCCTTTCTTCCCCCCGCTTTGAATGGTGCAAGTTAAGTGAAGACCACCAGGGAGTAAAATTGCCACGCAGGTCCCAGCATTCACACTGGCTGCCCAGAAACAACCTCTCATCTTGCCAACTAATCACTGCAATATACTGCAGCATACACCGTTCCAGTTACAGCGGTGGCAAGAGTGACTCCCTCAGTCTGTCCCAGGTGATAATGGCAGGCTTTGGGAACGTGGGGCAGGAGACTCGAAAGCCAGGCTTTAAGACAGACAGAAAGCCAGAGCCCTCGGTGCTGCTAAATACTGCAGGGAGCTCAAGGAAATTGAAGGGTTTCAGAAGAGGACCCCATAAAGAGACAATCAAATCCGTTTTGGTGATCAGATCAAAGGCAATATCAGTAGAACTGGGAAGCAGTGGGAAATAAGGCTGAGAGATTCTTTTGTTTGAAATACCTTGTTAAATTAGATTCTTCTGGCCAGGGAGGTCAGGGGATGGAAAGAAAATACTATAGAGAGAAAAAAAAATCTCAATTTTGCCACCTTTCCTGCATGTGAGAAGGAAAAGGAAGAGGCGCAGGCTAGCCACAGACATGGCTCAGTCGCTGATAACCACGGTTTCCTTTCATCTGTTGCACACATGGAGTGCAGACACACACACGTGAAAGACAGCAATTCCTTCATTTGTTATGGTTTTTTTCTAACCCTGTTTTTCCCTCCCCCCTTTCTTCCTGTCCAGGTTCCATTAGAATTAAGTATTGTCTGAGTCAAATGCACTGAACTTTTCATGTGAAAGCTACCAGAAGAATGAGCAAAATGTGGAGAACTTGATCTTAAAGTAGCGAGTTACTTGATCTTAAAGTAGCGAGTTAGGCTTTCAACAGTGAGTCTACGTTTATACCAACCCGATACTGGTTGAGCTCTCACTCCCAAGCATTAGACCGAGTTAAGGAGGAAACACTCCTATTCCAGCAATTTCTTAATTACACAGAAGAGTAGTGGAGAGAGAATTTGAGAATAATAGTAATTCGTGCAAAAACTACGCTCTAACTATTAGTATTAAATCCAACAAAAGCATTGAGCCAGAACTACTGATAAATGGAGGCAGGAAGCTGAACAGAATGTTATCTTTTTGACAGCCTTGCGAAGGTCATCACGATCATTTCCTTGCTTTCAGGAGCGGAAATGGTAATGAAAAGAAGGAAGAATGTGGGTACAAAGCCCAGTGAACACAGAAGGTTGCTTTCCCATGAAGCCTTAGGTGGATTATCACATGTAAGTCAGAGAGAAGGCATGAAACTCAAACACAGCCAAACTAAGCAAAGCTGATTTCCTTCCAATAGTTCTTGCCCCAGGAACGGTCCACAGAGCCTACTATCTCCATCCTATCTAGTGCTACATTGTATCTGCAGGCATTTCTAGAACATCCTATCATCTTTATAAGAATAGGACTGAAGCATGTCCCTTACATGCTTACATGGGGAGATCCGTGGACCAGTGAGGTGGCTTTGAGGGGGAAGGCATTGGGAGAGACATGACAGCCTGAGTTCAATCTAGGGACCCACATGGTAGGAAACAACCAGCTCCTACTGGTTACTGTTCGCTCTACATGGCACACAAACATGTACACACATACACAGACACACCTGCACGCACACACATGCGCATACACACACATACACACACCTGCAAGCGCACACCTGTACACACACACACACACACACACACACACACACACACACACACTAAAACATTTTTATTTAACTAAATAACTAGAATCCAGAATCAACTATTTAGAAAGTTAGCAACCGTAGCACACAGGTTGAATATGACTTATCTTGGGACCAGAATTATTTAATATTCTAGAGGTTTTCAGACTCTAGATTACATGGAATTAGGACTCAAGCCTAAACATGACATTTATTAATATTTCATATGTATCTTATTTTTTTTTTTTTTTTTGGTTTTTCGAGACAGGGTTTCTCTGCGGCTTTGGAGCCTGTCCTGGAACTAGCTCTTGTAGACCAGGCTGGTCTCGAACTCACAGAGATCCGCCTGCCTCTGCCTCCCGAGTGCTGGGATTAAAGGCGTGCGCCACCACCGCCCGGCTTCATATGTATCTTATATACAGAACCGGAAGGCAGCTTTATACCATAGTGGTAATTTTGTGTATGAAACCAACTTGCATGGTGTGCATCCACTGGTCACCTCATTTGGTACTCAGAAAGTTCAGTTTCTTTTTGAACTTGTAGATTTGGGAGTTGCGGACCTAGGAAACTCAGCCTAGGCTATGGAACCCTCACTTCTTGGAAGGTTTTCCCAGTAGACAGACAGCACAGAGTACAGAAACCAAGGGCCATTAGCCGATGCTAGGACATGAAAAGCTAGTGCAGTAAACCCGCTTGTTCACAGTTGGACTTACATATAAAGGTAAGCTTTACATATAAATTTCAGCTCAGACAAACGGCCAGCACAGGCAAGAAAGAGACAACTACCTCACTTAGTCCCATTGACTCAATTCCTGCAAAGTTCAGGTGGAGACAAATACGTGATAAATCTTTCTCCCTAAACCACTTTCCAGTCAAATTAGCCAGAGAACTTTTGAGAAATGCGAACCCTTGCTCAATCAACGGTCAATACAATCAGCAATTCTGAAATCACAGAACGCTGGATGTGGGCTTATCCTGAAGAGACACTGTTATTATAACACTCACACAATGGCCTCGACTTCCCTAGCCATTTCCTGAGACAGGGCTTTTCAGGTCAGAACAGTGCTGTTTATTCAATTATGGCATTAAATTATATCCCAGTGACCCGAAGGAGTTGATGCATATCCTAATTTGTACTCTGGGATGTGCCAATTCTGTCTCCATGTAAAATCCTGGTAGAATCGCAATTTAACAAGCTTGACAGGATATCAAAATTGCTATGTGTCTCCAAACCTCATTAAGTGGAAGTCTGTGCTTTCCTATAATGTTCGGTGGGAGTACAAGCTATTATTATTTTTCTATCTGTTTATGTAAGGCAAACGTGCAGTAACACTTTATTAGAAAACAACAAGCAGTCAGTGAAAGTCACTGTGAAACACAGCATTCTGTGGCCACTGCGGCGATGCCTGGGACAGTACACACCTCACTGTCCTTCAAGGTTCCGGCACTTACTGGAACGTGATATAGTTCTAATAAATTTGACAAAATCCAAAACATCATGGCAGCATCCTAAGTAGGCTAGGAGGAGCTAACAGCTGGCCAGCTGCGATGGGCTTGAGTCCTGAGGTTTGTTTCTGTGTCCCCGACCCTGGGAATATCTGACCTTAGCCCGCCCTCCCCTCTGAATTTCCCCATGACGTCAACTGTCTTCCGGCCTCTACTAATGAGCACACCTGGGCCTGCCCAGCTTTCGGAGCCCTCTACTCGCTGGTATTTTCTTGGGGAGCTGGTATCTGTCTCATAAGGTCTGTCATCCAAGTCTTTGAACTCTTCCACATATACTCAGGAAGTTTCTACTTGAAAAGATTTCTCCCACCTCACCCCTCGCCATCTTAACCACTCTGTGTTCACGGCGCCGTGCAATTCCTTGTTCTGGGCTCAAGCTCAGAGCCACATTCGAAGCAGTGAGGTTATCAAGTGCTCCAGATTTGGTGGAATTCAAATCCCTCCTCAGCCACCCAGGAGCTGTGGTTATACCCGGTCTCCGGATCCGTCTGCTCAACTGCGGAAGTGATAACCTAAGAACTTTCTCCTGGAGCCGCCGTGAGGGCTGATGGCACCGAAGAGACCCAGCCTGGCCCCTGGATAAGGTCTTCTCATCTATGTCTCACGGTCCTCTGAAGCTCGGCCTGTGGCCTTTCCCTGGAGCTCCCTCCTCCTGTTCCGGGCAGCGATGGAGTCTGGGCCGGGGAAGCAGACAAAGACCACAACTGTGAGTCTGCGTTTTTCTAGCTGTTGTGGGGAGCAGTTGAGTATTTACCTACACCATAATGGGTACGGAGTTCTGTGGGTCAAATTCTGCTCTACGATGAGCAAGGAAAAGAAACCTCTCGGGCTTTGGTGCCTCCAAAGCGGATATGATCTCACAATGTTGGTTATAAAGCTGAAAGGAAATGATCTTCTTCAAGAGCCTGGCATGGTGCGGCCATATGCCAGCACTCCATAAACCACAGCGAAGTGTCTGTCCACCTGGAGCCAGTCGGTGAGTGACGCTCCTCATCACACACGGTGGGGTCTTCTCCTGACATTCTGCTCAGAGGCCCCTGAGGCGGTGCTACCCAACCATGCTCCACAATCAAATCCCTCAAGAGCTGAGACTTGCTTAGTTAGGGCTTGGGTCAGAAAACAAATGAGCAGCCAACACACCAGGCGCTCTTAGCTTCTGGCTTTCCACAGGAGAGGGGTTTCACAAGGAAGAAGGTTGGGGCAGCAGGAAGGAAGGGTGGCCTGAGTTCAAGGGCATGCGAACGCAGTCTCTGGAGAAATTGTGAGGAAGCTAAAGGCTGTGACCATTGAGAAAACAGTGACCTCAGAAAGAACGGAGAAAGAGCACAACCAGAAGAAATCTGAGAGGTGCAGGGTTTACTGCTTAGAGGCCAGGTAGGTCTGCAAACAGGAAAAGCCAGGCTGCTCTTGTTTCTAACTGACCACAAGCAACAGGGAGGGACCAGTGCTCGCGAGACAGGACGGCTCCAGGACTCTCTGGAAGCATTTGTTACTGCACAACGAATACAGACTGATTTCCTTTCCGCTAGTGAAAACCTCCATCAGAACTGATTTGTGAAATCAGGCCAGGGAGCTGGACCAACTTACAGGGTTTCTTTTCCCTGGGGCTAAGGGAGAACACAGTACCAGGTGGAGCCTGGGACAGCACTTCCTGTGGGTAACTCGATCTTCCTGTGCCACAGCACCTCAGACACCAGGGTGACCTTATCCTAAAAGGGCCCCGTGACATCCTGCCATGGGTGTCTCTTATTCTGTCCCCTCTACAGGCCACAACATCAGTCAGTTGTCCAGTCTGAAAGCTGCAAGGCACCGTGAGGTGAATAGAAACCACACAGCTCTGGAACTATCTGCAATCTTTGATCTGGACCCAAATGCTGTGTCTTACTTACTTATGTAAGTAAGATTCATTAATGCCAGCCATTTCATCTAATTGAGATTTTTGAGTCTTACCCATTTTTATTTTATCTGTATGGGTGTTGTGCCTGCATGTGTGGCTGGCACCACGTGCATGCAGTACCCATAGAGGCCAGAAGAGGGTATTAGGTACACGTGGTACTGGAGTTAGATGGTTGTGAGCTGACAGGTGGGTGCTGGGAATTGAACCAGGGTAATCTGCAGGAGCAGGCAGGGGCAGGCAGGGCTCTAATTTTCTTCATCTGTAAAACAAGGCTCTCAAGTCTAGAGATGCACTGAATTAAATATTCCGGATACATATTACTGTCTGTGTTTGAAAAATCCCTGTCTCATCTCATTACAGAAGCCTCCCTGGAGCCTTTGGGTCCCAGTCATGCCCTGCATTCTGAAGCCCCTCTTAGCTTAACAGACTGACCTCTGACTTGCACACGTCAACTGCCATTGGTATTCATTCATCTGACACAGACATCTTGCTGAGTCTATTAGATGGGGGTCTCTGAAGGGGAAGCTAGTGCCAATGGTAATTCTAGCTTACACTCCAAGTCCTCATTAAATCTGTCATTGTTAGGAGTGACCAATCTGTCTGTGGGAGCTGAGGAATGAATCGGGAAATGCTGGTACCGGTAAGGTTAGTGGCAACCCACCTTTTATTCCCCCCTTTCCTTTCTCCCTCCCTCCCTCTCTCCTTTCTTTTCTTCCCTCCTTTCTCTTCTCTCTTCTTCTTTCCTCTCCCTCCTCTTCCTCCTTCTCTTCCTCCTCCTCCTCCTCCTCTTCTTCTTCTTTTTGAAAATGACACACAGTTTCTTTGTGTAGCCTTGGCTGTCCTGAAACTAGCTCTGTAGACCAGGCTGGCCTTGAACTCACAAAGATCTGCCTTCTTCTGCCTCTCCGGTGCTGGGATTAAAGGTGTGCACCACCACCACCCAGTTCCAATTTCTTAATGGTTATTGTGTGATGTTGAGCAGCCAGGCTTTGGAACATTTCAACAGGAGTTAACATAGAAGTACGAGATTCAAACATTGTGCAGCTAAGAGGAAGGGAAAGGCAATGTAGGAGAGTCAACTGGAAGATCAGATGGGCTGCACAGAGCTGCACCACTCTGAACTGAATCAGGCCGGAGCACAGGCAGGTGAAGATAAATAAATCCAAGTCCTTTTGTGATACCTTGTCTCATTATCACCTTAGACTAAAATTTCATGTGCCCCTCTGTTTTCTATCTATGGCTATGGGAGAAAGGAGAGCTAGTGACTTACCAAATACATTCTCTTTTCTTCCTTTTGCAATCCAGCTGTGGTTGTATGAATGGTCACTTTGCTAGAGCCTGGATTTCAAACCCTAGCTATGAGGGAGCATCCTCTGGTCGCAAGAATGGCAGAGCCATTCTTATCTGGCAGACAGATAAGGAACCAGGGCCTTTATTATGTAAAAGCCAGTATATGTTCTGCGACAAGAGGGGAACAGCTTCCTGTTTCTTCATCTAAGGCCTACAATTAAATGCTATGTAACTGCTAGACCATCCCCTACTGACATGGTAGTAGCTATATGAACACAATATAGCTATTATAAAAAATATGTAGTTATAGCTACATGCTTTTTATATTTTAAATACAAACAGATCATAGTACACAAGACAATGCAGCAAACTGTTCATTTTTTCTAAGTAATATGCCTTGGCATTCTTTTCTGGCCACATAAATATACATATGCTGCAAATTATAGATAGATACACAAACAGATATATAAAATTGGAAAAATTTGAACTGTCGTGATGTGGGATTCCCCTCTGTATGCTGTGGTTAATAAAGAAACTGTCTTGTGCCTGCACAGGGAATAGAGGTAGGTGGGGAAAACTAAACCGAATGCTGGGAGAAAGGAGGCAGAGTCAGAGAGAAGCCATGGAGTTGCCACCAGAGACAGGCATGCTGAAACTTTGCTGGTAGGCAACAGCCTCATGGTGATACACAGATTAACGGAGATGGGTTAAATTAATATGTAAGAGTTAGCCAATAAGAAGCTAGAGCTCATGGGCCAAGCAGTGATTTTAAATAATATAGTTTCTGTGTGGTTATTTTGGTTCTGGGCAGCCTGGATGAGTAAGCGGCCTGCTGCTACACTGTCACAATATTGATGAGCCATGTTTTGTCTAGTCTCTCTCTGGTCTCCTTCATGTGTCAGTTATGTGACTGTGTCCACTTCTCACTGTTCCGTCCTAATGCATGAACGTCCACACGCTGCCTCTTTGTAGACACATACATGTATTTCTCTAGAAGTGAGATGGATGAACTGAATAGAAAGAACACTGGATGATAACAATGTGTTTACAATGTTTTCCTACTAGCGTAAACCAGTTCCTACTTCCATGAAGACGTAAGTCCACAGTTCCATAGGAAACTGGAAGACTCCATTTAACACGGCCTATTAACTGTCTTCACATTTTATTCAGTATATAGGAAAATAGAAAGAAGACATTACCAGACAGTGAATCAATATTTTTTTAAACAGAAGTAGCTAAAATGTTGTACTCCAAGGGACCCAAGCTTCCAACATGGTGAAATCACTTGAAACATCGGGATGAGCACCTGATTTCCAACCCCGCCCTCTCATTTCTCAGGACAGGAACTGTAATTCCCTTTTTTCCCTAATGCTTTCCCCTCAACCATGCAGACACACTGTGAGTTCTTTGCATTAGGGTTTCCATCGGAGAGCACAGGATACACCTTGGCATCCACACCAGCTCAGAAGGACCTTGGCATCCACACCAGTTCAGAATGACCTTGGCATCCACACTAGCTCAGAACGACCTTGGGCATCCAATCTGGAGGACGAGCTACCCTGTGCCAGTAGGTTAGCGTTTGCAATGTGGAGAAGAAGCTCCCACAGCAAGGCACCTACGACCTGTCCTGCATCTTCTGCCACAATCAGGAGGGTTATCAGTACTCGTCCCTCCTCCCCGCTGTACCAGAGGCTTGGATCTTCTGAGCACACACTGCTGTCCTGTGAACAGAGCCTTGCTGGTTTTGGACATGAGAGTGACCGTGAACTTAGAAAGCAGCCCTGTGAAGAAGGAGACGGCCAGTTTCTGTTCCCCAGATGGGAAGAGAGCACGATTGACTCGCTGACAAGTCAGAATCATCCTGGCTTTATCACATCGAGCACAGAATCTTTTAGACAAGGTCAGTACTTAAGATATCCTTATGTTCTGATCTCGTGGCTGCCTTCCTTCCAGGTGCCCGCCCTCGAGGAACTTCTATTTTAGGAGCGGAGATATACTAAGATATAGATTCATTAATTAACTCAGAAGTTCAGTCTATGATCATCACAACGGGAAGCACTCAGACAGTCATGGTGCTAGAGAAGGAGCTGAGAGTTCTACATTTGGATCTGCAGGTAGCAGGAAGCGAGAGAACTTGCTTGACTTGAGTATTTGAAACCCCAAAGTTTGCCCCCAGTGACACACTTCCTCCACCAAGGCCACACCTCCTCATCTCTGCCAAGTAGTGCCACTCCCTGGTGACCAAGCATTCAAATATATGAGTCTATGGAGTCTATTCCTAAGCAAACCACACAGTCCCCACTTGTGACTATTATCCACAGAGCTGAGGTTTGGTTGTTGTTGCTTTATTTTGATTTGTTTTAATTTAACATCTTCCAGAATTCTATGAAGAATCACATGTAATACATCAAAAAGGCTCCACCCAGTCCACCACATCTTGTATCTACTCAGTAAGAACAGCTACAGTTATCACTGTTTTCTTCGCCTGTCCTGTTCTCTCCTTTCCAAAAGGATTTTATTTATCTGCATGTTTACTTATTTATGTGATCATTCATCTGTTCATTATTGCGACTATAGCATTACAGCATTTTCTTTAGATGTGGTTTTTGGCACTACAGCTTCTAGGGAAGACACACAGAGCCACAGTTTCTTGGAAACGGGAGGCCAACCGAAGCATGGGGCAGAGCCTCTGCCTCCTCCGTGAACTACAGCATGTCCACTGAGCAGCATCTCATTCTGCACTACTGCCTCATGGGCCAAGGGTGGTCCTCACCAGCCTCACTCTTTAAGTGGATGATGGGACAGGGAGACATGGAAGATGCTGGAGACAAAAGTGGAGCAGCTGAGGACACGTGACCTCGCAAGGTCTCTGCATTGCCCTTGAATTCATTTCTACCCTATTCCACCAGTGAAGTCCAACGAGACATTTTCCCTGATTCCTCAAGCCAGAGTTCTCTACCCCCCATCCACGGGCCTCTCTAGGACACACTCTCCTCACTGATAACCCTCCTGGTACCCACTACCCTCTCTGACAATCACTTGATACCCATCTCCATATCTTGTCAGACTGTCTGCAGCTTGCGGCGATCTCGCTGTTGGTGCCTTTTATCCACAGACAGAACCTGGCACACACCGGGCCCTCAGTCAATTCCCACTAGATCATGAACACACAGGTAAGACCTCAGAAAGCCAGCAGGGCAAAGGGCCTGAGATAAGGCTCGGGCAGAAAATGAATCGGTGGAAGAAATAAAAAAGCAACCCTGACCTTCAAATAACTCATATTCAACGGAACAGGAGCCCAGAAGCAGACAGAGCCCCAGGATGGGCTTCCTTTTCCCATCAGAGAAAATGAAATTGGACCCTTGTCCGCTGAAATCCACTTATCTGTCTCTTCATCCAGTTTATGTCCGACCAATTAAGCGAGGCCACTGTTTAAATGGCAGTGGGTTTAGTTCACGTCACAGTTTGTCTAGTTAACCTTTCCAGCTCTGTGCTTCATACATCATTTCAGACCAACGTTCTAGAGCTCACTCGCCTGCCGCTTCAGCTTTCCTCATTTTCTAGTATGTGGATTGAGATTCCCGAATAGACCAGCTTGACTAAAAATAGCATTTGTTCCTCTTAACAGAACCCTTGGCAGCTAGCTACAAATTTAAACGGTAAAAGAAACCTTTTGATAGCATCATTTCTACCGCCTTATTCAACCATAATTCTATTAATGATGAATCAGTGATGGGCCAAAAATAGATACATGCAACCTTCTATAGCCAGTTAATATATTAAGCATCATGTCACTTAGATCCTAATGTGAAGAAAAAAAAGCTCCTCTGGTTGGAGGTGGGGTGGTTTCATTAGAATCTTTTTATAAAAAGCACCTTGAAAAAACTTCCTGATAGTCAGACACCAATCTTGTTCTTTTCCTTTGTGTATATATGATTTAAAGGTTAATAAGTAATTAGGAAGAACTCACATCCCCAAATTACCAATTAACATGCCATCATTTTCATTAAAAATGTGATTAATTATATCGTTGCACCAATGTCTTGAACCAGCTAATAAAAAGTTACCTAGAGCAGTTCTAAGTCTCTCAGGGACAAAGAAATGACTCAAAAATCAATCTCTTTCTAAAACCACAATTTGAGAGATCTCACAAAGGAACGGAAATGAGAGTCTCAGTTATTTAGCCTGCATGGCCTCTGACAGGGTTCCACGGTTTCTCTTACGTACTGAGTCATTATTACTGAGAAAACCTAATAAGATATCTTGGCAGATGTTTCATGTGGAAGTATGGCAAATCATGGTTCTTTGGTTCCTGTAACATGAAACAGCTTGTTTATAAGTGAGATCAAGCTCTTAAACGATCCAGATATGTTTCTTCCGTTTCCTAGGAGACCATGAGTGCAGAGTTCTGACTGAAGCCCATTCTGCATTAAACTCTGTTCTATACCTTAAACGCTGGCGTGAGTCACGGGTTAAGTATTCACACGATTTCAAAGTTGAAGAGTTCATGATGCAACTTGTACCACCAGCCCCAAAACTTGTCTAGATAGAACCGTCTTTAACAATGTTGCAGGTTCACTTGCTGCTTTCCCAACACTGCCTGCCTGGACCAAAAGTATTCCGAATGGGTGCATGGTGGCTCAGCTGTAATGGGTGCATGACGGCTTCGGAGAATGGCTGGCTGGTGTTTGATAAACATTAGGACTGTACCAGTCACGGCTCAACGCCATTTTGATATATAGCAATCTCTAATGAGAATCTTTGTCAGGATTGAAACAATGTGTCGTGAGGAACCACACAATCAACTCTCACAAAAACCATTTTCTGATGCATGGCGCAGATTATTTACTGGTTGCTGGGCAACCAAATATTTCAACACTGACACCAGAGGAAATATGTACTGCCAAGCTGGGATCGGTCGCTTTAGCAATTAGCTCTGCATGGAATTGTCTCCTCGCACTCCCCCACCCCCGGTGTAGAACAAACTTAAAAGACACTTGATCCAAAAATCAATCCCAGGCATCTACTTGAGCAGTTCCTGAGACCAGGACTTTCAGCCCTGAGGCATGCTCATCCACTTCCTTCCCACATTGAGCAAAGATGTATCTATCTTCCTACAGATCTTTGGTTCCATTCCTCACAGATTCCAAGTAGCCCTTTCTCCTAAGATGCCAGCTCTAAGTATCTGGAGTGAGCTCTCGTGCTTTCTGATTCTTTCTTTCTCTGGGGTGAGCATGTGCGGCCCAAACCACCATCTCACACATGTTCTCATAGGGACTGTTCTCCCCTCTTCATGAAGGACACCATTGTTCCTTCAAACTGTTCGTGGCCGGGACTGAAGGCTGCTTGTTTAGCGTTGCAGCCAGTGACTTCCAGGCAGTAACTGAGGCTGACGCAGGAATAAGATGTTAGGGGGTGTGCGCAGGTGCTTGGACTCTTTGTTGTTGTTGCTAACGTTGACTTGGAAAATGCTGTATCTGGGCTAACATAGCTATGTGTTTTATTTGAACCTTGGAAGGCAAACGGAAGCATCCAGCAGGATATACACGACGGAATTATATGCAATGGAAGCGGTTTCAGAGTCTGCGATGAGAACATATGCTTGCTAAACCCGACCATGCACTGAAATCACTGGGGGAAACACATGTAAACGGAGTCCTGGACTGCATTTCTGGATCTGACCAATAGGCAGCAACAGCATTGGGGGAGGCTACTGACATGTAATCCACGCATGAAGACCGAACTTTTAGCTCAGCTGAAATCTACTCCGTCCATTAAGTTTTCTTCCAGGTCCGTTATTTGATGACTGTTGCTGCTAATGTATCTATCTTTTCCCTTGAAGGCCTGCTACTAATGATGTGTATCCAATAATCTGACATGCAACAATGAACTGTTGACAAGCTTTCTAGTCTGTGTAAAACACCAGCAGATCAATGAGCTCCATCTCTTTGGGTGCAGTCCTCTCACCTGATACAATGTGGCGCACAACCCATCCTGCAGGTGCTGATAGAAGGGCCCAAACAAGCATCCACAGGTGCCTCAGACTGTGGTGTGGTCTAGCACCACTGTACCGTGAGTGCATGATTAATGACTGTCTGTTGAGTCAGAACCAATTCCAATTTTAAATGTCAAATTCGAAGAAAGGATGTTCACAGGAGATAAAAGCCGATGTAATAAAGTTGGAAATATAGAAACGGAACAAGATACATGAGGAAAGTACCCCCCCCCCAAAGGCAGTAGTTGTATGCTCAAGTCATATAACTTCTCACGAATGATACGCATAAACTAAACCAAAGGTCATGTTCATATTGAAGTCAGGTAGGACCTTAAAAACACCAAGAGACCAGGGAAACACTCAGCACAGGATGGCACAGCGCCACTCCACGAAGAGCTGGTGTTAGAGACGGAAGAAAACGCACATATAAGAAAATAAACAGAGGTGTTGAGATACATTTTAGCGCTGCAGCTCTTGAGCTGGTGTAGGATGCCAGGATAAAAGATTATGAGCATAAAGTACTTGAATTACTTAAGCTTGAGCGAATGAATGACTGACACACTGGTATGTACAGCCTTGTACCTTCTGAACAGGAAACACGTTCCTTCTCGGGTGTCGTGTGTCATGAGCAAACATCAGTTTTTATCTGCACCAAAACCACTTGAGTGTGTTTCTCAAGTAAAAGATGTAAACTTCTTGTCGTCATGATGAAATGTTAGAAATGTTAGAAATTAATAGTGCGACTTGAAAATGCCCCAGATAGCTTGCATAGTTTAGAAACACCTGTATAAGCAAGACGGAGAAAAAAAAATATCACAAATTTGAGAATGTTATCTAACCAAAGTCTGTGAGGTATGGCCAAAGCTGTTTTATATAGTAGACATGGTTTAAATAATAAATAATAGAATTCAGTAAATGTTTCAAATAATAAAGTTTGGGCAGGACTATGAATTCTACTTAGAACGGGGCAGGGGGCAAATAAGAAAAGAAAACAACAAGGATAGAATTAAATTTTAAAATCTTAAGAAGAAATAACTGTATCTTTTCTAGAATTGTTAATTAAAACCAAACACAAATTCTTCACATAGTATAAACATCACCTTGGGGGAAAAAAAGCCACAGATAGTATTTAGAAAGAACATTGACTTAGAAGAGCAAAATTAATTCTTTGGGGTGATAAAAGTTGAAACCTTGAGAAAAAAACAATAATTGTAGGAGATTTGTAAACCAAGATGAACTTAATGAAAAGTTCTAGAAAAAAATAAAGAAATTCAATTATTTACCAAAAGTGATCTGAACTGGAAACACAGACATCTGCAGATCTGGGAGGGCATCAAGTGGCTGAGGGAGGAGTTTTGATCCTGGTCATAATCTTTTAAAAATGAGTTTGAAGCTGGGCGGTGGTGGCGCACGCCTTTAATCACAGCACTCGGGAGGCAGAGGCAGGCGGATCTCTGTGAATTCGAAGCCAATCTGGTCTACAAGAGTTAGCTCCAGAACAGGCGCCAAAGCTACAGAGAAACCCTGTCTCAAAACCTCCCCCCATCAAAGAGAGAGAGAGAGAGAGAGAGAGAGAGAGAGAGAGAGAGAGAGAGAGAGAGAGAGACTGAGATCCAATAAGCATAATCTAGGTTTTTATTTATGACTGAAGTTGGGAATTAGAATTTATTCTGAGAAATAAAAAAATCAAGTAGATGCCAGCATGGTGACACACACCATTAATTCCAGGACTCAGGAGGCAGAGGCAGGCGGATCCCTAAGATCGTGAACAGGCTGGTCTCCAAGCAAGTTCCAGTACAGCCAGGACTACACAGAGAAACCCTGTCTAGAAAACAGGAAGGGAGGAAGGGAGGAAGGAAGGAAAAAAATCCCAACAAGTAGAACTTTCTGTTTGAAGCATCTAAGGAAGCAGCTGTAGGACAGATCAGTGGTTAAGAGCTTTCTTTGTTCTCACAGGAACCTACACTTGGTTCCCAGCACTCACATGGGGCAGTTCACAACCAGCCGTGACTCTAGTCCAGGGCTCTCTTGTGGCCTCTGCAGACACCCACACACCCAGAAACAGAATAAACAAAACTTTTAAGATGTGCAAAGGGTGCTCAGGAAAGAGTTAATACAATTCCAAATGATCTCATGCTCCGACCAAGGAGGAACTGAAAACAACAGAAGGCTTCACGTACAACAGGCACTTTGAGCCTATGATCAAAAGGAAGACTGTGAGGGACACGCAGTGAGATTTAAGTCTGCTGAGATATAAATCACATTCTCCAAGGCTCTACCGCTGATACTCAGCATCTGGGTGAACGTGGAGACCACTTCTTTAGAGACCACCGAGGACAAAGCGAGCAGGAGGGACGTAAAATTTTGCAAAAACACAGCAGAGAGCATAAAATGAACCCTGGTGTGCACCTCAAACACAGTGTGAGTCTACACACATCTGGTTTGCATCTGCCACCACCACCCAGCCAGGGGCACTGCCATGGACTTAAAGATCCAAAGATCCCCATACCAACTTTTTGTCTGCAATGTCTTCTGCAACTCCCCCAGGTGGAGCAGCCTTCCACAAGGCAAACCAGGGCCCACTACCCCTGCATTCAAACCCCAGTGCCAAACAGAAAATATAAAGTCCTACCTGGTTTGGCGCCTACTCACTGTCTAGGCTTCTTGTTCCCATGCATTAGTAAATACTTCCATCCCATCCTGGCCACTTCCTATTTTCTGTACCTGGAAAGCCCCTCCTCCCTGGGCATTCTCCTCCTCTCAGGGTCACAGCTGCCAAAGCAACACCCTGCAGGCAGCACCCTAGCCATCTTTTCCTGCATAACCTTGTCCCTAACATCACGGCACTGCTTCAACTGGAATGCCTGCTTCTTTTCCATCGTGGCAGCAGGTAGGAAACACAAGTATATTTTTGTAAGAGGAGGAAACCTATATCCCATTTGCTTGCATGTTGCCCCACATAGAATGACAACCCATGAGGTCAGCAAACTAATTTCCAACGCCTGGCTCAAGGGCATTCACACTGTGGACACAGTATTTCAGGAATGAATGGTGCCTTTGATAAGTTATGGTTATTTTCTTTGTTAAAAAGTAAACCGAGGGACAATAAAAGCTTAAAGAGTTTATTTGAACAAAGAGCAATTCAGTGGCTGCGCGCTTCGGATTGGTGGCACTTGGGCTCCCTTTTGCTTTCCATGAGGCCCTTAGAAGGGGTAGCTGGTGCTAAGGTTTGCTCGTTTGCGAATCAAACAAAGTCAAGGTCACACGAGGCTCAGCTGTCGCGTCTGCTCAGCAGCTATCGGGGCCTGGTGTTCATTTCAACCCAGTCTGATCTTGTGCCGCTGCTGTCATTGTTTCTCTGAAAAACTGTGCACTCCAGGAGAACAAGGTCCCCGGCTTTCGTTCAGGAACGGAACACAGGACTTGGCACATAGCGGGGGCAGAATGTTTGTTTGTAGACCACTTGAATGAATGCAGGTGTCTCACATTCTCCAGGAAGGGAAGTTTGTTCCTGGCCTCACATTCCACTTAGAACACGCTGGCTTGACTGGAACTCCTCATTAGGAATGCTGCTTCCCGGGGCTTTCCAGATGTTGCAGCTTCGGTGACAAGCTGGGCGCCCAATGGGAATGGAAGCAGGGCTCTGTGAACCAGGAGCCTCCGACAAAGCCTGCAGACGGCTAATTTTAGATCCCAAGCATCTGGGTCAGAGCCGAGTTTCACGGCACGTGTGGAAAGGACCTCTCTCTAGTGTCATTAATGATTGCTCCTAAGGGCTAGGAGCACTTGAGGTACTCCTTTATATGAGATTTGAGCCTGAACCGGGTGGCTATTTAATAACAACGTACAGACACGGTATTCACCACGTGAGCTTCCTAGTTTTTAAAAGGATGGTAAATGTATCTTTCGGGTGGGGTGGGGATGCAGGTGCCATGCACACATTAGTGGATGAGAAAGTCTGAGATCAGCACCAAGTTTCACGTCTCAGCCATTGTTTGAGCTTATTCATTAATTTATTTTGAGACAGGACTGAGTCGCCAGTCAGTCTAGTAAACTCCTGCCCATAAATGCATGAATGAATGAATGAATGAATGAATGAATGAATAGAATGGTCCTGTCTCCACTGTCCTCGTGTTAGGATCACACATGCGTTAACATCGCAGCTGTCTTTCCATGGGTGCTGTGAATTGAACGTAGGTTCTCGTTCTTGCACAGGAAGCCGTAAGCCCACTGGATCATCTCCCCTCTGGATTATCCGTGTGACTTAAGCGGCCATAAACACTCTTCCCGTCAAAAGTCACACGCACCATTCTTGTTTCTAAAAGGCATGTTCTGGGAAGATGATCATAACTTCAGTGAAGTTTTGAAAAGTCAGAAGTTGACGCTCTTGATTTAACTTGGAAGGATTTTCTAGTCCACTGTCCTCTGGAGATCATCGTCAGGAAGGCTCAAGGTTCAGTGTGGGTGGACAGTCTCAAGTTGTCAGAAAATGGTCTTGTCTGCCACATCGCTCCAATGCTAGCCAGTCGGGCAGGATGGCAAAGAAACAGACCAACACCTACTCACTCCCCACTTGCTAATCCTAAAGGTCAGTGCTCAAGGGGAGGATCAGTCCTCAGAGTATCGGTGCCGCTCCTGGCCATGACAGTGCGGAGAACCAGTAATGCACACTGCACTGTAATCTCTGAGCCGGAAGGAACCGAATCAAACCGAGTGGAAAGAATCTGAGACTTGCCTTTGGTAGGGTCAGTTCATGTGAAAATTGTGAGCTAGCGGAAGTTCATTGCTGGCGTAGCCCCTGCTGAGCCAGCCTACCCTCCACAGCTCCAGGGCTGTGCCCCCGACATGGTGTAGAGTTGGCCTTGTCTGACAAACACATTCCATGTTCCAGCATCTCCGCAGCGAAGAGAGGGGTCCAGGGGTGTCTCCCATTTTAAAATGGAAGTTTGCTTTTTTGATGGGTCACACTGGCCTCAGTGGCTAACAGAAAAATGACCAAGGAACTTCTAAAGTCCTCTCAAGTAGCAGGGATTTTGAAAAATTAACAGAACCCTTGCAGCATGTATGCCATGAAAGAGAAGGCTTATGATGGGGACATTCAGCGCAGGCTGTAGGGAACGTCAGATCCCAGCCCTTGCATCTACAGGGCAGTGCTCTTTAATAGGAGCTGGCCATGGACAAAGAACTCTCTGCTTTTTCTTTTGCCCAGGCAGGGCACTAAAGAAAACAAAAACAAAAATAAAGTCATCTAAAGATAATGACTCTATAAAAGAAAAGAGAATTATGGCAATTAGGGAAACAAAAAGAAAACCTAAGACTTTAAAAACAACTTCTGAACTGACTCTAACTTCATAGGAAAAACAGAGGTCACTGTTCTGGTTTCAGAACTGACTGGTGAAGAGTCATTGTCAAACACCAGCTTCAGTCTGTAACGAGTTGGAGGAACTTTAGAGGCCACCATGGTGGTCCAAAAGGCCCCTCCCTGCTCCCCACCCGTGTGTGTGTGTGTGTGTGTGTGTGTGTGCATTACTGAAAATCAAGCCTAGGGCATCCTGTGTGCTGTGCAGGCATTCCACCACTGAGTCACAAACACAGCTTTTAACTGACATTTGTGACAAGTCTCCATGTGTCCTGCCTATTGGGACAGCTACAATGGCTGAACATGACCCACAAGTGTCTTGGGGTGTCAACCAAAGAATCCTACTGTGCAGAGCCCCGGGACTGGTATTTTCCATAAACTACAAGGAAAGTTGGGAAGCAGATAGCCAGAAAGGTGATCTGAATTTTATCATAACAGTTTTAAGTTCAAGATTTCAGGATATATTTCTTTATGTATTTCTGGGATAGAAGAATGAGATCCCTATCTCATGGTTTTACCTCCTAGTGAAGAAAAAAAAAGACAAACAGAAAACACCATGTAAGGGTAAGTTCTGAGCGGGCTTTGTGGGTAGGCTGTGATATTTAAGTTAATGCCACACTAAAATGAAGAACGATCCCAGGCAAGCAGGAGAGCTGATGAAAAGGTCTTGCAGACCAGGCTCTTGTGACTGGAGAATGCTCAGGGAAGAGTGACCAGTCTACTGGGCCAGACATACAGCACCGTTCAGATCGTGTGGATGGAAGGCACGGAACACAGTGACAGACTCCGTGTTTGGCGGTGCCCAACTCGCGGCCAAGGTTAGCGGACTTCAGAGGACAAGCAAGGCAATCTGCCGAGCGAGGCGGAACACTTCCTCCAACCTGACCTGTTAGGACTCCAGCACCTAGGATTAGCTCACGGATTGCCACGTGTAACCAGACCGCTGGCTCTTCAAGGCACCTGGACCACAGCACAGCAGCAACAGCTGTCCCTGCCCTTCCCGGGTGGCAGCTGTCATCTTCAGAGACTGTGCGTTCTGCAGCCAACGTCCGCACGTTCTATCAACTGTCCAGTCTCCGTAGCACTGAGAACGGAAACACTGGTGTGTGTCATCTCTCTGGTTTCATTTCAGTTGGCGGTGAATGACCAAGAATGAGTGAATGAATGAATGAATGAATGAACGAGTGAACCCTTGGTATGTATGGTGAATGGACATCAATATGTCCACTGAATATTAAAATGCCTAGATTCCCAAGTCCTTCTATGAAATGGTGTATATATAGTATGCGTGCATCAAACACCCATGTCATTTTTTAATACTGACATTCTATACTTATATATACTCATCCCTGGCATGCCCCAGATATCTCGTGGAATGCAAATGTTAGTTAGGCACACACCTGTGACATTGTGTTGTGTCATTGTGGGAAGGACAGGTATAAAAGTCTGCATGGGTCCAGTTCAGAAGCATTTCAAACTTTCCACCCCATGGTTACTTGAATGCCCCTGTGGCTAAGGCAGGCTAAGGCAATTAGGCTTGAATTAGAAGACTGTGTTTGTTTGTTTGTTTCTGGGACAAAGTATGTAACACAGGCTAGCTTTGAACTCATTATGCGTCCCAAGCTGTCTTTAACTTTGCAACTATCTTCCTGCCTTGGGCTCCCAAGTCTTTAATTATAGCATTCAGGAGGCAGAAGCAGGAGAATCTCTATGAGATCTAAGCCAGACTGGCCTACAGAGTAAGTTCTAGGCCAGTACGGGCTATACAGTCAGACCCTGTCTTTAAAAAAAATCAACAACAAAACAAAGAAAAATATTGCATGTAGCTTGCTTTTTCCTAATAATTCTCTCATGTAATTTTAAAATTTCTAGTATATAAACATGTTTATTCCTAAGGGCTTCCAAATAAAAAAATTTCACTTCAAAGTACTAAACTTACTAAATATGATTACTGTTAAGATAGTAGGAATTCTAAAACTTATTCCAATGGTGTATTCCACAAGCAGAGTTGAGAGGGAAGAGTGGAAGATATCAATTTTGGGGTCACACCTACCTGAAGCCAGGTCCTTTCTCCACCATTTAGAAGTCTGGTGGTCACAAACGAAATGTTTAAATTTTTGAATCTATGCCTACGCATATCACACGGATTTAACCTACTGTCTAGCAAGGCCATTAGAAGGTACAAAGTGGGCTATGGCCAGTGCCATCTGACTGTAATGATTACTACTGAAAAATTTTTAAATGTCTGAGATTGCATTTGTAATCCAGATCAAAACTAGGTACACGGTTTACAAAATACCCAAGTTAATTACTACAAATAGTTAGCCTCAAATTAACAAGCCAGCAGCAATTCAAGCACTTGAGCTTCAGGTCAAAGCCAATTATGTATTTTGACATAAACTTCTCTTTTCATTCTGAAATTCTTACCCAAAAAATGTAAGCCTAAACTGTAGCCTACTGTACCATCAGGTAGCTTCTTACGAGTACCCCCATTAAATAACGAGACCCCTCTCTCTCATCTGAGCATTTAGAGAGAATCGGAAGTAGGAAAAGGCAGGCATGACAACAACCCACGCGGCTGGAAAGAGCAAATGGTTCGTCCGTTTATCAGTGGGGCCTGTTCTTCCACAGCCACGCCTGTCTGGAAGTTCCTGCTTTTAAACGCTGCTGTGTTACCTGCATTAGGGCCACAGTCCACAGTCCACATGCTAAGTATTGTACAGCTTTCCGGAGCCCGTTGACAGAGTACACACCCAAAGTGGAACCCACCCCATACTAACAATCATACACAGCAACCCTGATCGAGAAGTTGGCAAGCTTACACTTCCTACCATTCGACATCTATTATACACGACACCGTTCTAAGCTCCGGGGCACCGCAGCAATCTTAGCAGATGCTGTGGTGATATTTTGTTTGTGATCTAACAAACAGAGTTTGCCTGAGGATCAGAGTGTAGAGCTAAGTCACTAGTGAGCCACAGGGGCCAAGCAGTGGTGGTACACGCCTTTAATCCCAGCACTCGGGAGGCAGAGACAGACAGATCTCTGTGAGTTCAAGGCCACCCTGGGCTACACTAGACTGATCCAGTCTAAAAGAGAAACAGAGTTGGGTGGTGGTGGTTTTCACTTTTAATCCCAGTACTTGGGAGTCACAGGCTTTAAATCCCGACACTTAGGGAGGTGGAGACAGGAAGGGATATAGCTGGGCCCAGAGAGGAATATAAGGTGGGAGGAGACAGGAGCTCAATGCATTCAGTCTAAGGACTAGAGACAGGATACCCCATCCGGTCTGAGGAATTCATAGAGGGAAGAACGACTTGCTGGCTGCTCTGTTTCTTTGATCTTTCAGCTTTCACCCCCTACTATCTGACTCCAGGCTTTTATTATTAAAGCCAATTAGACGCAAGCCCCATCCTAATGCAGCTTTGATTCCCACAGAATAGAGGAAGTAGGTGGGTGAGATGCCAGTAAACAAGAAGGCATCAGAGAGCCCAGAAGGCCTAGGGACGGGAGTGGCATCCCAGGCCTGGTGCAGCTGTCAGAAAGCCTCACTAACAACTGCCAGGCTTTAGAGAAGCTGCTGAAGGACATGCGAGGACAAACTGCTCACAGAACTGAAGCAAGAAGACCGAAGCAGAGCAAAGGGAGAAACCGACATCCAGAAGCAAAGCCTGCTGGGTATGCTGAGAGGAGCGTGAAGACCTAGGAGGCCGGAGTAGCAGTCAGAGAAGCCAGGGGCTGATGTGGGATGCCGACCAGTCTCTGACCAGCCAGTGATCTTGCAGGAGGTGAAAAGTCACTCAAAGGCCCTGAACTGGGAGAAGCGACCTCCAACTGGGCTGCCAGAGCATCACACGGTCTTCCCTGGAACTAGCACTTCTGTGTATGTGTCTGTGGGGTGTACGTGTGTGTACTCGTGTGTGCGTGTGTGTGCATGTGTGTGCGTATGTGTGTGTGTGCATGTGTGTGTGCATGTGTGTGTGTGCGTGTGTGTGTGCATGCACTTGAGGGATGCCAGCGTGTGTGTGTAACTTGACATTTTAGCTAGACTGACTGTCAAGTGAGCCCCAGGGATCTGCCTGTCTCCGTCTTCCTAAAGCTGAGGTTACAGAACCACAGGGCCATACATGAACTTGGCTTTCACATGGGTGTTGGGGATGTGAATTTACCACTGTAGAGATAGCCATTTCCCCATCCCATTAACTAATTTTTATTTAGAAAGGTAATAGCTAAGGTTCCAAAACTTGTCTAAACAGTTTTCTCAAGTACTCCGAGAATATTTTCAACCAAAATTAGCAATACGAGTTTTAACAGTTGGTTTCCCATTTAAAGGCTGGATTCAACTGTTAAGAAAACCGAAACCCTTAGTCTCAATAAACATTAGAGTTAATTCATGTATTTCTTTCCAGATGTTCCCGTTTGCAAAGTAGTCCAGATGAATTCCTGACAGTTACAAGGAAAGGAATCTGGGCAGGAAATCCCCGAACATGGCAACCACGAGGGAAAGCATCTTAGGGACTACAGAGATGGGGTCAGTTTGTTCAAGGTCAAGGCCCTGGCCGCAGACAGACTCTCTGCCTGTGCAGCAGTCTTGTCCGACTCGGCCTCTGTGGAGTCACCCGAACTCGTGCACCGGTGTTCCAGAACGTGAGGTGTCCTGGAAATCACCGCTGTGGTATGGTGTCAGTTCACAGCTGGACCGGAACTTTCAGACACAACCCCAGCTGCCCGCAGCCTCTTCTCACCAGCCGCAGCCAGGGAACATCGGGACAACGCACGGACAAACGGCACCGTCAGAAGCGTGACGTGTTTTTCCTAAACAGCTTTTATTAAAGCATTTTTATACGTCCCGCATACCTTCCAAACACCTCGGCAAACTATTTTTCAACACTCACAAATTTGTTTTAGCGTGTACTTATGGAAAGTTTAACCATATGTGCAAATATAACAACATGAAAAAAAAAAAGATGTGTGGTCCCTTTATTGACACAGCAGCAGAGATTCCTCTCTGTCACAAATACTCCCATAGTGTTTATAAAACATCTTTTAGCAGATGGCATCAAAATCGCGAATCTTATTATTTTTTTGATGTTGCGACTGATTTGTAGGACTGAGGAGCTACCGCCGCCCTTTAAGGCCATCACCAAAACCAGCAGCAGTTGTGAACACTTGCGGAAGGGAGAGAAGAGGGCGGTGGTACTTCCTGACATCTTCAGCCCAGGGTAGGGACACAGACGTGGTGAGTTGGGCGGAACCTTGTGAGGTAAGAACAGCGTCAACTCTAAACAAGAGGAGGGTGGAGTCAAGGGGATAAAGTAACATTTCTGTAAAGACGTGGGGCCCAAGCCCAGGGACGGTCGCTGAAGGCTGTTCGAGCCTGGGGACAGTCGCTGAAGGCTGCTACAGGCAGCTTCACAGACAGTGCCATCTTGTTTAATAGACAGCTTGGATATTCTTCACCACAAATGCTTTAGGATAGAAGTATTTCAGACTTTTTCCCCCCAGATTTGAAACCTTATTATTTTTCCCTAATTTTGACTACAACTCATCCCATGAAGTCAGATGTAGAATCCCCTACTGGTGGAAATACAGCAGTGATTCAAAAGCCTCATCCTTTGGTGGTCTGAATAAGGGAAGATCCACCTGTGTTAAATGAAAGAGACACGTGGCTTCGGGGGATTAACCCCATCATTGTTTTGTGCTACCTACTTCTCGCAGCTGTAAGCTGTGTGGCCTGTGGTTGGGACTCCTAATCTTAAAAACAAGGCCGCAGAGGGAGCGTGCCAGCGTGCCGGTGGTGGTGCCTGCCTCCGCCATTGCCACGGGTACACGCTCTCCCTGCTGCTGAGGGCCTGAAGTCAGCCAATCATAAACAAGCCAGGGAGCGCAGGGTGGAGGATGAGCAGGTGTTCAGACTGAGGCCCAACATCCCCCTGCGCCGGCTGGCAGCTTTCACGTTCTTTACAGTTTGTTAATGACATATATAACATCCCATGCAAATAAATCACCTGAAGTCCAAGTCCTGACTGGGACCCTTTTATTGTTGTTCATTGTGTTTTCACTAGAATTCTATGTGCAAGCTCAGGTCTTGACAAGGACCTTACAAACTGAGCTACTTCCCTGGTTTGAGACATAATTTTTGACATGAGTTAATCACCTCAAACACTTGAGAATGGGGTCGGGCCACTTCCGTGGCTTCTCAGGAAGGATGCCGAGAGCGTGAGAAATACGTTTGGAGTTTTCCACAGGCAGAAACATTAAGGTGGTACATTACATCTCCAGTACGGCAACGTCATTGTGCACTTAAGACTACCTGAGCCTATCTGGAATTCAGAGCAGCATAATTTTAGGGTTGCAGTAAGCCTCAAAGACAGCTAAGCTAAATCATCCCACATCTTCCAAGTAGAATTTGTCATTGAAATCTTCCATTTCTTCAAACCCAAATTCTACCAAACCCATTATGAAACTGGGGTAGGCCAGCCTCCTGAAATGTTCCCTGTCAGCCAGGAGCCAGCTCTCTGGTAAGGCCCCCTGTGGAAGTGTACTGTCTTAGTCCTGTGTGGCGCACGTCTTTCTTCCTGCACCACAATTATTTGCCGCTGTGCCCTACTTTCCCGCCAGACATGAGCTCATCAAGAGGACATTGGAACCACACTGAGCTCTTTGATGGTATTCCTGACAGACAGTAGGCTCTCCGAGAACACAGTATTGAGTGTGCACTCAGTAATTTCTGCTAGCCATAAAACATTTTAAGAGAGAGAATGAAAACCCTCTCCAGAAGCATTTTAGGAAGGCTCTGGTTGAGAAGGAAAGCTACAAGAAGAGAGACTGTTTGAGACGTGAGTCACAGTGACGGGCACATGGAAGTGACAGGTGTGGCTTCTTCACCTTTATGTAACCCAGAGAAGAACAAACGTGACTAGAACATTTACTTCAATAGCCTGGCTTTCGTGTGAAATCCTTGGGTACCCAAGTGCCATCCCAAACCAGAGATATACAACCATGTATTTTTAATGTCAACACAGATGGGTAAAAATTCATGTACGCCTGGTATGAGAAAGTTTGGGTGACAGCACAACACACACACCTCCCAGCGACCATCACAAAGAAAACAGAACCAAAGTGAACGGCAAACTCTACAGCACGCAATACAAAGTGTCCCCTTGGCAAGCCCAACTCAGCCTGGAGGTGGCACGTAAAATGATTGTCTTACCTTGAGGGAATCAAAGCAGGCGATTACTCTTCCGTTTTCAACCTGGCAACTTTTTGGGGGGTGAGCGAATTTGCATTCTTCATCGGAGCGCGAGCATGTTCCTCTCTGGTACTGTCTGCAGACTTCCAAGGTCAGCCACTTGGTGTCTCTCACTGGGGCAACGTTCAAGGCCATGATGAGAAGGACTTTGGATTCTGTTCCTTTCTGTTAAATGATGAAATTGATCCAAGTCTCAATGACCCCCAAAGAACTACTGTGGAAACTCCCACATGTAAGTCTGAAGGAAAGTGATGAATTCCTTAATGAAGTCCAATCCAGGGAGCAGGGAAGAGACAATTTATCAGCAGGCGGTCATTCGCCGATCAATAGGCCCCACTGGAAGACTGCGAACCACAAGCCAAGCGTGCTCACTGTCATCTCTGGCTCCCAGGGTTCTAGCCTCCTGACTGTTTTGCTGATACACCTCTCCTTGATTAAGTGACTTCAATATTCAATACAATGGCGCTCTTTGGGGAGATATTAGTTCTGATGCTCCCAGCTCTGGGGGATGCTGGAAAACACGCCTCTCAGATCTTCGTATTTGAGCAAGATGGTGTTTTCCTTTCCTTTGTCCTTTTTAAACTCTGAAATGACAGGATTAGACAAGTCAGATGACTTCATCCACTCACAGGGTCAGGGTAAAGCACGTCTGACGAAAACCAACCATCCCATCGAGCAAACAAAAAACCCCACAGGAAGTGAACACAAGAAGAGCGTCCAGAGAGCTGCCGCCAGCAGAAGCGATGCCACAAAGCCCTTTTAAATCCCTAACCTGCAAAACCTAAGACATGGACTTACATCCCAGCTCAGAGGCATCAAACACTTGAGTTATCTACTAAGCTCGGAGCTAGAATTCGTGAAAGCATAGGCTAGACCTCCGAGCTTTCCTGAGTACCATGAGGGAAGGGGAAGAAGGAAGAGGAGGAGGGGGAGGAGGAGGGAAGCACAACTGTGCAGCAGGGTGATCTAGGCAGCAGTCCAAGAGTCAGGAGTGACTCAAACAGATGAGTGTGGCAGGCACAATAATTAGGCCTCTGAAACAATCCCTTCTAATGTGCTTAATCACCAAACAGTGTATTAGAATTGTGCTTCCCAATTAATTTCACATTTAGGCCATTGATTTTATTGTTGGGAATGCTATAATCAACTGTATGGATGTGTCTCTCCTACGAAATGGAGATGATATTATTTTGGATAAAGTATGGGTTCCCTATTCCATGACTTCTTTTGCATTTATCGAGATTTGATGCTGAAATAGGTAAATGGGACCTCCTGAACTCCCGGAACGGGGCTCTCTGAACTCCAAATACTTCTCACTTCTGCTGCTTGCTTGGTGCCTGTCTTCCCTGCAGCCTGTTGTTAGGTAAGGGCAATGCTTTGAGTCTGTTTCCCAGGTGCCTTGGTTCACGGTCTCTATTAGGATCTCAAGAAGTGCTTGTTGAACTCAGAACAGGATTCAAGTTAACTTGAATCAAGTTCAGCTAAGTTTTAGTCGAGACACAACCTAACAGAATCCTCTCCGGGCTGATAGGGTAGTTCAGTAGGTAAAGGCATTTGCTGCCGAGTGTCATCTCTGGGACCCATATTGCGCAAGGAAAGAACTGACTTCTAAGGGTTCTTCTTTGACCCCCACACACTGTTCACAAGCAAAGTTTTAAAATGTCATAATTTTTTTTTAAAAAGTTCTTTTGTATTTAGAATGTGAAGATTAAAAAGCGTACCTACGACAATATCAGAAGTTAAAGTGCAGATGTCAAAGGTCAGCAGATTCCAGTCGCCTTAATTTCCCAAGGATTATGAAGTTAATAACATTAAAATCAAACATTAACAAGGTAAACATGAATAAAAGACTATAGTCTGCAAACTGAAATTGTAGGTGGCATAAACCTCCATAAACATCAGATCAGTCTTGCTCTTCTACAAAGTCACAGCTAAGGGCGCATCATGAAGAAGGGAACAGACCAGTCATGCTGACCCCTTAAGGGAGTTTCTATCAATGGTATGCCACTCACATGACATTGCCATAAACTTAGAATGGGGCTTAAAAGTTCCCACAGCCAAATGAGATCTTGGTCACTTTAACTTCCCAGCACAACGTTCCAGTGGGATACGTTTACACGTGTTTGCACGCTGCTGGTGCAGACAAGCACACTTCACTGCTTGTCATGTAGAAGGGCAGCGTGAACACTCGGTGATCAGGAGTGGACCTGCTACTGTTTTGTATCGACTGTATCTCGGGTCACTTCATAAGACACTCTCTGTGCTAACTAGAAAGTTCATTGCACACGGCATACACGTTTCATAACTGGTAGTGGCAAACATCTGTGTTCAACATCTCAAATATCTGTGTTCAACACTTGAGTGCATCAAAAGGTCACATCAAGTGACGGACCTTCATCACCTGGGCGTACAAGCATACCTTTGACGTTGAGGGTACAGTGCGGTCACCCAGTGGCACACTTAGCGGAATGCATCCCACACTCAGTGACACCGATGGTATTTCAAAACAGCATGCACTATGGAAGTTCAGAGGGCAGCAATTGAGTTGTTCACAAATGTTCCCAGAAAAAGTGAGTCCCCTAATTGATGAAAATTAGTTAACTCTGGGCAAACCAAGCCAAACAGACTTTCTTGCAGTTGGGGCTTTTCCATTCTGGAGAAAGTTGCTATGTCTCTTCACAGCAGAGACCGTGATGGCGTCCTGTACGGTTACCTGACTTCTCCCGGGAGGGTGGGAACTGCGTTTTCCACCCCACAATTCTCTCATTTGTCTGTGAAAGTACTTAGTTGAATGGGCGATATACATGTGCGCACCGAAGGAAACGGGCAAGGATGAAAGCTGTGACACATAGCTAGCTCACTTCAATTATAAAATATTTGAGGGAGCCAAGCAGGTTCCCACTTGTCTGCTTGGCGGTGTCTGTTCGCAACATCAAGTAGCTTAGGCGAGGGAGCTTAAGAAGATGAGTTTAATAACCAAATTTACTCGGCATCAGGTTTCCCCGGCTAGCCTGGACCTGGAGCTTCATTCCCTCCACCACCGCCAAACCTGGCGGAGAACAAAGGGTGGGGGAAGCAAGAGCTAAAGAAACGTTTCTGCTTTCAAGAAGAGGTGGGCTTCTGTAATAAAGGACCTCAGACTGTGTTCTAGACACATTTCGTCCATGCTCAGGAAACATTGTATAAAGCCCTCAAGCCCTAGGTAGGCTACAAAATAACAAAGATGGGGTACACACCGTCCTCAAAGGCAGCAGAGTTCCCGCAGGCTTCATAGGTAGGACGGAAATAGGCAAACCTAGGTGCTTCTACATAGACGGCAAAAATAGAGACCTGGTGATCTTTATTCATGGAAGCAACACAGGATGCTCTCGGTTCAGAGAAAGGATTCCCGCTTAAGAGTTATGGTAAAGTAACCAGAACTTGGGTTTCCAAATGATCATGACAAAGTAGCCTCTAAAAATATTTATTTCCACTGACCAATGGAACAGAACGTATTTATGGAGTATAACCAATGTTTTGCAACAAGTACAAATTATTAAACAAGTTATCTACCATATGTGTAATTTGAATTACTTTCTTGCTTTTGGGGTGAGAATACATCTACTGCCAGCCATTTTAAAGAACTTGGTGCCTTGTTTTTAACCTATCAAACTGAATTTTTAAATCTTTTGATCAACTTTTCTCAATGACCCATTCTATAGTCCCTGGTTAATACAACCCTACTTTTGGTTCCTAGGGGTTGTTTTTTTTTTGCAGGAGAGGGGTTAAGACTCCATATATAATTTTTTAAAGATCTGTACATAAATATTAAATATAAACTTGTTTAAGAACAGTGTTGGTGTGCACCTAACAGGTATGCACTGCTGTTGTAAGTCTGTTAATCAATCTGCACATGCATCCGCCTACCCAGCATGCTCTCTTTCCCTAGCCTAGAGATTATGTCATCAGTCACTAGAGGCACCACCTCCTTACACTGTCACAAGCAGACACAAGCAAGAAGCTGCAGGACCCTGGAAGACACGACAGACTGAGCTAGGTTTGGCATCATAACTGAGGAGCCGTTGACACAACAGGGTGGAGGAGACCAAGGGACCAGGCTGGCCTAAGTCCACACGCAGACCTAACACAACACTGGATCTGCGAGGCTGCACGTTGCTGGAAGAGCAGATACGCATTGGGCTGTGCTGTCCAACATGGGAGCCACCTCCCTGTGGCTACATGACTATTGAGATATTTCATCCTTCCCAAACTGACCCTCGATTCAGCTACTGGAAAATGCTCAAGTATGACTGGGCCACGTTGAGTATACGAGCCCCCTTTCTCAATCTGTAAACTTTACGAAATCTGAATATACATTGCACGTGTCCAGAGGAAGCTTGACCATGCAAAGCGAGGTGTGCTCTGGTGGACCCGTACACTGAGCTCAGAGACGGTAGGAAAAGGAGGACATGATTGGGGTGACATCTCGTTAGCGAACTGGGTGTTCACTGCATGGCGAATGGCTACTGTGACTCCACTGTGTCACCGGTGTCTCTGATCTTCTGTCCCTGGGAAGTCAACTTCTCTGAGAGCAACTTCCTTCGGTGTCCCCAGCAGTGATTTGGGGAGCAACCCACTATCCGGTAAATGCTAAATGACTGGACAGGTCAACGGGCCCCTTAGTCCTCAAGCCCTGTCATTTAATTTTAAGCAAATGTTGTTACCTCTTACCTTACACGAACAGTAAATACTGATAACACTATAAAAACCGACTCACCCCACTGTCCCCCACCGTAGCGAAAACTCTTATGGAATTTACTTTATGTATATACCACATTTGGGCTGTTATTTTGGAATCAGTAGAATTCAGCTAAGTACAAGGTCCGTAGAGAATGCGTTCTATAAATGTTTGTTGAATGAACTCCTTCTCCTCCTCCAATGAACATTTGCATTTTAATACAGACCAAATTCAAGGGCACAGGAAGAAGGTTCTGACAGGGTCACCCTGCTATGACCTATAGGGATATTCCAGCAGGTGTCTGATTTATTCTGCTGTTGTCAAGCAGACTGGGGCAGGTAGCTGCCCCAGTAATGAATAACCTAGCCTCAACCCCTGTTGTCCTCAGCCTGGTGACTTCCCAAGTGCAGGGAGTGCCTGAGCCAGCAGCACTGTACCCCTTGATGAAGATTCCTGGGGCCTCCAGAGATCCTACGCTGGAAGTTCAGGGCAGGCCAGCAATCTGCTTGACCAGGCCTCTGGAGTGGCCAGTGTTGCAAGCCTGAGAGCCACCCTGACCAGTATCCCTTGCTGCCTTATTCGGGAGGGTGAAGGAACAAAGATGGCTGCTTTGGGTCACCAGCAGGGTGGCTGTGTGTTCACAGATTCCCACAGAAGCAGCTCAGGAGGAGGAGGGCTCCCTGATGGCTATGTGTCTGACCGGTCAAAACAAAGCAAAGCTAGATGACCAGAGATACCCAGGAGACCAGTTCCAGGGGAGTGTTCTGGGAGAAGAAGGGTTCAGACCGACATGCTCAGCTCAGCGGCTTTGAAACTACTGGCCTTTGAGGGAGGGTGGGCTCCCTTTGTAAAGGACTTTCGTCTGGTGACCCTTGGTGGTGCGGTGGTCGGAGAGAAAGGACTATTTTGTGAGGCGCGTGCGCACTTCTTCTAAGTCCGATACCCAGGCTTGCTATCTTTAAAGGTAAGACTAGCTCAAAGTTCAAAGCCAAACAGCTTTCTATAGTACTTCTTGAAATTCGGAAGGCCTTTCCATTCAACTCTACACACCAATGTCAACTATTTTTAGGGCCCTTTCCTCACATGGCACTTCCATTTTTCAGAGTTTATTTCAAGCTATTCTGTGTGTTAGCATCTCAGAGAGCTGTGACTCTGGACCTTATAAAAGAATTTGCTGCTGAGGTTCTTTGACAATTGCTGAATTATGCAGCCGGTAAGTTCGGGATGCCTGGCCCTTTGCTGTGGGAGAGGAGGAGGAGGCTGGCTTCCCCGGGGTTCCACACCCTCTCCGACAAGCCCAGGCTGAGGACCCCCCGGGTGTCCCTGCGCAGCCATCACTTTGTGGGTAATTTGCACATTTCTGAAGGGAAAAACATCAATCATGTCCAATCTTGAGGCTGCGACTGATCAAAATTTAAGACTGCCCGAAGGGAAACTGCTGTGTGCTAAGACACAGCCTTCCCGCTCTCTCCTGGTCACCTGGGCTGCCTGAGCTGGCTGCCAGGCGAGGCCTCCTGCTGCAGTGATTAAAGGAGCCTGCAAAACAAACCGGTTCTGAGTCAGACAGCAGAGGACTCATTAGCCAAGGAGTCACTCACGGACTAGGATGCCTTTAATTTTATTTTGCATACATCTAATTACAATGAGGAGCTCTTGTCTCTTTGACGTCCTAGTTCTCATTTTACACTTTGGGTTTCCCATTCTTAACACTTAAATTCTTAAAATACGTACTTTGTTTTTGAGCCTAGAGCTCATACTGACCTTCCTGCCTCAGGCTCCTCCAGGCGGCTGTGGGTTACAGGTGATATCACTCTGGGCTTTTCACGGGTTGTGGTGGAGGCGGTAAGCAGGAGTGGTCTTAAGACACACTTACTCTTTAGCCTGGGCTAGCCTGGTACACACTAAATAGCCCAAACTGGCCCTGAACTCTGGCAATTCCCCTGCCTCAGTTTGCTAGGACTGGAATTACAGGCTACGCCATGAAACATGACTTAAATACATAAATAAAATAATTTTTCCTTCCTGGGCGTAGCTTGTTATCTGAGCATCCCTGCCCCCACCTCCGGACTGTTTAAAACAGCTCAGGGTGAGCCCCCTCCACTGATTGACCAATGACTGAATCAGCCACACCCCCAGCCTCTCTGGTGCAGATACAGTGACTGGAAACCAGTCTGAAGGGGCTGCCAGCTGAAGCACCAGGGTTGAGGAGTGGGGTGTGATAGCGTCCGGTCATAATTGCCTTGAGGAAGAGATGTCAAACCAGCTCAGCGGACCAAGAGGCAGGCTGTAGTGACAGAGATGGGCCAAGGAACGAAACAAAGAACCCAAAGGACAGTTAATGGTTATCACCAAAAAGATTTGTTCTCCCAAACACCTTCAAATTGTATTATTAAAAATTTTCTATAAAATGTTGCCCTGAAAGTTAAGGGGTGAAAACAGACTTTGCGAGCCCGGCTTCTCGTCTTCCCTCCCAGGTAACTGTACGACAGACCAATCCCTGTGAGCTGGCTGATCGAGGGGATGATAACATATAATCCATAAACGTCTACGGTAATACAACATAATTAGTAGTATAATGCAAGGAATCTCTCTATGGTAGCTGGTCTATTTCATCTAGATTCTTCAGAGATAACTGCATTAAGTGTCCGTTTTAAATTTCTAAGCTGTCTCAGTATCACCCATGTCTTTAAGAACGAGGCAGCTTGATAAACTGAGGCAAAGCTGTGCTTTAACTTGTTAGGAATGCCGCCAGAGAGTACTGGGAGTTTGCAGAACCGTGTTATTGGGCGTGATTGTGTCCGTAAATAGATGCTGCATACACAGACACACAATGAAAGGTGGAGAGGGCTGTGTCACTACCAGCCTCGGAAGTCGATTGTGTGTGTGTGTGTGCATGTGTGTGTCACTACCAGCCTCAGAAGTCGATTGTGTGTGTGTGTGTGTGTGTGTGTGTGTGTGTCGCTACCAGCCTCGGGAAGTCGATTGTGTGTGTGTGTGTGTGTGCATGTGTGTGTCACTACCAGCCTCGGAAGTTGATTGTGTGTGTGTGCATGTGTGTGTCACTACCAGCCTCGGAAGTCAATTGTATGTATGTGCGTGTGTGTGTGTGTGTGTGTGTGTGTGTGTGTGTGTCGCTACCAGCCTCGGAAGTCGATTGTGTGTGTGTGTGTATGTGTGTATGTGTGCATGTGTGTGTCACTACCAGCCTCGGAAGTTGATTGTGTGTGTGTGTGTGTGTGTGTGTGTATGTGTGCATATGTGTGTCACTACCAGCCTTGGAAGTGGATTTTGTGTGTGTGTGTGTGTGTGTGTGTATGTGTGCATGTGTGTGTCACTACCAGCCTCGGAAGTCGAGTGTGTGTGTGTGTGTGTGTGCATGTGTGTGTCACTACCAGCCTCGGAAGTCGATTGTGTTTGTGTGTGTGTGTGTGTGCATGTGTGTGTCACTACCAGCCTCGGAAGTCAATTGTGTGTGTGTGTGTGTGCGTGCGTGTCTGAAGAACAATGATATATATGTGTGTGTGTGGACATTTACCTGAAGGACTCTATGATGGGGATATGACCCCTGGAGTCCCTTCTCTAATGTGAGCTCCAGAAACCTTTGACAAATCTTCCTCGAGCCGGCTCCCAGCCCTCGTCCTGAGTGGGGATGGAGTTCTGACTGTCAGTGGTTCCATTTCGCATGCTACTCAGTTCTTTGGAACATGCTTCCTGATATATTGCTGAAGGAAATGAGTCAGAGACCCCCAAGGTCACAAATAGGTCAGCATCATCCGTGACAAAGGAAATATAGGAAAAGATTCTCAGCTACTTTTTTCTTCCCATGTGTGCCGTGTCTTAAAGTATAAGTGAAAAAGTCATAAAATCCAGGGTTCGTTTTAATATGTGAACATTTCCAATCCACTCTCATGGCCAATTTCAGGAATGTACACAGACAGATATCCCATCTTTAATTAGAAAAGAGAAAAATTCTAAATATACTCCTAAACCCACAGCCAGATAGAATACATTCAGCACATAGCTGTATTAAAACTGTGGTTGTTTTCCCATTGTGTTTTCTGTCCAAGGGTAATTCAGTTAGGAGACGCCGGTATTGGAAGAAAAGCAACTGTATTAGATAACATTCAAGTGTGACATGGGATTTGTCTCCTGGGTGTCCAGGAACCCATGGCAGAATCCAGACAGGGTCATGGTGGAACCCCAAATTCCTCTGTTTGAATGCCCCCTCCTTCCCTGGCACAGTCTGCCATTGAGAATTCTTCCCAGCTGACTTTTGACCTTCTCTCTCTCTCTATCCCCTCCCTTTCCTCCCTCCCTCCCTCCTTCCCTCCCTCCCTCCCTCCCTCTTGACACCAGTCTAATGGCCACTTCATCTGACTGCTGTCATGGTTTGTGTATGCCATATCCCTTACACACTCCTGTTCTGAATTTTTCTCCTAATCTGGTGGTGCTCTTTTGAGAGACTGTGGAACCTCTTGATTGGCTGCTGTGACATGAACAGACCGCCACATGCTCTTGGCATCCTTAAATGAGATTTATCACACCTTCACCACCAAGATGCATTGAAATGCTTCTGAAACCATTTGACAAAATAATCACCTTCTTCCTTAAGCTGCTGGTGTCTGGTATTGTAGGTACAGTGGAGAAAAGGGAATAAACACATTTACGGATCCTAGGACTCCCCTTTGACCTACTTTTAATATGAGCAAACAAAAGGGATCCCTCACACGGCCAATGGGCATACATTTAAAACAGTCAATGTATTGCCACGCCTGTTGGCAATTGCGCTATCAAGGGCACATATGTACTAAGGATGGTAGGGAGCTGATGTCTGCACGGAGACGGCTTGTATGTGATGGACACAGAAACGGGTTAGCTCCAGCATGACCCGTGCCATGGCTTTCCAAAGATGCCCTGATGTTAGATGGGACCTTGGGCAGTTCTGATCCTGGAACCCCAGGGTTGCTCACAGTAGTAGAAGGAGGAATTTGGAGAGTACATGGTGTGTGTGTGTGTGCGCGCGCGCGCGCACACACAGCACTTGTCCGAATAAAGCTCCCAAGTAGTTAGGGAACACACTTCTGTTTATCCAGTGGCGGGTTGTTGTAGTCTATGACAATTCAATTACACCAAGACAGCCCAGAATTAAATCTTGGTGTAAACAGATGAAGCAGAGCTGCGAGCTAGGAAGAGACTTCTTACAGTATGTGACTGGCAGAACATTTAGAAGCCAGGAAAGTCTATGGCAGTTCTTCACAGAGTCATGTCCATCACAAGACATCAAAATCTGTTTGCTCGTGTCCACTAAGTTCCAGAGATACGCCCTAAGTTTCTACAGTGCACTTTGGGTGGGGGCGGTCCTCATCCAGAACAGTGTCATGGGGTCTTGCGATGCCCAAGTATGCTTGAACTGGCATGGTGCACTGGAGGAGTGAGCACAGAGGACCTCAAATGGTACCAGAAAAAGAAAGCAAGACTTAGTTTGGGGGAAACTCCATAGAAACGCAAATCTCCAAGCATTTCCCTGGAAGAGTTTGCAAGGGGTAGGGATCTGGGCAAAGGCTAGAGCAACACCTTAAGAGGAAAGGAAAAAACCCAGGTAAAACTCCATGGTAATTACAGATGGCAAAGAAAGGCCACAAAGAAAGGCTGTTAGAAACTCATTAGCAAGCAGCAACCTTCGGGATGTAATAGAAAAGAAAGAGATGAGGCAAAGAGAACTTCAAAGTGTGTGCTCTGTGTGGGGAGAAGGACCCGATGCTGTGCCCCAGGATCAAAGTGTGTGCTCTGTGTGGGGAGAAGGACCCGATGCTGTGCCCCAGGAGAAAGCGTCAATCAGGAAGTCATGGCCATTCAGAAATGGGATATAGAAGTCATGGTCACAGACGTGAACATGAGATGGAATCCAAGTTCCTCAGGCCCTGAGATGGCTAAGACATGCACACTCACCGAGTGAGAGCAAGGGCAAGGCAGACTTGTGTCTCTAGGAGACTAAAGGGCCACTTAAACAGGATAAGACACAGTCTGCTTTGCTTCTTAGAGGTGACGGAGGTCAGAAGCACCAGGCAAAGGACAGAAAGGGAAAAAACATGAATCATCCAGCATGAAGGGAGAAGGAGGCAGAACGCTAAGGACAGGCTGGATGTCTACGCTGCAAGGACATCAGGGGATGTGTGTGGACAGCTGTTAACAGCAAGGTGCTTCTGATTCTCTGGGTGGCAGAGGCATAGACACAACCCTGGGGTACTTGGTAGCACAGGGGCACAGGGACCCAGCTGAAGGAATGCCCCACGCTTTCTGCACTGTCAGATGGGATTTGGGCAGCCTAGAGAAACAGAAGGATGAAGAGAACACACAGAGGAGGATGGCCTCCTCAACTCACCTTCCCAGGCTCTTTCGGTGGAAGAAAGGAAACAGGAAGGAGCTTGGGAAGATGGTGGGTGGGGTGAGAGCTGGTGAGCTACAGCCGACCTGAAGAGGGAGGAGCAAAGAAGAAGTCACTGGCTCCTGAGATGACAGGATAAGCTGCTCAATCCTCCCTCATGGGTGGAAAGAGAGTGGCTCGGAGCCACACAGCTGCAAAATCAACACTGTCTCACAGCCCTGCCATTTCAGCTAGGTAAACTGTCCACCTGCCATACAGGCGGGGTGGGGGCAGAGGGGGACTGGGTCCTCAGATGCTGCCCAACGTGAGAATACGGGCTTCCGGCGGTAATGTAACGTGAGAGGAAAGCAGAGGCAGAGAAAGCAGCTGAGTCAGAAAATGGAGCTTCCGCGGAAAGGCAGGACCTGCTCCTGGATGGAGGACTGTGCTCTTGTCACCTCTTTACCAATTCCTGGCTGGCTTAGAACCACAGCCTAAGAAGGAAGGCGCGCAGTTCTAAGGCTAAGAGCTTTACTATGTACAGTGTACAGTAAGAAAAAAAAGTCCAGAGGTCTAGGGAGATTAGTGTGCAGGGTGCAGCAGCTGAGATAAGCGGCAAGGCTGTTCTCCCCGGAGTAGAAACTGTGCGTAGCATAACAGGAACCCACAAACATCTCCATGCGTGCATACGTGTGGCTGTGGACATGCTGAGCCACAGCTGTGAGTGACGTCAGAACTGGGTGTGGCTGATATGGTTCGACACACCGCTATCACACACGTTCAGAAAACAGAAGGGTCGGTTGGCTTCCCTTCTACGCACTAAGGTGCAGTAAGAGATACAGGCAAGTGTCACCAAGAGAAAGGCAAGAGCCGGACCGCGATGGAGGAAGTGCAGCGTGCAGCCGACTCAGAGGTTACCCGGGTAACAGCTCTCACCCTGGGGTTAGCATATTTAATGGTGAGATAAGACCAGGTAGAGCGTTTAAAACAAATATTTACCCAGCATCATTTGAGATAAGATTTTTTCAGGTGGAAGGTAATAAGGATGAGATCTATCACAGAGTAGTTCATGCCTGGTGGCCTGTGCTAACTGCAAGAGAAAGAGGCATGTGGAAGCCAGAAGGGCTGGAACACAAGCAGAATCCACCAGGCCTCTGCGTAAGCACATCTCTGTCCAGTTTCATGGAGTTAAACTCCCTGTCAACTTCTATGGCTTTTGACAGTGTCTCCCAGACATCTATTCTCTCTGCTCCTCTCTCTCTGGTCCTTCTCTCCCTGTCAACTTCTATGGCTTTCGACAGTGTCTCCCAGACATCTATTCTCTCCGCTCCTCTCTCTCTGGTCCTCCTCTTCCTCTCCCGGGTACCTCTGCATATGATACACAGACGGGCAATGTGGACGCCATCTTCCTAGAAGACTTGGTATCTGGCCGCTCTCCATCACCCAAACACCTTTACTTCTCTCCTGGGTTTCTTGGTGCTATAATCTCCCAAGGCATCTCCCCACTCCACTTCCCAACCCACCTTGCCATCCCCTCAAACAAACCAGCACAAAGGAATCTAGTCAGAAATGGAGGCAGATCGGCTCACCTCTCTGTGCGTGTCCCTGGATGTCACAGTCAAGACCCTTACAATGGTCTGCAAGGACCATCATGGTTGGTCCCACGGCTTCTCTGAACACCATCTACAATGACCTTTGTGACTGGTCCTACAGTTTCTCTGATAATCTCTCTCCCTGCTTTCTTCCTTCCAGCCATTCTGGCCTTCGTCTCGGTCCTCAGGTAACCAGACACATCCTGCCCCCAAGCTCCAGCCCCGTGGGTCTTTCTGCTGGGAATACTCTTGCAGACAGCCATGCCTTGGTCACCCTACAGGGAAGGCTTTTCTGATGTAATATTGCATCAGGCTGCCATGCTCACGCTGGCTCACCTGTCGGTGCTCAGTGTGCACAGCTATTTCACAGCTGGAGGGGAGCGGCTATGGGCAGGGGACAGGGTCTGTGTGCATCCCGACATCTAGCGACACATCACATCTGACTCTGGGACACAGGGAACACCGGACACATCCTTGCTGAATGGGGACTGAGCAGATGAATGGGTGAACACACAGCTGGACAGACTCCAGAGCTCACAGTCTGCGCCCGACGGCGCGCTTTGCTCCATCTTTATGATAGGACGTGAAATAGTCCTTGGCCGCTGTTGTTCTTGCTATTATTTCTGCTCCCCAGGAATCCAGTTTCTGAGCTTTAAGAGGAAGGGGGCTTGGCAGTTCCTAAAGCCACCTCTGTCCTTCAAGTTCTGTGGCTGTTCAGTGACTGGCAAGGCTGATTTAAGGAGAAATGTATTTTTAGGGACTCTTGTGAAAAATCTTATCAACTCGGCTGTGTTTGGCCTAGATTTGTGAGCGGGCCCTTTGAGCCATGGGATCTAATGGGAGCATATGTCATGGGAAGGGGGATGTTTGCAGAGCGCAGACGGGGAGAAGGTGGCACCGTAAAGGGGGTGGAGGTAGCTGATGCTGTTCCTCTTACACTCCGCGGCTAAGGAGGGGTAGGAAGGAGGAAGGCTAAGAGGACTGGGCAGTCTGTCCCTCAATGGCACGAGGGACGTGGGTCAGGGAACCGGCACCTCGCTGGTGGACTTATCCCTCCTCCTGTTTCCTCCCTCCCACCGACACAGGATACAGGCCATTTCTGCTTGCTAGTCCATGAACGGCGGCCATTCAGTCTTCCATGTGCAATGGAGGGAGCTGTTGAGGGTGCGGATCTGGGGAGGACTTCGGAAGGTCAAGGGCAGTGGTACTGGTGCTTTGGGCTGTCTGGGGAATGGCTGTTGAGTCTGAGAAGCCACAGAAAGTCCACAGGCCCACTCGCTTCTTTGGCTTGGCTTTTTCTAGCAAGAGCAGAGTAACACACACCCCTGGGGATCAGCAGGTCTCTGGGGAAGGCCTCAGAGTGGCTTCCTCCAAAGTGGGCCAGAAGTGTGCTTTCTAAGGTGGACACATTATGCTGAGAGCCTTCCAGCCCTTGGTCTCTCTCCACATCGGGCCAACCCCGGTACTCATTCCGGACACAGAGGTTCTGGTACAGAACCAGATAAGGGGAAGGAAAGTTCCACTGGTTTCTGAGACCTTGGAAAGACAACTTCTATCTTATTTGAACCCTGTGGGTCACCACATGGACAGACCTGAGCCCAGAGATGATGAAACTTCATTGATGTGGGCAGAGCAAGTATTTCCCACGCCTTACCATCTGACTTAAGGGCAGAAGCCAGGAGTTCAGGGGCAACAGGAAGACACTGATTGACAATTGCTTTAAAAAGACCTAGTCACTCAACTCTAGAAGAAGGGACATGAAAAGTCAATTTCCAGCCATACTCCAGTTAATTGCCATTGACATGGAGTGACTCAAGCTGTAAGAATGAAGTGGGCTACAGAGATGGTTTGAGCCAACAGTTGGTCTTATCTTCAAGGAAAATAAGTAGATAAATACTGAAACCAACAACCAGCATTTACTGTATTTCGAGCCCAAGCTCTGAGGAATAAAATGACCCAGGGAATTATGTAAAGCGCAGGCACACATGGGCACTGCAAGATGACATCAGAGTCCACCGCAGTGGCCTCCTCTCTCCCTCCTTGGGTACAGCTCTCCTCAGAGCCCAGCCACCACGCAACTCGGCTTTCCTGCTGCCACCACTTGTCATTATTTCTAAGCAACTTCACCCAGTGCTGTGTCACCATGGCAACCATGGGCCAACAGTTTTCAGAGTTCCACTGAGCAGCAGGGAGCGAGGAAGAGACTATAGGCTGCTCTGGCCCTGGTCAGGAGTCACGTCTAGGGTACCAAACAGGCTTCTTCCCATTTTATGGAAGGGGAAACCGAGGAAACAGGTCAAGCCATAGGTTCAAGCCCCACATTAGGTGCCACATGAGAACACTCTACAATGAAACTATGCCCATGAGTACACCCTATGATGAAGCTGTGCCCATGAGTATACCCTACAATGAAGCTGTGCCCATGAGTACACCCTACAATGAAGCTGTGCCCATGAGTACACCCTACGATGAAGCTGTGCCCATTATTCACATTTATTTCCACTGTGACAAACACCTAGGTCTAAGCCCTAGGACAATGCCTGTGAACCAAGAACCCTGTAAACTCCAGTATCCTCAGCACAGCTCTTTGTCTAACACACAATTAGGACCCAATTGTAAACACTTTTGCTTTCCCAGGCCTACCGGCTCGTGGACTCCACTTGGTTATTCCCTCTACCCATGGCACTGTGTTTCTTTTCAAAAGCATCTCCATTTCCCTTTAAGTTTTTTTTTTTTCAAGAGACACACTGCTGAGCTGGAAAATTAATAACCCGGCATAACCTGTGATACCACCCTCAAGACAAACTCTCAAGTTACTTGTTCATTATTTTCTGAAATGATTTTATCATCCGTGTTCCCATGTGCATACTTCAATTGCTCTTCTAAGCCTGCTTGCTCCTCAAACTGGTCTGACCTCTTTCTCAAGAGAACCAATGGCTTAGAATGAAACCAAACCTGACAGAGGGAGAGAGAGAAGGAGAAAGATGAGGGAAGGAGGGCAGGAGGGAGGAAGGGGAGAGACAGAAGAGAGAGAGAGAGGGGGGGGAAGGGAAGGGAAGGGAGGGCGAGAAAAAATAGGGAAAGGGAAAGAGAGACACACACAGAGGGGGGAGGGAGGAGGGAGGGAGGGAGAATAAAGGAGAAGAAAGATCCGAACACCACTTTTCTGTGGTATGCAGATTATTCCATAGCTACTTGTTTAAGTACTCTGGGTATGTATCTGCCCTATTCCAAAAGCAAGATGGTTTCAAGTCTACCTCTTTTGGTCATTAGAACATGTGCAAAAGGTTACCATGCTTTGACCCTTGGTTTTCAGAGTGTGACCCAGCAGTCTATCTTTAATTAGCGATGCCACGTGAAGTGACTGCCAGGATTACCACGGAACTCCCCGCACATGTGAACACAGGTGTCATGTCGCTTACTGAAATGTGTCTTCTTGGCGTCGATTGGGATAACTCATACTTCAAAAAAAGGAAGCCTCTGATGGGAAAGACACTGCCTCATTAAACTCACAGTGCTGAGAGTCCAGAGGTCCAGCCATGACCCCGGACAAAACGTGCGCCTCGGGACTTCACTAGCTGTCTCTGCTCTCTGAGACTTGCCCATTACACCGGTCTGTGAAAGGGTCTCGAAGGCTGTAGCGTCTGGAGTCCCGGTAGGAAGGCTGCAACATGGTCACGCACGGGCTCTGCAGCAGCTGGCCGGGATGGGAGTCTCTGCCCGTTTCCACTTTTCCAGTAAGAATGACTCACCGGTTGCAAATGCGCCGTCAGGCTACCAGCTCATCTTTCTGCCACTAGCTATAACTAGTACCTGGTCGCTCCCGGCCAGCAAGCATTCCAAACTTTTGCCAATTATGGTTCCAGCGTTTTTTTTAATCAATCAGATAGAAATATCTCTGACCCCAAGATGGCCCACTGTAAGAGTACACTGTTCTCTGTTATATGGCTTAATTTCCCCCGACTGTCCTTCCACAGCGTCAGTCTGTGTGGAGGGTGGATGTTCTTTTCCTCCACCCCAAACACAGCTCATTAGGTCGAAGGCAGGTTCCAGAGAGAAAAGGCAGCCGGCATTTCTTTCTCCAGAGTGCAGACAGTCATGGCGCTCCTTAGCTACTCGGCATACACACGGCTCCCCTCTGGGACCAGCCTCGCTGCCTGTTTGTCAGAAAACGGACAGAGGAGCCGGGAGTTCAAAGTGTTATCTTCCGCACATCACAAACTAGCTGGGAGATCTGAGGCAGGTCACAGTTGCCTTGTCAGCCTCAGTTTACCCACGCACGAGTGACGCGTGTGGACAAAGCAGCGGTTGTGAGGTCCGGACATAAACAGCGACAGAGCCGCAAGTAAACATTGCCGCTGTTGGGAGCGTCATGCAGGTGTACATCAAGTGGTCGGGAGCCAAAGAGGAAGTCAAATGCTTGGGATGGTGAATAATCCGAAACGCACCTTCGGTATTAGCACCCACAGTGAAGGAGCAGAGAGTCTTTGTCAATATAAAACGCTCCTGAACCCTTGCAGCCCTGAAGGGGGCAGCGCCTCTGCTCCGCCGGTGCAGCAAGAGGAGACACCTGAGAAATACTGATCAGCAAGCTATCTATCTGCCTCGGACATGCTAGCAACTGTGCTCTTGCCTCACAGAGAGGGCGGATCTCCAGGGAGATGCCTGTGACCCGTGGGGATTTGCTCTGTTAACCTTGAAGCAGAAGCCCGGGTTCATTATGGCTAATAATTCCGTCTGACTCTCTAACCTATCTCAGAGGAGGTGGTAACGCTGCTTCGGGGCTGAGGCCCTGCAACAGGCATGAGAACAATCTGACGTCAGAGCCACCACCAAGGCTGGGAAACCCATGCACTAATTTATTTAATGAAAAATAAGGAAATCAGCTGTGTGTACAACTGCAAACCGACGTGCCATGGCATTCGGTCGTAATTGCTCATCTCAGTAAGAGGCATGATTGCTTCCAAAATACCCATCGGGCATCTATTTTTCTTTGGAACTTAGACTCTGAGCACAATATAGTAAATTAAAGGGAGATTGAGAATTGTAGAGTATCATTATAATCCTCCAATTTTATGATTCAAAAATAAAGGACGGGGCACGGGAAAGAAAAATGTCAAAAGGGAACTTCAAATCAAATGTTCAGATTTCGTAAGTTTTCTGGAAGCATTTCAAAGGTACAGCAAATAGCATTAATTCTGTTTCACTGAAACTTTTACAAGCAAAACCTTTTGGGCCTAACTTCAGAACGCTTTTAAGTGCCTTCCCTTCTGACGATACCACCAAATCTCTCATTCTGCATCTGAAACTTAAAGTAGTTCATGTTTCAAAGTTTCCACATACGTGGAAATTGTTCTGAAAGAAAAATCAAAATCATAATTATCATCATATCTGGAAATGGTTTGTTCTAGCTCGCCTCTCTATTGCTGTGATAAACACCACGACCTGATAAGCAATACAGGAAGGGAAGGGTTGATTTGATTTACATGTTATAGTCTGTCATCGAGGTGAACCAGGGTGGGTGCTCAAGGCAGGGGCCTGGGGACAGGAACTGAAAGCTATGAAGGAATGCTGTGTACTGGCTTACCCTTCCTGGCTTGGACAGCTTGCTTTCTTATACAGCCCAGGCCCAGCTGCCTAGAGATGGTGCTGCCCACAGTGGGCTGGGCCTCCCCATGCCAACCAGCAATCAAAAAATGTCTCAGAGACAAGCCCACAGGCTGATTTGCAGAAAACCAATTCTTTAATTGAGACTCCCACTTCCCAGGTATGTGGATATCTGTGTTAAGTTGATATAAACTAACCAGCATGTGGCTTAATTTTATGGAAGTTTTATCTAAATATCTGAATGTTTCTTAGCAGCATTTAACAGTTAAAATTGGGCATGTCTAGAAAAACATTAACTGATACATTAACCTACACATTTTCTAGAATGCAAGTTTCCAAAAAAAAATCTTGTGATTATTTCCATGTATTAATGCGTATGCTAATGCCATCTCTAAAGAGCTATTTTTGTGTCCCTCTTCTATAAGGTCAAAGGCTTTCCTTCAGTAAGAAACTTCACCAAACTGAAACTTGCTCAAATTCTCTCCATCTGTCTGCACAATGCCAGACTTTCTTCAAATGAGAAACTCTGGGGCCCAAGGAGCTGGACCCCCAGTCAGAAATAAACAGCATCTCTGAATGAAACCTGCTTTAATTATTCTGTCACAGGTGCCTCTAACCTGTTAGTGGTAATCGGAATATAATAAGAGCTTAATGAGTATGCTTGTTTCTGCTTTGCAGCATTTGTTGAACTATGAGAACTTTGGGACAAAAATTATGCAAGCAGAACTACGTGTATTAACAAGAATGAACCAAGGAATGGATGGATGGATGGATGAACGGATGGACGGAAAGACACATGAAAAAATGAATCAAAGCAAGAAAGGGCTATTTATCTTTTTTGTTTTTGTGGTGGTGGTTGTTGTTTGTTTGTTTGTTTTTTCAAGAGAGGGGTTCTCTGTAGTTTTGGAGCCTGTCCTGGGACTCACTCTGTAGCCTACCTAGGCTGGCCTTGGACTCAGAGATCTACCTGTCTCTGCTTCCCAAGTAATGGGTCTTAAATATGCTACCTGAAACTTTGTTTTTAACATCTAATCTAATAAATATATAGTGCTTAAGTAGATTTTAGTTAGCAAGATTAAAAAAAGATCTGCTGCTGGTTGCTATAAGTAAGTCATTAGTAGTCTCTCGGGGGACACTTGCAGCCACAGTGGGTTGTAAAATCCAAGCTGCTCACAAATTTCCAAAAGTCTAGATATAGAGCATTAATATATAATAGAAACATGCACTGATTTGTGACACAGTTATTGGACAAGGGGAAACATGTGATTATCTTCAAATGATGTGATGACAGCCCCAGAAAATCCAAGAGAGTGGAATTTAATCCTCACACAGAAAGGTGGGCTCGGTCAGATCATAAGAAAGGAGATGACTGGGTAAAGCTGACTGGTGCCAATCGTTCCGCCAGTCAACAGGCAGAATACGTAATAAAAATATTTCATTTATAGTAGCTTCATAAAACAGCTGGGAGTGATGCTAACTGAAAAACATACGGGCCAGGCACAGCCATGAGTGAAGCCGACTTCAGGGTGTGGATGGTATTTGAATAAAGTCGGCCCGGGTCAACTAGGCTCTTTCTCTCTCACCCCTTCTTTCTTTTCTGTTTGTTTTCTTGCAGCTGTGAGGATCAAGTCCAAGGCCACAGGATTTGCTGCTATTGCTCTTTTCACATCCCTGGCTAGAGACTGAACCCAGGGGCTCACACATACCAGGCAAGTTCTTTTCCACGGACCCATTTCTCCAGCTTCCCTTTTTATTATGTAAAATGGCAAAATGGCTCAGCAGCAAGGGAGCATTTGCTTCTCTTGCTGAGGACCTGACTTTGGTTCCCAGCGTCTGAATTGGACAGCTCAGAACTCCAGCTCCAGGGTATCCAGTGCCCTCTTCTGGCCTTTGCTGGTACTCAAACACAGGTGGCACGCACATAGACATACAAATATACACATAAGCAAAAATTAATCTAAATTTCAATTAAAACTTTAGTCCTTACTAACCCAAGTTGTTAACTCAGTACAATTTTATTAATGTCTCAGGGATTGTTTCTAGTGTTAGGAAAGGCTTGTGTAAGTGTATGGGGAACACAAACATTTGTTTTGGTATTTCTCTGAAAGAAGAAACAGAGAGCTGAACGGAGATTTCCAAAAAAAGAAATCACAGTCCATGAGATAAGTCTTGGAACACGAGGATGCTATTTAAAACAATTGAAAGCCACCATTTGTTGCTGCTGAAGGGGCAGACATACAACTCAACGGAATCAACAGGAAATCCCTTTAAGACATTCTTTTGTCTGTTTGTGCATGTGTGCACCTGTGCCACGTGCATGTGGGGGTCAGAGCACAGCATCTGGAAGTTCAGCCTTGCTTCACTGCGGACCCAGGGCTTGAACTCAGGTCATCAGGCTTGTATGCAAACCCTTTTATCTACAAAGCCCTCTTACTCCACCCTCAACCAGTAATCTCTCGAACAAAATCTTAGTATACACAAGAACTTAGAATGCAGGATAACAGAAATTATGTGTGGAGAAACAATACTCAACAAGTGTTACCTGGAAAACTGGAAAACACAAAGAGTAAAAGTTAGTTAAGTAAAGTTACACTACTCCCCATTAGGAGTCACCATCTGATCAGATTAAAAATATAATCCAAAAAGGGGGAAATAGGACTCTCTTGCTGAAACCAGGCACACGTGTTCCTCTGCGAATCAAAATTGTTGCAAGCAAATAAAAATGATATAAAAGTCAACGCAAAGCCTCTGATGACAGCAGAAGTCAGCTTGAGCCCTGAGTAGCCCAACTAGACCCACAGTCCATAGTACGAAGACAACTCTAAGTCTGTTAGGAACCAGGGACAGTTCCAGCCCTAAGTCTTGAAGTCCCCATGTGTCACTGGTCACAATGGAAGCGAATAACTAAGCTTTGTCTAGTAGCAAGGCAAACCAAGAGCTGGCAGCCCAAACAAAGGTACTTCTCCAAGTGGAAGTGGCAACAGGAAGGAGGCCACTATGAGCTGCTGCATGCTGGCACGTGGTGAAGGATACTGGTCGGGAGACATTATTCCAACAGTATGAAACTCCGAGGCCATGCCGCGGCCACGCCGTTCTGAAGCTGCTGCATCGCTGAACTGAATCAAATCACATCAAGGGCGCTACTTTTACACCAAAGAGGGAAATCTTACTCATAGGCTGTAAGATGCTGTGTTCTGGCTTGAATAACGCAGGGCAGGCTTGGGCAAGTCTCTTCTCATTCAACATGAATGAATGAACCGAAACAAACAGCTAGATATGCCAGGAGATCTGAAAGGACTGAGCGAGGCATTCCACAAACCCAGAGGGGGAATCAAGACGGCTGGACAAGGTCTGGTGTTGGGAAAGCAAACTTTAAGAGATTGTTGTGTAGCTGCATATTTCCCAGTTTTCAACGAAGATCAAGGAAGCTGAATTTAGGGGAGATAAGAAGAAGAGGAGCAGCAGGAAAGGGAGCAAGAGACTGAGCCAGTGTGGCAGCCGTAGACATAAGGTAAGATAGGGAGGCCACTGACAGAATTCAAGTCTGAATTCGGTAGAAAGTACTATCAATATTCAAGTAGAATCATCAGATCTGCAGATACATGAACTTACGGACCACAGAAGAAAGAAACAGGAAGAGATTAAAGTAACCCAAGGAAGAAGATGAAGACTTCACCTAAGAATGCTTAAATGTCATGGAGAGAAAACAATGACATAAAAGAAGAAATTAAATGTAAGCAGCAATTCAAGGGAGCACTGAGAATGGACATACTAAGCGGCGTGAAAGTCTCGGCCATACCCATGGGTCCGGACTCTCCCAGCCGTCATGAGGGCAGTGGGAGATGCGTGAAATTACTGAAGCCCTGTGCCACAGAGCGAGCCACAGATGAACTGAGTGGGCTCCAGTTCCTCTTTTAGAACACAAACCAAAACAGTAGAAGCCAATAGCAAACTGGGAGTTTCGAGGGAGAAATATAACAGCCGTTACAAAATATTCAACCGCATCATAGTTCCCATACGCAAATAAAATCCAAGAGATGCAAAGGACTGAAAACTATAGCAGTTCCTCAAATACACTTTGAGAGAAAAAAATCAGAAGTTAGAAAAATTAGAAATTAGAAAATTAGAATTTAGGTGCTTGGATTATAATTACAACATAATGCACAAAAAAATAAGCAATCAGAACCAACTGAATATTAGGTAACAAGAAAAGTTAAGGCAAATATAATCTCAACATATGGAATTTTAAGAACAGTATTATTAAGTTTTTAAAAGTCAGTTTTCGAGCAATGTAGCATGGCAGGTCCAAATACTTAGCCATATGATTTTAAATATATTTTCTTTTGAGGAAAAAGAGGTTTGGCCCTCCGAAGGTAAACTGAAAACATAAACAACCTAAGGTCAGAAAAGAATGATGAAAATTCCCCTTTGACCTTGACTCTTACACCTACGTTGCCTTTGCACGTAAAACTGAAGAGCAGCTTATGTGTTACTAGAACCGTTTCTGGAACGTGGATGCACCTGCCAGGATCAGGACACTCTCCAATGAAAGAAGTTGGGAAAACAGAGACGGCGCACGAGGTCACTCAGCCTGGATACCGTTCTATTGAGAGCCATGTTCACTGAGACATCACGAGAGGCGTATGAAATATCAGTCTGTTGTCCAAACTGTGTGTCCGAAATTTTATGTGTTATTGAAGAACAAGTCGTGAGGTAAAATACAGCTTCGTATTTAAACAACTCGACGGTAATTTGGATAATTCCCATTCACAGCCAGTGGGTTGTGGTGGTGGGGCTGGCCAATGTTTAAGAGATCAAATTATATAAAAAAAAAAGCCAGAGAAGAGGAATGACAATGGCTGGCAAATTGGAGCTCCCTAATAATAGCCAAATTTGCATAACACTTTTCATAGGCTTGGCATAAAATGTTAAATTATAACTGCTTATTATTGTTTCTAATAATAAAACATAACTAATGTAAAATTAACCACCCTAAGTGGCAGTCAGAGGGTTACAGCAAGGGTTCTGCCCCGCAGATGCGTGACTGCCTTAGATTTCATGTGATTTCAGAAGGAAAAGCGGGACTGATTCTAAGAAGAGTCTTATTTCGATTGCATTATCTTAGAGCAATGATTAACACACAGAGTCTGGTCTCTCACGATTTGTGCAGAGATACTGAACTACACCCATGATTTGGGGATGGGTGGCCAAGATGTGGGGTGAACACCGAATCTGTGGCATTAAGGGGCTGTATAATCATTGCGTGATGCTTCAGCCTATTTGGTGATTCAACCAAGTACAAGAGCCTAACCACAACTACAAAATACTATGAAGAATAAATTGTTATGGGAAAAATAAATGATTGCATGCTAAATTGAGGAGTAATAAACACCAGGAGTCACTGTCAGGAGGTATTATTTCCCACGGGACATAAAAAACGTTAGACCAGAACAAGGCTGTGCCACAGCAAAGACAGAATGTCACAGCCTTATGGTGGAAGGGTTGCACCTCCAAGAAAGTTCTTTATCTAATTGGACACAATGTCAATTATAGAAAGATCAACTGACTAGCCGACAGATCAAATATTACCTGTCTATAAAGGGATTTAAAATAAAAGTAATGCCAGCTGGTCAGTGTTGACACATGCCTTTAATCCCAGCGCTCGGGAGGCAGAGACAGGTGGATCTCTGTGAGTTCAAGGACAGCCTGGTCTAAAGAATGAGTTTCAGCACAAGCTCCAAAGCAACACAGAGAAACCCTGTCTCGAAAAAACAAACAAACAAAAAAAAATGATAAAATAAATAATAAAGCAAAATGTGATTTAAATGTGGAGTAAGTGGCATGGTTGATTCACCATTCTCCCCTTTCTTTTCTTATTTCTTTCTTTCCTTCCTTACTTCCTCCCTCCTCCCTTCCTTCCTTTTCCTTTTTAAAGCCGTTTTAACGAATGAACTAAACAAACCATCTATGCTCCTAAGTTGTCTTAAAGCCAGCAGTCCCATTGCCCTAAACATGACCCTTTATGTTGTAACACAGGTACTAATGACCCTGACTCAGTAACCAGGACGGCAGGTCACAGGAGTGAGGACCCCATCTCTGAGAGTTTAAGGTAGCCATGACAGCTGACCTGACAGCATAGCAGGGATCACATGACAACCCTGAGTTGTCAAAAGCAAAGTAGCACATCCTTTCAAAGGGGAAAAACATCCTTCAGAGTTTAATACTTTGAACATGAAACCAGAATCCAGGTGCTTACTCCTCTAAGAAGTCTTAAAAAGAAAAAACAAAAAACAAGTACACTATGCTGTCATTTTTAATGAATCATCTTTTCAAAGAAACATGTGTGGCTGGCCATCCGGGAGCTCTCTTTACGGCTTTATAATTTTTTAATGTAATTATTACCATGGATATTATCAGCTGATGCTTACGTAGCATTTTACCCAGTGAATAGAGAAGCTTTTAGCACACGCATCTCCTTAAATCCCACAGGCAGACAGCAGGCTCTCAACAGATGGGCTGTGACAGTCACAACATCCCCATGCTAGCTTCGTTCTTGGGGCTCATCAACTCTTTCTCCCCGAGATTACCAGCACCCATGGGTCTCACCATGACCCCACAAGTGATTCAGATTTATGATCCACCCACCCCCACACTATTTTTGGAACATCACTAAGTGAATTAAAACAATCTCCCAGCTCTGTGCAAAAACGTGATTGTTAGCAGCTCATAAAGCCAAGGACTGTGTCCTTCGGCAGGAAGGAAAATGCCATTTGGGAGGCCTGGCCTCACAGGCACTTCTGGACAGTAAGCCTTTCTCTGCACAGGGTCAAAGATTCAAATTCAGCAAAAGAAATTAATAAAAAGGAGAGGGGGGAGAAGAAGGAGGAGGAGGACAAATAGAAGGAGGAGGAGGAGGAGGAGGAGGAGGAGAAGAAGAAGAAGAAGAAGAAGAAGAAGAAGAAGAAGAAGAAGAAGAAGAAGAAGAAGAAGAAGAAGAAGCAGAAGCAGCAGCAGCAGCAGCTAACATCTAACACTGATGGAGGGTTCTCACACTGCTGAGTTCTCCAGCTCTTGTTACTGGATGCATAAAATGCACTGCAATAGTTGGGACAGATGACATGCAAATCTAAAACTCTAACAGAATTGGTTCTGATATTAGCTCCATGATAGATGAATAGTCAAGACATTCAAAACTTGGCTTACGTATACTGGGACAATAATATCTATATACTGGGACAACAATATCCATCTTTTGGACAGCTGATAGCATCATATTTAAAAAGTAATTCTGAATGGAAATGCCAAAGTACCTAGACCACAGCAGACAATTCAAGGGTATTCCCACTCTTTTCCTGTCTTGCATGGTTTCTATCATTTAGTTGCAAAATGGAAGAAGGTGGTGGTAATCTGTGCACCTGGACTGATCTCCAAATTTATTTTCGTGAAGGAAAATAAGTGCTTCCACACTTTACTTAATAAACCAAAATAATAATTACACTTGAAATTAATGTAAATAGCATAAACCCCCCCACACACATCAATTTATTAAGGGGTTCTGGGAAGAGCAGACTCATGGAGTTGGGGATGGAGGGAGCTGGGAATGCTGCCTGGCTCCTGACTCAGTTTTCACAACCCGAGACAGAGAGAGAAAGAGACAAACAGAGAGAGAGAGAGAGAGAGAGAGAGAGAGAGAGAGAGAGAGAGAGAGAGAGAGGGCCCCTCTCTCCCTTTTAAGGAAACAAGAAGCCATGACCTAAGGCCATTACACCAAAGCTATTGGTGGAATGAATTCTCACAACAGTAAATAGAAATAAAAACAGTAAATAGAAAAGGGCCCATTTCTGAGTAACGGCCCTCTCCCATGTAAACACCCACACACACCCACACATTCAAAAGAATTATAAAATAATTTTGTTCCTTAAAGGTAGTGAAAATAAAAATGTTTTCTATGTAGTGAAATAAATTCAACTCAAACATCCTTCCTTCTTCGGAGCAGAAGTAAATTAAGACACTGGAATGGCTACCCCTCCAGTAGGAGAGTCATTATTTGTTGAATCTTCAAGACACCCAAAAATGGTGTCAACGGTAACACAGATGACTCTGGAGAATGATTGGGGTGAGCCTCCTCCAAGGGTAGCAAACGAAGGCATCTGACCCTCCCTTCCCCGGTGATGGCAGGCATCACTAGCTAATCCCAGATTCTTCACCCCTCTTAACTTATGCTTGGCACCTCAGAACGCTTCACAAGAGATTTTCCAGGCAGACAGCCACCAGAAACTCACCAGATTTCCCATGCGAGATGAAACCGCCCCAGACCAAGCCAAAGTTGACCTCTGAACTATTTATGAAATTAAGGGGTATAAGGGACTTGCTTGATGAACAAATGAACAGTCCCTAACCTAATTCTGATGAAACTATTTACCCTACTTATGAGCCCAAACTTTTCAGACACTTCATTACCATTCATTTAGATATAAATATCTTAATTCCACTAATAAATCTTTCTCATCTCTTCATTAATAAGAGCTTCTTAAGGGTCATTATTAGGTAACATATCTTTGGCCCTCTCAAATTACTATATGTCATCATAATTAATAAAACCGTACATCTCTATGAATAAAGTATAATTCAGGTTCTTCAGTAATTAGATTAAAATGAAGTTTTATCATACCTAACTTTTATTCTGCACAGTAGGAGACGTATATAGTTCTCCCCCATGCCTTTACGGTGCAGCTCACCCGGATAAGCCTCTCTTTTTATAGGCAGTGTGAGGATGTACCCAGAACTGATGTCTTCAAAACAAGCACTGTGAAACAAATGTCTGATTCTTCAGCCAGTGTGCACCAGCCTCAAAACAAACAAGCCATTATCTGAGGGGCAAAGCATTGAGATTACAAAGCCAGCAGAGAACCAGGCACCTTATCCGCGGTCAGCACTGCAGAACAAAGTCACAAGAACTCCACGAACCCATGAAAAACTCCAAGTTTCCTAGTTCCCGATCAGCTTCCACAGCTGAGAGGAGTCACCCGGGATCTATTTTCCCTCCAGATGCCATGTTTCCCTCGGGTTTTCTGACTTTGATCTCTTCAGCTACATTCCTAAGCTCTGGCCTATTTCTCTCTCGTGCCCTTCAATTTCTTGCTTTTAAAACTACAGCCTGCCTTTTGTTCAAAACAACTACAAAAGTCACGATGTTTGAAACACAAGGAAACACAAACTCCTCCCAAACAATTTTAGAGTTGGCTTCCACTTTTTTTTTGATGTCCAGTACTATGTGAATAAACTCACGCTGGAATTTTCCGGACTATCCTGTGACCTCACCCTGCAAATTAGACTCAACTACCAGGCGTTTTGAAACCACCATTATTCAGTGTCGTGTGAGAAGCTTTTGTTTTTATCCCCCTCAGGCATTTCTAGCTTGAGGGAGAGTAAAATTCGGTCCAGGAGGAAGGACAGACGTGGCTACTTTGCATGTTTCTGCCCTGGTATGGAAGACAGCCTGTGCTGGACAGGCAAGTACCCAGTTCTTTCCCCCACAGTCCTGCTGAGCAAGATGTGTGCCAGAAGGTAACATGGCCACACCCCAGCCCTGTCCACACTGCATAAAGCAGTCTTGTTTTCCTGCAACCTTATGCTATCTGCTGGCAAATTTGATTCTTAATTTGTATGGTTTTCCCCTGAAAGAAGGAAGCAGGCAAGCAGGAAGACAGCAAAGCTAACAGTTTAAGGCTCAATCATCCTTTAATTTCAGTTTATAGATGAGACTTGATAAGTCCCAGAAGCAAGTAATTAGCAGGCATTTGTTAATTGGAACGACTGTGCTATTGTGATGCCCCTTCCCCCCCTTTCTTTGCTTGCTGTCCTTCAGAGCTTCCAAATCTCCTTGGAAAAGGCCAGTCCTTTGATCCGCAGCCCAGAAGAGGCAGGACCACCCACTCTGAGCACTATCCCCTCTAACCTTGCCCTGTCTCCTTGAGGTTGACCATGCTATTCTGTGTTCTAGCGAACTAACCTTGAGGCCAAGCCAGGGCATCTCGGGAGCCCAGCACCCTGAATAGTTTCTGGCTCACGCTGGCTGCTCACCTCAGGATTATCAACCGGGAACCATCAGATGGCATTTTATAAGAAAATAAGGACCAACACTGTTTTTACCCACCAGGGCAAACTGAAAGTCACCAACACCAACTTAAACTGCATTAGAACTTGGGTGCATTCAAGAAATAGTGTCTTTGAATCAATTTTTCACTTCTACACACAGCATCTGCAGATCCCACAGGCCACGGCGGCAAACGGTCCCTTGGAGGACAGGGGAGGGAACTGGACTGGGTCAGTAACACTGGGCTTCAGCCAAGCTCAGGGTGGAGATGCAGCCGGCAGGCAAGATGGCGGGCTCCGCACAGAAGGCACTCAGGCTCCTCCTCCTCCCTCCTCTGCTTTCATTTTCCCTCTCAGGAACCTCTTTCAGAGGATGGCAGTGGAAAATGACTCCACCATGCACGCCTGTTATAGTAGCATCCCCGCAGATCCGAGCTTAACTGTACTGAAACTGTCAATCAAGCAACATAAAGGAGAAAAAAATAATAAGTCCTTCTCAATCCAAGCTCTTTGAGGACTATTAGGTGTCTCCAAGCCCTACCCTGGGGGCTCCAGAGACCTAGGTAATTCACTTATTATGTGACTGGAACATAAAATCCTCTGCCTCTGCTATACCCCTATATCTTCCAGGACCGACCGAAAATGGCTGGTCTCTGTGGTTCAGAACGAGCGCCAGGCACCACACAGTGCTCCACAAAATCGAATGCTCATGATGAGAACTGTATTTCTATAGATAATAGCAGGTAACGGGAGTGGTGGTGTCGTTATTGTGCATGTAACATGTAAGAGACCTGAAAGTGAAGCCGCCCTGAGCTAATCATAGGGCCTCTTCTCTGATGGTTTGACCCTCGGCAGAGAATCAGGGCCCTTGCGGAGAGGCGGCCCCACATGACATCTACATGGAAGTGGCTGTGGACTCTGAGGAAATGGGTAAAGTCTACAAACAGAGCAGGATGCTGAAGCCAAGTGCCCGCTCTCCATTATATGCATACAGCCTCGAATACAACAAAAGAAAAACCTCAGTAACTGTCCTTGGTGGTCCCTAGATCCAGTCTATAACAGAAGTTTCTAGAAATCTAGGAATGTGGGTGGAGTTGCTAAAAAAAACCCACTTATTTCCTTGCAGTCTAGCCCAGGCTGAGGGAGACCCCATCTCTGGTCTTTCCTTGGCAGCTCCGGAAGGCAGCGGAAGTGTGCTGGACCAGGCGATTTCCTCTCCACGGAACTTTATGTGTACACACAATGGGAACTCATTTCCTCCTATTGGTTTTTGTTCGAGCAGTTTCCTCTGATAGGGGTGTGTTCTACTCACTCATTGCCATCTATTCCAGGTATACTACTCAACGTAAGGCAAGGCCTATCCAATTGCAATCATAACCAGCTCGCCCATTCGGCATGGCCTCCGCCTCTTTTCTTATTATGTCAAGCATCACGTGTTAAGGGTCAACACAAATGGAGCTAATGTCAGGTTTCTTCATTGTCTTTGTGCACACACACATATGAACATGTGTATGTGTATATGTGCATGCGTGTGCTCATGCCTTTGGAGGATGCCATCTTGATTGGCTGCCAGTCATTTTGTTTTGCTTCCTTTATAGCAACAGGGTATGAAACAAACAAATTTCAATCCACATTCTCCCAAAGGGAGGGACTGAACTTTTTGAAAATGATTCAGGATATATATGAAGATTTTTCAATCTTTAAGTTTGTAGATTGGGAAATTTTTGAAAAATTTCCTTAAGTAAAAGCTGAACCTTAGACATTTAGTTCCCAGGGTATTATATGTTTCCATTTTTACCCCCTTCTCTATTTCTGAGTTTCTTTTTCACTGTTCTGCTCCCGTCTCTCCATGGATTCCAGACCATGCTCCATTCCTTTGTTTGTGCGTGACCCAAACCGTATGACCCAGAACTCCAGCAAACACTTGACTTGTGAAAGTCTCTGCTGTTGACGGGTTCTCGGCGGGGGCTGGGAGAGAGGCTGTGACACAGGCATCTGGGTCACCACATCCAGGAAGGAAGCATCCTTGCTTATTCTTTCTCCAGGCAACGAAGCCATTGCCCTTCCTCGGGGACCAACCAGAGGGCCAGAATGGACGGCAGCTGTCACAGGAGGCTCTCTTAGCTCCAGAGGCAACCCATCACTCACTCACTCATTCATTTCCAAAGAACTCAGGAGTTGGGTCCTAACATGGTCCAGTTACCACCTGCTTGAACAACCTGAAAACAGGCTGAGTGGAGACAATTAATTTCATCTGTGCCAAAGCAGCTCAAGGCACCGCCTATTAGGCAGCTGGTTCATGTGCTCCATTTTCACACAGGCAGATAGGAGAGACTTCCCAAATGTAAGCCGCTGTCTTCAAAAGCAACCGTGTTTCAACTCTATTAGAAACAGGATGACCCCTTTAGTCTGAGATGACATATACCAGGGGCTCAGCATCTCTACCAAATGTAAACATTCCCCAAAGCCTAGATAAAATTCTTCTGCAGCAATAAGGCCTTCTGCATTCTGCTGAAAGAACAATGTGGTCCTTGTGAGGGCTAACAAGAACTGATGAATTTGCAGAAACCCTAGGTTGAAGTTGCTGATCTTTCTAGAATCACTTAGAGGGCTGCAGTCATACACTCACCCCAGAAAATACATATAAACTATTACGCATTTAATTGATTGTTTAATCTGTGTACCCCCTTTATATAGATGATTCCATTTAATCCTGTTCCTCAGAAGCAGACAACATACAGCATCTGAAGGATGAGAAAGCGTAAGTTCAAATAGCTCTGCCTGAAATTGTGCATCTGCTCTACAGTGAGGCCAGGGTTTGAATGGCCCATAAGGCCGTGCCTGGAGGTCAGTGAATAATTTCCATTTAAATCACTGGATTCTTCTAATAAATGTAGATTCCTGGGCCCCACCCCAGACATCCCAAGTCAGAATCTTGGGGAATAGGCCAATAAATCTGATTTAAAAAAAACAAACCAAGCTTCCAAAGAGTTTGGGCATTCAACAAAACCAGTTTTTGGAGCAGTGTGATGAGTTTTTGAATGGGGATGGCAAGAAAGCAGGTTTTCCTTTTCCTGGAGTCCCAGCTGGGTAGAGTTGTGGAGCACAGATGCCTGGTCCTGCCACACTGTTTCAGGTCTCATCCTGGCTTTGACGTGGATGAGACTTGGCCTGTCTTTTACTTGGTTTTTAACTGGCCAGGCTCTCAAGGGTGAAGAAACAGGACAATTCCTTTTGTGAGATGCGCTGTTCATCTTCCGCAGAGGAACAAACCAGAAGTGTCACTTCTGTGGCAATTAAGCAACTAGAACTTGCTTTGTAAAAACTAAGGTCATTCTAGACAACGCCTAGTTCAGCATTTTAGTCCTTGTCTCTCTCTGACCATTTCCTCCACCTGCCAAGGTTCTTCTGCAATGTTTGAATAAATAGAGAAAATAATAAAGATCCCTGGTTGAAGATGCAGGGGCTCAGCTGGCCCGTCTTCAGTGTTCCAAAGCTCTGCTGCACAGAATTGTGTGCACTCCCAGGGTGAAATGTATTCAGTTTACATTGCAATGGAAAGTCCTGCCTCTGTTTTGGGGAGTGGTGAAGCATGATCCGTGTAAGTCTGACTCACAGCTAATCCTCATCTAAAGAAATGCCTGTCTCAGTAATAAAACACTTCATTCATTCCACGTATTCAGAGAACATTTATTGAGTACATACTAATGACCAGACACCGGCTTATGCACACAACACAATACATGAGGATTCCTACAAAAGATAGCGTAGTCAACATGAATGATAGTCTACCATGATAGATTGCGGTAAGTAAAGGAACAGAGCTAGGCTCTAGAGTCATCCTTTGCTAAAGCCCAGGGAACAAGCATAACAAAGGAAAGACAACTGTCCAGCTGCATTGCACTTTTGACAGTTGCAGTGTTGTTGCCTTGTAGCTAAGCCTGTAAGTGATACAGAGCTCATCTTTAATTAGTAATGGGAGCCAGTGCGGTCTGCTGGCCTCTCCCCAATACACTCATTCTAATGAGCGTGATTCATTTCCGACAAAGCCCTGGAAGCTTCCTGGGGAAGCATTTAGACCTCAGTTTACCACCTGCCACAAGATTTATCTGATTCTTTTCACCTATCCCAACCATGAAAGATTCAAACCCATTCCTATAACTGTGGCTTCAGGCAATCCATCCCCAGAAGGCGCCTCTGGCTCAAAGGTGTACCTAACAGCCCAGCACACCTTCCTACAAGCCCCACCAACCAATCTTAACCCTGTTTCTCCTGGCCTGCTATGGTGGTTTGAAAACAAATGGCCCCCAAAGGGAGTGGCACTATTAGGAGGTGTGGCCTTGTTGGAGGAAGTGTGTCACTGTAGGGGCGGGCTTGGATGTCTCTTTTGCTCCAGCTTCCTTCAACTGTAAAGTGATTTCCCATTCCCTGAAAGCTAAGATATAGTCAGCACCAAGTCTGCATGCGCACAGCCATGCTCCCCATCATGATAATGATGGACTGAACTTCTGAGGCTGTCAGTGATCCACCACGATGAATGTTTTCTTTATAATAGCTACTGTGGTCATGGTGTTTCTTCACAGCAATAAAACCCTAACTAAGCCAACTGCCCACTGCATCTCTTTTGATAGCCATGACATCACACACTTCACAAGAGTCTTACATTCCTCACTTGCGGTTCCTTGGAGCTCACGGTCCCACTCAATATCCTCCCTAAAGGTTTCCCGAAGGTCAGGCATATCTTCCTAACGCCCACATGCCAGAGTGACATGCCCAGTTCCTATCTTTCTTAAACTTCCGGATCCAGCATTGTTTCTCACTCCTACTTGGCTATGTAAAACCTTAACACAGGACAAAGTGAATAACATAATCTGCTACACAGACCCAACGGCACATACAGAGATCATGCTGTCCACACACTGTGCCAAAGTGCCCTCTTTGAAACGCCATCCACCTTGGGTGTGCACGTATGCAGAGTGCCCAGGGCGCTCCTTCAACAGGTATCCTCCACGGCTGTGCCACAAACTCTTTTCTAGGTTACTTGTGCCCTCAGCAAAGTCCTGCTTTAATCTCAAATATCTGCCTTCTGTGGATAAATACCAAACTCACTACACCCTTCACCCCACAATTCCCAGAACAGCTAGGACCCTGGCTTCCTGCATGCTCCTGTCTCCATGTCACCTGGTATTTTCAGTGTCTCTCTTGGTATCTCTAGGTTCTCTCCGACCTCCATAACCCCTAGCCAAGCTCTTACTGCATTGCTCTGTAACAACCCATCACTTCCTGCTTTATGCTCTCTGACACTATTGCAGCTCCTGGAGCCTCGAGGACTCACCCAAGCACCTGCCATTTGAGTCTAAATTCAGCCATAAGTCATGACTGATTCTATCTCACATCCGTTCATAAACACATGGTGGCTTCTGCCCTCTTAATGAAGTCTGCACCTCATGCTGTGGCATCCAGAGACGCTTACAATCTAGTCCGTGCCCAATGTTCCCTGGCCTGCAACCTGTGGTCCAGAGAGTCATGCCTCGGTGCTCCCAAAGTGCGTTCTATGCCACCTGACCTCTCCAAGGCCATTGGAGATGCTGTCTCCCCCAGGAAGTGTTTCGTGCTGTGTCCGGATGGCCACAGTCTACTCACAGGGTGCCCGTGGCACATGTGACCCTTACCCACAGTGACTTGTCTACTTGTCTTCCTTTGCACACAGGAGTGTAAATACCTTGAGGGAAAAGGGAAGATTTAAGAAATACTTTCTTCTTACCCCTTTCTCACAATATATTGTTTCTGTAAAGCTTTTCATGGTCAACAGGAACTCCAAGAGGTAGACTGTAGGTCAAGGTTAAATTGACAATGTCATTAACCCCAGCCACAAATCAAGGGACCCTCACTGTGGGCAAGGAACTTCCAGTACTGTCTTCTTACATATTTATACAATTCTAGAGAGATAAGCACGATCATTCGGACTTCAAAAGAATGTTTCCTGTGTGTGTGTGTGTGTGTGTCCATAAAGTAGCAGGCATGCCAAAGTTTGCACATAAAGGGAAGAGGACAGTTGGTGTCCACCATCGACTTCCACCATGATTGAGATGGTCTCTTTGTCATTCATGGCCATGCATGCCTGACTGGCTCTCTTGTCCCCACCTCCCATCTTGCCATAGGAGGACAGGGGTCACAGACCTGTGTTGCTGCACCTGCTTTAAGTTCATCCTGGAATTGAACTCAAGCTGGTTGAACAGTAAGTATTTCACCCACTAAACCATTTCCTTGACCTGATCATCCTGATTTCAGCAAAGGAACTAAATAACGCTGCAAGTGACTTGGTCACTGCCATGCTTCCTACAGGAGCCAGGACTTGAGTCTGTGTTGAGGGTCTGCGAACTAGAGAGTCTGCTGCCCTAAACCACTTTATTTGTTGTGTGTGTGGTGTGTGTGTGTGTGCATATATGTTTATGTGTATATACTTGCCATGTGTGAAGCATCACACAAGTGTGTAGATGTGCACGCACACGTGCAAGTGTGAGGACTGGAGGCCAAACTCAGGCACTGCACATTGTTTTATGAATACAGGGTCTCTCACTGACCTGGAACTCACCAAGTAGGCTACAGTGTCTAGAAGACAGGGATGTCTCTGCTTCTCCAGCGCTGGGATTACAAACACGTCATCGTGCAGAGCTGTGTTTCACATGCATTCTGAGACTCCTCGAAGGAATCGGAACTCCTACTGACTCTACTAAGCCACCTTGCCAGTCCTAGCTTTTTACTTTTAGATCTCTCTCCACTAAATGAAGCAACAGGAACTGAGAGCCACACTGTAAAGGGTAAGAGATGATGATCTGAGGTACTCTACTCTTTCTTCTTTCTCCTAATCTTAGAATCCAGGTAGAAAAAAACATCCTGGAAGCTAAACTTTCATGTGTTTGAAACAAAAACGGAGGAAGGGAGATATTTTCAAAGAAAATGAAAGGGGCAATGATAATAACTATAATTACTGTTGTCCTTATCATTACTAAAGATGTATTTCTTTTTCAACTTGAAATATGAATGTCCTCAGGGTCTGGGGTCGTATGTCTTGCCGAGTGACATGGACTTTTGCAGCTCTGCTCTGTCATGAGATCACTGATATTGTCAGAGCCTGAAAGACCCAGATAACAAGAAGAGACATGGCTGGGGCAGCAGAAGAGGCCAGGGTGGGAGTGGAAGCGGCCATGGGCCTCTGCAGGAGCCCTCTCAGTGCAGTGTGTTATCACTGCCAGCACACAGAAGCCAGCTACCATCTTTAATCTTTTTATTAGAGACAGAAGTGGCCTCAAATTCTAAGTGTCCAACCCACTCAATTTTCACAAAGCAAACATTATCTACGTAACACGCACCCAGATTAAGAAATCAGATATGGACAGGGTCCCAGCAAGCACCTCAGGGTCTTCCTGGTCCTATTTATTCCCCAAGGGTGACATATTCCTTTGGTCCCGCTGGCTGGCTACATTTTCGGTAAAGCTGGAGTCACTGCAGAGGAGAGAGTTCTTCCAGGAGCCTGTTCTGGCAGCAATTGCCATTTCAAAGCAGGAGGGGGGATGTGTGTGAGGGAGTAATTTTGTGTGTAGGAGAAAAGTGCTTCTAATTTTCAGTCCTGAGAATGTGAGGGGAAGAAGGAGAACGTGAGGGAGGGAAAGGACTCAGCCAAAGCCTTCCCGGCTCCTCCAGCACAGGTTACACCCTCATGACATGTGTGTGTGTGTGTGTGTGTGTGTGTGTGTGTGTGTGTGCATAGGTGAACAGGAATTAGCCAACCGCAGCATGTTCCCGAGGAGCCTGCTATTGTATTGAACATATTTTTTTTTTATCTCCTTCTGCTTTGAACCAGTGAGGAAGGTAGGATGTCACAAACCTAAGTCCAAGGTTTTCTGAGTTCTGCAAGACTGTAATAGGAAGCTCACTGGTGGTCCTCACCTCCACAACTCTGGCAACCAGGGAAGGAAGAACTAAAGTGGTTCACGGGCTGTGATGCACTGTGGCTCTCAGAATAGCTCCACTCTGATGTCCTGACCAAGTGTGCAGGCCACACTGTCAATCTGGATACCTCCTGGAGAGGAGCGAAACAGCCAGGCATCTACCGCGTCCTGAATGGTGACATTTTCCAACTCTGCACACAGAGCTCTCCCAGGCCAGTACTTCTACAACACCAGACCCTCAATTACTTCTCCTCATCAATTATTAAATCTGGTCTGGGTTATATAACACACGTTCTAGCCTAAGGTGGGGGATCGGTGCTATTTAGTGGTCAGTGAGAAAATTAGAAGTTTTCATTGAAAAGGTAAAATTTCAGTATGGCAGTGTAGGCAGGGTTGCAGTTGGCAGTTTGGGAGGGAGAGGGAGCAAGAGCAGCAGAGTGGGAAAGGCAGGGAGAGGGAAAAAAAAGGGCCAGTGTGTGGCAGAAGAGCAGCTTAGTGATCTTTAGGTTAAATATCAACCTGAGGGCTTCGTAGCAGAAGTCTGCCTCAAAGCAGGCCGGAGAGGTCTGCAGCATGCCCTGGTTTTCTCAACATTAACACCTGGTCTGGAGCCAGGGAGCCAGCTGGGCTCTTTCCTCCCTCCTTCACCCTGGGTCCTCTGAGCAGGCCCAAGGTAGCTGAAGGACAGAACCAGAAACCCTTCACGTCCTTCTTCCTCCTGCTTCAGGGAGGGAGGGAGGGAAGGTGGGCACTGCCCGCTGCTGACTGGAGCTGAGATTAATTAGTTCCTTTGGTGACCTTGGCGCCTACCGATGGGACAGTGGGTCTTTGGGTGTCTAAGGAAGAGGGCCACGGCTCAGGACTGGGCACTACTGCAGACACGATGGCCGTGAGGGTGGAGCGGAGGGAGAAGCGGAAGCTGCGAAGTGAGGCGACCTAAAATCTGCACGCCATCTTTGAAAAGCAGCTTGGTGGGTTCTTCCCACCACGTGACGCGGTATCTTTCTCGCTGCGTGTGTACCATCTACGTCTTTGCCTGCTGGTTCCAACTACCATTTTGTAGACCAATGTCCAGCATGCTAGCAGATGTTTCCAGAGGCAACAGCAGTCTATTATTGCGGTAGACGACGGTAATTTAAAGTACTGTGGACCGTCCATCTGCTTTTCTCATTGTGTTTAGACCTGAGTAGAGCTGAGGAGAAACGGTACTCAAAACCCTTTCCCTCTCTGCTGGTTCAATATTCCACAGGGATCAACCGTGGGCTAAAACTGCCAGAATAGCGCGCTGTGTGTCCCGGGCTGCATAAATGAAAGTATTATATCCTGAATAAGGGCGGTGCCGTAACAACCCTAGCCGAAGCTTACAGCCTCTAGTATGCAAAGGACTGGCCCTCTGTGGAGACCTGTGGCCTGCTTATGAAGAATACCAAGCACTGAGACAGGGTGAGCATTGACGGTGATGGGAGCCAGACTTCCATTTCAGCACAGGGAAGAATTTTCTAAGCAAACATTGTGGTTTATGTGCATCTGGGGTTGCGCTGGTCTACTCTGGCTGGAGTCATTAGAAACTGGGTTGTGCTCCTCTACACTGGTTGGTCGGCTGATCTACACTGGTTGCAGTCCTTAGAAACTGTTTGCTAGAGCTCTGGGAGAGTCTGGATGTGACCTGCACCAGATCCTCACTTACCCACTGGAGGCTTCCTTCTGGTTTTCACCCAATCATAGGGAAAGTGCAGCCCCATTCTACCATGCCTACCAAAGCCATCTCCCATTCTGGTGCCTGAGTGCCCAGAGCAGGCTGGCAGCAGCTGCAGCACAAACCGTGGGAAGTAAAGAGTTAAAAAAGACCAAAGCTGTCCTATGGCCCCAGCAGCCCCAGAGGCAGCAGGTCCCTTTGATCCTGCCTCTTAATTACAGCTTAGCTGCACCAGGGAACTTTAAAGAAAAGAAACAGGGAGACTTGAGAGATAGGGCTTGTTTTGTTTCCTGAGGGGATGGTCTTTGTGGTGGCTGCCAGGAAGCTGGTACTCCAGAGATCCTGATGGGTTTCCTAAACAGGAACTCATGTCTCCCAACCAAGCATCAGATCTGAAGAGATACCTAAGAATACTAAACCTATGGACACCACTTGGTAGGGATGCTAGGAGCAGACTTGAGCAGGAGACTAAGCAGGAAAAAGGAGCCATAACTTAGCATAGCAACAGGCAGAGCAGACCACAGGCATCCCACATCCCAGAGCAGCTACGCAGGAGCAGTGAACATCCTTAGAGGAGGAAGGAACTTCCGGCAGGAAACACACCGCACAAGGAGGGAAACTGAAGATGAAAAGTGTTCCTTGCCAGGTGGCAAAGGCAGAAGATGATCCTAGCTGCTGGGAAGGCTGGGGCAGAAAGATTGCAAACTGGAGACCAGATTGGACATTTTAGCAAGACATTGCCTCGAAACTAAAAGAGAAAGAACAGGATGGAGCCCAAAGGGTTTGCCTAAGGTGGGAGAGACCCTGGGTTCTATCCCATGAACACAAAACATGTTTCTAGGAATTCTCCCAATTAGCAATGTCAAAACAGCACAAAACTCCTCAGATTTGAATAGCGTTTTCTCTCTCTCTCTCTCTCTCTCTCTCTCTCTCTCTCACACACACACACACACACACACACACACACACCACAGAAAAGTAACAAAAGGCCAGCTAATTCTCAACTAATAATGAAGATAATTCCCTGGCCCCGACCTGGTACTACACCAAGTTTCTTTGTGAAAAATGTCCCCTGGCTGAAAAATGACTTCCTGTCTGCAGAATATCCCAGCGATGGTTTTTGTCTGCTCTGTTTAGCTCCACGGGGAGTAGGTGTGCTGTGGCCCTTTTCCTAAGCAAGCCCCCATTTTGCAATCCCCCAAGGAGGCATTCTTGCCTGAGGCGCTGAAGGCAGCCAAGGTGTGTCTCACCTTTGTTCTGCCCCTGATTAGCTTGTGACTTTGGCAGATAACTCTCTCCCCGTGCCTCCCTTCATAAAACATTTTAATGGAATGATGCAGCTCTCAACCTAAGCTGGCTATATAGTAGGCACTCGATAAGCTCGATAAACATTTGCTCTGTTTCATTCTTAAAAGGTTATTGGTCAATTAAAACGCACGCCCCACCCCCACCCATCTGTGTGTGGACCAAACAGGCCATCCAGCAGGAAAGACTTTCCCTAAATCGGTGTAGCTTCGTTCCTGCCTCCAGGAAAGGGGGAGCCTTGCTGGAGACTGAGAATGGGGATGTACCCCAGAGGAGGGTGGATTGACAGGAACACGAGGTATGAACATAACAAGATATAAGATCTCTACTCAGGCCTGGACTTTTCCCCGTGTGCTCTAAGGATGTCTTCATTTATGACCTGAAGCATAAGTAAATGCGGCGGTATAACTCACCACACTGAAGGCATACAGCGGGTCCTATTTACTCGCCACACCCTTTGGAGAGGATGGGGAGGGAAAGATTGCTACATCTCAAGGGACTTGGAGACTGACAGTTCCCCAAACTCATTTACTGGGTGTTCAAGGTCTGATGAGGTGGACACACTTTGGCTTTTAAATTTACCTACAACCTAGAAAAAAAGTAGGGGTTATTCATGGCTGATTTCTAAACCATGTGTTTCTTAGGGAAGAAGAAATTAAGATCTCTGAAGCAGATACATACACTCAGAGGCCTTGCCGAGAGGTGGTGATCAATATCTTGTACAAGTTGTGAGTCTGTGTCCACAGTGACCACAGACATCTTAGGCATGGAAGATGTCCACATCTTACGTAGTCACAGATGCTTGCTGTGCTGTCATCCCTGCCTTCATCTTTTCAGCCCTAGCTGGGGAGTGATCCAATCTCCAAGAATCTCCAATCCAAGCTCTTGCAGAAGCTGCCTGGGCTAAGGGGTGCTGGCCTCTACCCTACATGGGCTCTTCAGGCGAGCTATCCCAGACCCATCAACCACTGGCACGTATATTTCCGCAAGCTGCCATAGTGCTGCAGATGCTACGGTGAGTAGGATGAGTGGTACCATGATCTCCATCCTCTGGGAGCTTGTTAGAAAGGCAGAGGATGAGCCCCACCCCACCCCCACCCACCAGACCTACTGAATCGGAATCTGTGTTCTTAATAAGATCCCCAGGTGACCTTCGGGCACAGGAAAGCTGTTCTGTTCAGTCCTTGGAGGTATCTGGCAAAAGGGTACCAACCACGCCAAACACTTTCTCATCCTGAGAATTTATTCCTAAGCAGTCCTTACAGCTGGGTTCAAGAGAGATCTGCCAGACCCAGGAAAAACAAGACACCCAGTGTCTAGTGACACCACACTTTGGAATCACCATCCTAAATAGTGATATCCTAAAAATACATATTTTAAAAGGCAGATGGAAAAGTCTTGATAATTTTGTTTTTACATGTTCTACCTCTGAAAATCTACACATATGAAAGATGCAGCTATGAAAGAAACATGGTCTCATATGCACGCACTGTTTTGTGGCTTTAAACATGACTGAGAACAAACGTCTGCCTCCAAGAGGATCACTGCCAGAGACTCTTGCTAAAGAGGGTAAAATACATGTAGGAGGCTGCGATCATTAATTTTAATTGTCAACTGGTTGGAATCTGGAATTACCATGGCAACAAACCTCTGGGCATGTCTGTGAAGGAGTTTTGAGACTGGGTGAAGTGAGAGGAGAAGACCCACCCTAAAAGTGGACGGCACCATTCCAAGGACTTGGGGGGAATCCTCCGATTTTCTTTTCCATTCCTGACTGTGGCTACAACACAGCCAGCTCCCTCAGGCCCTGCTGCCCTGGCTTCCCTGTCCTGATGGACCAGACCCTCAAACCGTGAGCCAAAATAAACTTTCCTTCCGACAGGTGCTTCCATTCTGTATTTTGCCCAGCAACAAGAAAAGTAAACAAATGAGTCCCGTGGATTCATGGAGATAAGGATATGGTCATCAAGGGTTTTGCTTACTTATTATTATTTTTTTTTTTTTGTATTTAGTTTCCCGATTCTTTGTTAGCTCCTAGTTTCTTCTGGGCCACCTACTACTTTTTCAAGGCTCACCATTGGTCCACTGCCTGCTTCTCTTTATGTCCCTTCTTTCCACGTGGGAGTGAAGTATCCATGACATCAACTATAGTTTCAAGACCGCTGTCTCAGCCTTAGAAATTGGTAGCCTGGGGCCTGGGCAGTGCTCCATCCCCTCCCCTCTTTATCTTTATCTATGCGACAACTCCACAGATATATCCCATAGGTCCCATTGTTGGCTACAAGTACCACATGGAGAGCTTGCTGCTCACCATCTCTCTCCCCCCAACTCCACTGGCTGACCTCTATCTCTCTCCGTCCACCTTTCAGTATGGCACGATCAGTATCTCTTTAGGGCAGAAACTGTAATGTATCTCTGGCTCTTCTGAGCTCTGGCCAGCTTCTCTTATTTTAATGTTATGATGTATTTTGGTTCCTCTCCTCCACCTCCTTCCTACATTATGCCTGGAATATTGTAAAAATTTTTGTCCAGGGGCATCACTCATGACAATGGTCTAAACTCTAGCCCTATTTTCAAATCCCAATAGAATCTTTAGGAAGTATTATATGCATATCGTAGGCTAAAAAAATTAAACTCTGCTGTGTGGCTTTTCAGCTCTACCCAGTTGATTCCAAGTACCCCATGCAGCCTGATTGCTCACTACCCCAAAACACAGACTCCTTATTCTGCAAAGTCAATCTCCTCATGGTCTCTGACCCTCACTACTGTTCCTCTTCCCTGAGTTTTTGACCCCTGCCTGCACTCCCCCTGCTTTTTTGATGAGACACTCCTATAATAAAATATGTCTTTAGGTCAGAAACAACCGTCATAATAGTAGTTCCTCAATAACAATGCCAATATGATCTATACATCACCAAATACACATGAAAACTGACAGTTTAAAGTAATACACTAAATAATACATAAGTTGCACTTGCCCCTTATTAATAATCTTATCCTTGGTCTGGGGTATAGACTTTCCACATTAGAAAGGCTGATGTAGACAAAAATGCCGGCATGTAGAGCCAAGGAAGGGATCCTTCCTCCATGAAGCCCTGTCTACCTTCCGACCCAAGCACAGCTCTTTCCCAAATTCTCAGAGCGTTCAAACTGTAAGCGCTAAATCACCGATATCATATGCACTTCCCCAGGACTTTTAGTTTGATTAATTGAAGGTTCCACTTAGGATGCCAGAAATTTATAGATTTTTTAAAAAGATAATTCAATCTCTTAATTAAAAACATTACTATCCTCTCCAAATTGTTAGGGTTGGGCTCTGCTCGACTGTGTAACATACATCATATGAAAGCTTCAGGTTAGAGCACACTGTGATTCATTTGGCTCATTCTTAGGCATAAGTTTCCATTGGTGTAAGGACTAACTTTTCTACTTTGGGGCTACTAAAACTTGTAGTATATTATTTAACCTCACCCAAATCCAGTTTTCATTTCACTTGTTAAACAGGAAGTGGGAGCTGTAGTCACTAGAGGAAATAATAAACATGAAATCTGAAACAGCATATACCCATAAGACGTTGCCATAACTACTACACTCAGAATTTACCAGAGTGGAGACCAGGTACATCTGAAATTCCTAAAACAATCCCTCGTTCGACCTCAAGACTCAGCTCTAGGTTATTTACTTTCATCTGTCTGTTACTTATTCAGTTGAAAGCCTACAGTTCTGGTTACCTATAGGACTTGGGAGTCTCCGAGGCTTTAATTTAAGTCGTAGGCAGGCCAGGCGTTGCCATGGTGTGGCTGTCACCCAGTCTTTAGAGTTCCTTCCTTCTGTCAGCAAACTGGAAGCGCTGGTGATCAGGTGGGGCCCTGGCAATCTTCTGAAGCTCCCATTGCAGAAGATATGTGTAAAGCATCTTGCTTGTACAGAATGTCCCCCAAAATAGCCATCCCTGCCCCCATCTTTCTACCACTTTAAGAGACGGGGTGAGACGATCTCAGAGGTACAGAAGCCTGGCAGGTTGCTGTCATGGTGGACTTTGGTTAGTCCCTGACCTGCAGGACATTTACAACCATTCATGAATTGTGCATTCCAGAAGCATCTCACTGCCGTGGGACTGGGTGGGGTATGGGTCAGCCTTGGCTGTATCTTAAAGCTTGCTGGAGCAATCCATGTGAGACAGCTACCTCTCCGGGGCCTTAGGTCTAATACTGCTTTAAGAAAGTGCTAGGTGGGGACATGAATCTATGTCCTCACATCTGGTACCTGGGACATTTAAGAGTTCTTTTTTTTTTATTGATTTTTATTGAGCTCTACATTTTTCTCTGCTCCCTCCGCCTGCCTCTCCCCCTAAGAGTTCTTCTTGTGCTTACAAAACCCGAGTCAATCAGCTCAGGGAGTGGGAGAGAGTATAAAAGTGTACACACACACACACACACACACACACACACCACGCATGCGCGCACACACACACAAACACGTGCACACACACACACGCACACACACCACGCATGCGCGCACACACACAAACACGTGTGCACACACACGCACAGGCTGGCCTGGAACTCCCTATGTAACAATGCACGTCTCTGAACGTCTGATCCTCCTGCCTATAGCTCCTGAGTGCTAGGATTACAGATACGCTCCACTCTGCCTGGTTTTCTGTGGTACTAGGTGAGAATTGACCCCAGGCTTCAAGGATGCCAGGCAAGCACTCTACCAACTCCTGACAAACGTTAAGTGTTTAAATCTAGTAATAACTCATCTCTTGGAGTTCCACCCAGACAGCCTTAACCTAGGCTCCTACTTTAACCCCCCCTCCCCATTTGGGCTATTAATGGAGATAACGCCAGCCAGAGCCCTTGTCAAGTGCAAGGAGCCCCACATCTGCTATTCTTCGGAGCTGTGCCTTGCTCTTATCTTGTTCGTCAGGGTTTTCTTTTCTAGCGTTGTGCATGGCAGATAGCTCAGGAAAGGAGCTCACGATGTCACAGGGCATCTCCCAGTGTCTCCTCTTTCCAATAAGGTGACTTCCACCCAACAGCTCTTCAACAGCCAGCTTGCCATGGATGCCCCTAACCTGGGCCCAGCTCTTTCATCATTGGAGACACTGGGCTGATTTAAGGGGGAAATAACTTTAAAAAGAGGGGCTGAATTTTGAACGTTCTCTCTCAGCTCTATGCTAACTACATCCTCATACAGTTTGTCTTTGTCCAAAGAAAGGATGTTCAGGGGCAAAATCCCCCAAACCACCACCATTAAAACAACTTAAAGAGGGGGAAATCAACTAAAGCAAAACAAAACCCCTGCATTTACGAAAGAATGTGGGGAAGTATAATCCCCCAGGGGCAGAATCAAGTTTCCTCATAATTGCATCATGGGCTGTCGGAGGCAGGCAGCAGCTCAGAAGTGGGAGAGGGTCTAAGATTTCCTTTTGTTCTGGCTGGCATTTAAGGCTTTATCAGCCAAGTGCCCGTGGTCCCTTGCCACTTCAGGCTGCAGCCCTGGTTGCCGAGACTCCGAGAGCTCTCAACAGCCATCTATTCTGGATGTCCCAAGCACCCTAACACCATGGCCCATCTCTCTTTAGGTTAACCATACAACAATGACGGTCAGAAATACAGCAGGGATGAAGGAGTTACAGATGCTATTTAAAACTTAATGACCTTCTTAAAAATCTCTGTTGCTCTGCCTCTAAACACCGTGTCTGGAGTAAAATCAGTATCTGACGATTAACAATGCTAACTTAATATTAGCCAACAATGGTGTTTCAAAGCCTTTGAAATGTGGGGTTTTATGGCGGGTGTGTTTGTACTGAGACACTAATGCAGGCACTAGGTAACCTGCGTTCTAACCAAATGCAAGAGCTGCCTGAAGAGTGTTTAACAAACGCTTGTTGACAGACAGATGGAATAGCTGACCCACAAGGCCTTAGACAATGCATTCTTTCTCAAAACACTAAAGTACATTGTTGGGTCCAAGACGTTCTGGCATATTGAGGGGGAGAGTAAGAGAAGGACCACTGAAAACTATCCACCAGGCTGGGGCCTGGGCTCAGCCAAGAACGCTGGGGCCTTACCAAACATACCTGTCTTTACTCAGCGCCAGGAGGAGGCGGGGCCTAGCGATGACAAAGCCCTTGGAGGCCCAGGCCTGAAGCAATCACCTTTGACTCCCCACTGAGACTAAGGCTGCAGGGGACACTTCACACACATTTTTAAGAAGGAAAACAAAAACTGGTCTGACTGAAATGCTGAAAGAAGCAACAACAACAGCAACAACAACAGTTCCGTCACTGATTGACAGAGCCCAGATAAAAACTTCTACTTCAACCTTCCAAAGGCAGGAATACCAAGTTCCCAGCTCCACACAGCAGTGGGCCCATGTACCTGGCTGTCTGAGGGGCTCTTCCAGAAAGGAAGCTTGGGTTCCAGACCCTCGATTTGCTCTCGGAAGCCTCCTCCCTGCTCTCCTGACCTAGGGCTTCAGACTGGGCCTCTGTGGTTGGAAAAACTGTCCTGTTCTCTGTGGGGTCATGACCTTGGGGTTCTTCGGTGCTCACCTGATTGACTTTTGACCTGCAGATCTGTCATGAGGGAGGATCCTGCCTGTCGCCCTCTCTCCACACGCCTCACTCCCCCCCACCCCCACCTACTTCCTCTTTGCCAGCTCTCTCAGTCTGACAAGCCAGTAGTAGTTATTAAGAACCCAATGGCCTCTCAGGGATAGCTCTCTGAGGAGGTGCTGGAGGTATCCAACTATGTTTTCCACAACCACTGCGGTCCCTGTGCCTCCTCTTGGCTGACTAGAGCCCCTCACCCCTGCACTGTCCCTACCTACTTCTGCCCCGCTACCATCTTGTTATCCTGGAAAACGTAAACACGTCAGCCTACCTCTCTTCCCACATTTTTTTTTTCATGCTGGTAAGAGAATGCAAGAAGAAAGGGAGAGAACACGCATCTTGGGCTGACCCAATGCCTTCTACAGGAGGAATCCGCTGAAGCTCAGTATCTAAACCCTCTCCTGCCGATTCCTGGTTAAAATCCTGAGTGTCTGCTCTTGGATTTCTATGGCGCTCCCCGAGCGCGGGACTGGCTGGGAGCCATGTGATATTGATTTGTTTTCACCATGGCAACAGCAAATTAAAACAACGAGCAAAACCGAAGGCCGGCTCTTGGGCAGGGAAGCTGCATGACCAGTCTTTCACAAGCATCTCTTTCTCCCTTCCACCCAGTTCTCTCCACTTTCACAAATTTCATACAAAAGTCAAAGTAAAAATAGCACCGAACCCTTCGGGCACGACGGCAGGCACTCTGATGCCGACTGTGGGAAGAGGCCGGCTGGCCCCGCCTCCTCTAAAGCATCAGACCCGATCCATGGAGAAAAGTCAAACAACCATGCTTGGAAATTTCATTTGTTGGCTTAGCATACACATCTTTGGAAAAGGTGTATGAACTTGACAGTGACTGGAGGATTTTGTATTTGTGGCCTTCTATGTCGACACCCCCACAAGACATTGCCAACCAGGTCTCCATACAGCGGACTCTTTCCCCTGTACTTCACCCAGCTCCCAGCACCACTGGACAAACAACTTTTGTTACTGTCGTTTGGACAAGACCACTTCCCTAGGATTCTAGCATAAGAGAAAGTGTGATAAGCATTACACGTTCGAGGACAGAGAGAGAAACTGAGGTAGGCTTTTGCTCAAGGCTGCAGTAGGTGGAGGGAAGGGAGGACAGGACGGCTGGTAGCGGGGACTCCTGGGAACTGCAGTGTCCTCTAACCCAAATTCTTTCTTTTAAAGGCACCTCACAAACCGCTAGCCTTTCCCCTGCTCTGTGGAACCAAGGCTGTCACCAGCGTGCCACCTGTGACTCCGGGTTAACGGCACACACCATTATACTTTATTTCCTTTGAGCCATCTGCCCTAGAACATGGTGTTTTTCCCGTGGACGCCACTGTCAACCACCATCCAGGCAACCTTGAACTTGGTGGTGTAACCTGGGCCTTAGATGATGGCTCCAGGGGAGCTGGGAATGCCGCCCCCCTTCCCAAAAGTCCACACAGGTAGCCTTACAGAGCTGCACCATTTCAGAGTTCAGCCAGAAAGAAAGTGAAATTCAGCTCCCCAAGGCTCCCCATGGCTTTTCACTAGTCAAGCCAGAAGCCTGTAGAAACCCTGCGCAGACAGGCGGTCGGAGAAGCCACCCTCTTTGGCCCCAGGAGGGGGATGGATGGGCTGTGGGTTTAAATGGGAAGACATAACTCAAGTCCTGCCAACCAGGACTGCGAATGTTCCTGGCCTGGACATAGAGAAATATTCCTCTCCACGAGCCGAATAAAAGAACACACAGCAGAAATAGTTGGGGGATGACGTCAGAAGTTCTGGGCCAGTGTCCTGCACTTCTCCTTGAAAGTAAAAGCAGTGGGTCCAGAAGAATCTACGTGGCATGGCCCTTCTTCCAGTGCACACTGCTGTCCCTCAGAATGGATAGGAACAAACTTCCCCTTACATAGATTGTAAAAATGTCTCCTGCTTAATTTTTTTGTTCCTCATTGTTGCCTAAATATACAATATGCCCTCCTAGATATTCTCCTACTTAATCTTTGTCTTTTAAGGGGGAAGTAAGACTTAGAAGAACGTTGGAACATTCCCGGGGGTGGTGGTTAGGCGAGTTTTTTTTTTTTTTCTCCTCCGCTTGCTTCGGTGCTTGCTAACTATTCTAAAAATGTTACACATTTATTGTAAACACATGCTTCCACAGCCGAACAAAAAAGCATGGTTTCCTCATGCCTGGCAGGAATTTCAAACGGAAAAGGGCAGAAAGAATTCTTTAACACAGCGAGCTTCTTCCCTTCTCCTGGGCCAAGTGTGTTAAAAATAAATCTGCTTCAACCTTTCTCCCGGCTGCCGCTGCTTCTCGGCAAGAAAGTTGATCTGGCTGGGCGTAGTGAGAGCCCAGCTTTAAAAGCTAGCCTGCTCTCATTAAATTATTCTGCTGGCTGTGTGTTCTCATTAAAAATGCATACAGATCAGATAATTGCAGTAAGCATTATTAACCCAGCTCTACTTTTGAATATAATGGTCCCACTTTTAAGCTGGAAACAAAGACGAGGCTGCCAGGAAAAGCAAAGTAAACATTGAACTACAGTGTCTAAGACTAGCCAGGAAGCTACCTCTGGCTTGCTGGTTAAAATGTGCTTGTGAAACTCAATTAAAGCCGTTGCCCTGTAGCACCAGGGTGGCCCCCAATTTCTAAGCAACAGACATATTTCTGTTTCAAACGTTCAACCGATTATTATTTACCATGATTTTTTAAAAATTCTTAATTTTAAGAGTGTTTTCAAAGAACAGGATCCATGTAAACTTTATTCTGTAGCTCACTAGAGCAGTAAAAACATTCTCTAAGAAAATAAGGGCCTGGATCTCTCACATAATTTAAAAATATAATATATAAATGGGTCTGTTCTTTAAATAAATAAATAAAACCCTCGGTTTTCTGCCTCACCCCGAACGGGGCGGCGTAGATTCCAGCTTTGCCATCTCTTCTTCTCAAATCCAAATGTTACGTAAAACTCCAGGGTTTCCTGCGAGTATTCCGTTCGAATTAGTGGAATCCGGTCTCCCTGGCTTCCCTAAGCACACACATGGAATGCAGCATACTGCAGCAAACTCTAAACATTAAAAGGGGGGGGGGGGGGGGGCCTCCTACCTTGTTTAGCTCTGCTTGTCCTCCCCATGTACAGTAACCCCAAGAGCATCTGGCAGGACCGAGTGGCCGCGACTTCTCCACCGCATCATGAGGAAGGGAGGTCCATGCAAAGAGTTCTCCGTCCCTGTTTATTGTACTCAGCGAGCCGCCGGCTGTGGCTGGAAAATTTTACCTTCAGATGATGAAGCAAAGACAGTCTAAACTCTGTTGCTGTGAGCTGCAGCCCTTCCTTCCCACAGGCCCCGCCCAGGAGCGGCCAGCCAATCCCTGGCCAGATCGTCAGTCCTCCTCGTCTGAAACTGGTCCTCATAGGATGACTGACACAGCAACACAGCGCTGGCAGGGTCTGAAAACAGTGCGTCCATACTGATGGAAGAGGGATCTCCCTCTCCGAAGAAAGCAGTCATAGCACCGAGACGAAGTGGTACATAATTGGCAGAGCCCGCAGAGGGGTAGCTCAGACAAACACGCTTCGAGACAGCCGGCCCGGAACTGGGAGTTGCATCGTAAACACTCCGGGAAACACGAAAACTCCTAAGATGGCCAAGAAATACAGTTGTACCCCAAACTGAAGTCCTTCTTATGCCATTTGACAAAGCGTACGGATATAGATGTAGATATAAAGGAAAGAATTCAATGTCTGTCATGGAAAGTAATACCTTACGAAACATATGCGTGCATTTTCCATGACTATAACCATGTCTGAGTACGCACTCGGGACCGGATCATGCTGGCAGCCCCAGCACACTGCTTTTCTGGAGAACAGCTGTCATTGCAGTGGTTACTTACTGGAACCCATACATCTTCCAGCTAAGTGCCCAGAGCATCAGGGACTTCAATTGGGGAATGCTGAATGATAAAACGGATATCTGTCTATACGTTCATCTTTGAGGCTGCTGGCTGGGTTAGGCACCCACGGAGGATTAGGTGTGCTGTAACCTTCTTAGATGACATTTAATAAAAACTCATGCGTCGGCCCACGGTGTCACTAACGCAGCGATAACTGCAGGAAGGTGGAGCTGGACTCAGAGCCATCCTCTGGTCTTAGGCTACCGAACACGCCCCGGGAAGATGCTGGGATTCCCCCCAAGAAAAAGCAAGAGAAGAGAACAGAAAGGGTTATCCCCCCACCCACCCCCCACCAGTACAAAGCATTTCTGAAGGCTTCGAAAACAAAAACAAAAACATATGGCATTTAGAAAACACAATAAGCACACATTTTCTTTCCACAAAACACAACATTTGAGGTCTTAAAAAGTTAAGTATGACGGTCTTGTGACTAACTCCGGGCAAGAACAAAGACCCTATTCATCTGAAGGATTGAGTCTAACTATATTTTTTATAAGCAACTGTTTACTGTATCTGGAATAGAGCAACAAGGTGGAATGCAATGATTTTTTTTAATTTTTGCCGTTGCATCTTTGAAACACAGCATGTCTTGTGATTTGTGGACTGATTTTCTTCAATAGACTACCGTGGTTTAGTCCTCTTTATTTTAATACTTAGTCTCACATCCAGTCAATAACATCACTTGCAGGCTTGGGTTGAGTCTGGTTTTTTTTTTTCCTGAAAATTTAAATTAGCTCCATTGAAACAGCTGGAGAACCTTTCAGCATCAACCGATGTCACACACACACCTGCGTGATCTCAGACACACAACTAACCTTTTCCCCATCTTCTCTTGCTTCTGACAGTCTCCTAATCTTATTCCTTAAGCTTTAGCCCCCACCAACCCCCCATTCTCAGCCAAAGACATTAAGTCTGGTAGAATTTTCCTCCAAGCTAGGCCAGAGCTCTGAGCTATTCCCTGTATGAGCCTCTGGGATCTGGGCTCCTCAGCTCTGGTCTTCTTTGTTGCCAGACAGGTTTTTCTGAAGTCATGTAAAGTCATGTTCCTTTTACACTCAAACCTGTCCCTCCATAAAATCCAAATTATAGACTTTCAAGGTCCTGAGAAATGTAGCCCCTGCCTTTACAGTCAACTTTACCCCTCATGCCTTCCAAAAGGAGCCTTCCTCCTCTCTACCTCATGTTTATTCCTTTCTTACCAAGTGCGGGGACCTCAGCTCACCTGTCATTCCTTTGTTAGACCGTCCTCATCCACACTAGCTTCTCTGATGTTCAAAAGGCCTTCTGTACTGTTCATTGTACCAGGCTATTTTAAGCCCTTAACAATGTAGCCTTGTATAGCTAGTTTGCCTGAGTTGCTCTTGCTGTTTTAGAAGGCAAGGTTTGTGTCCTACATTAATTAAGAAAATGTACCTAAAACATCTGCTCAAAGACAGGTGGGCAGGGGCTCACTAGATGATGACTGTCTCCACGGTCATTTCTGTGTCGGACAAGAGGCCACATGCAAACATGCTGATTATTTGTATCACAATGACATCATACTCATTCGTACAAGCCAAAAACATGGCACTTTGTTCTGGCTTTCCTCTCCGGCCACAATGTGAAATGCATTGTCAAAGTCTGTCAAGTGTAATTCCTGAATGTTTAGAACATTTTCCTTTGTTCCTTCTCTGTCAGTGTCCCTTTGTCCAGGGGACTGACATCCTTTGCGTTAACTCTTGAAATAATAGTTGCTCCCCAAGTGTTGCTTTCGCTTCCTTTCTTTCTCTCTCTCTCCCTCTTTCTTTCCTTCCCACACCTCTCATCTGGTCTCCTCTTTTCCCTTTTCTCTCTCTCCCTCCCACACTCTCTCCTTCTGCATCTATGGTGTCCTACACACCTAGGGCTTATAGTGTGCGTTACTTCTCCACCACCAAGCTACAGACCAGTCCTTGCCTTTTTTAAAATTTTGAGAAATGATTTCACTAAGTTGTCCAAAGTGGGTGACACACTCTGTGGCTCTCTCTCCTCAGCCTCCAAAACAGCTGGGGTTCCATACCTGAGTTATTGCCCCTGGCTGTGAATAGATTCCTGACCCCTTCAAGCCTTCCCGGACGCTTCATCTAGAGCAGTATCATTTTAAAGGAAATCTTTTCATACTTCTTTGCTTAAAACTTTATTAGGGACTGAATTGTTCACATCCCCCACCAAAGCTTTAGATACCGATGAGCTAACCTCAGAGGGATGACATTTAGAGATGAAGCCCCTGGGTAATTAGGCTCAATGAGGTCATGGGGATGGGATCTTCTCAAGGAAATTCCTGTCTTTATAAGAAGAGACCACCAGGAAGAGGTGGGAAGTCACAGTGAGATGTCCTTCTGCAGGCCAGGAGGAGAATCCTCATGGATGTGGAGCATGCTTGGGCGCTCCCCTAGAGCTCCAGGAGTCAGTCGGGAGCAAACGGCTATCTAGTGTATAGCTGGAATGGAGGGAGCCCGTGTAAAGTCAGGGTGGCTCTGTGCATGTTCAAACCTAGAACTGGGTGGTACGTGAGGACAGGAAAAGCTAGGGCCAGCTAGCCAGTAGCCCCATGTGCACAGCAGCAAACAGCAAGAGACACAGTCTCAAAAAGATGGGAGGAGACTGACACCCGGAGTTGTCTTCAGATGTCCACATGCAAGCTACAGCATTCACACACGTGTACCCACACACTTTCCACAAATTCACACACCCATGTGCACACTACACACACACACACACATGCACAGACGTGCACACACCATATACACAGACACCACACATACAAACATGCATACACCACACACACATGCACAAACATGCACATACCACATACACAGACACCACATAATACACATACACCACACACACAAACATTCATACATCACATATACACACAAACATGCACACACCACATACACACACACCACATACACACACATCACATACACACACACCACAAACATCCACACGCACATCCACAAACATACACACACCACATACATACACATACACCACACATACAAACAAACATGCACACATCACATACACACACCACATATATACACATACACCGCACATACACACACCCTATACAAACATACATACACACCATACACATAATATAAACATATATACTCTGTGTGTCTGCATGTATAATCTTTGAATTGCTCTTAGGTGAAGATGTAATTTCTCCCCCTGTCTTCAAGGATCCCGTGGAGCCTTTGCCTCCCTAGCCTACTCAGAGGCCATCTTTGCAGGTCCATAGGCTGGCCCACAGGCTGCCATGAGGCCCACCTGTTGCTCTCTCTCACAGCCCTGTGAACTCGAGAGCCGTGCGTCTCAGATCCCACAGTGCACGCGAATCCCTCAGGGATCTTGTTAAATGTAGATCCAGTCTCGGGAGTTCCTGGGCGGATTCTGCCTCTTCTAACAAGCTCCCAGGTGAGCACGTCTGTCCATGACAACTGTTCAAACACCAAGATTTTACAGATGGCATCTGCCCCGCTGCTCCTGCTACAGAGTGTGGTTACACATTAATTTGGTTAGTTATTATTTCGTGTTTAGCTCCCATCAGCTTGTGAGCATCAGAAATCAGCAAGTTCTCTCATGCATCTGATCGCTATGTGCCCGGCACAAGAGGTGATCAATGACAATGTGCATTAAAGAGGCAAACTGATGAAGCCATAGAACCAAGCTGGGTTTCCTGTCTCTGTTTCCTTCTTAACCCTCCCACTGCCTCTTTTTCCTTCTTCCCTCCTTTTTATGTTTTTTAATTAATTAATTAATTTATTTTTGGTTTTTCGAGACAGGGTTTTTCTGTAGCTTTGGAGCCTGTCCTGGAACTAGCTCTTGTAGACCAGGCTGGCCTCGAACTCACAGAGATCCGCCTGCCTCTGCCTCCCAAGTGCTGGGATTAAAGGCGTGTGCCACCACCGCCCGGCCTTCCCTCCTATTTATTACTCCATACAAGTTTCTTGAAAGTGTGTAAAGAGATGCAGGGCGGTGGTGGCACACGCCTTTAACTCTAGCACTTGGGAGGCAGAGGCAGGAGGATCTCTGTGAGTTCGAGGCCTGCCTGGTCTACAGAGCGAGTTCCAGGATAGGCTCCAAAGCTACACAGAGGAACCCTGACTCAAAAAAAAGTGTGTAAAGAGATTGAATTAATATGGGAAAAAAACCTTAATCTTTACTGATGTTATATGTTAAGAAAAAAAGAGAATGGGTAAAACAAACAAACAAAAAAAACAAATGTAGTATAAAACATAGCCAGATGATGTCAGGGCATAGTGGCTAGTACTTGCCTGTAATCTTGGCACTCTGAAGACAGATGCAGGGTATTATGAGTTCAAGGCCAGCCCGGGCTACACAGAAAGAGACTATCAAAAAAAGAAAAAAGAAAAAGAAAACCCAGGGCTAAGGCTATAGTTCAGCAGGAGAGAGCAAGCCTCATACACAGGTTCCCTGTCCAACCCTAAAGAGAAAAGACTGTGTCCAAGTAAGGACAACAGCAGCTCTCCACAGCGATGGTACTAGATCGGCTTCTTCATGTCCAACACGAGAATGGTTGGGAAACCAAACGTAGACTACTCTGAGATGGTTGGACAGAGGGACACCTGTGTGTGACCTCTTGACCTCTGGGCCCCATTCCTCACTAGAATGTCCCAGAGAGCCCTCTCCTTCACCTTGTCTCTCACCTTGTCTCACCTTGTCTCTCACAATGATTTTGATAACGTTTTCTCTGAGTTAGTTTTTCTCCTACTGAAAGACATTCCCCTTAGGCACTTCTTTTCTCCCTGAGGGAAGGGTGGTGGTTTGAAGGAGACGGTGTTTGAACAGCTTGGTTTCCCAGCTGATGGCACTGGCTCCGGGGATCCAATGGAAGAGAAGAAGGAGAAACTATATGAGCAAGGGAGGTCAAGATCATGATGGATGAATCTACAGAGACAGCTGAGCCCAGCTCGTGGAAACTCATGAACTCTAGACCACAGCTGTGGCGCCTGCGCGGGACCGAGCTAGGTGGTTTGGCCCACGTGTGGGAGACAGTGGTGAAGCTTGGACTATCTGTGAGGCCCCTGGCAGTAGGACCAGGATCTGTATCCCTGGTGCGTGAGCTGGCTTGTTGGAGCCCGTTCCCTATGGTGGGATGCCATGGCCAGACTTAATGCAGAGGGAAGAGACTTGGTCCTGCCCCAACTTAATGTGCCAGACTTTGTTGAAACCCCTGGGAGCCCTTACCTGTTGGGAGGAGTGGACGGAGAGGTGGAGGGGGGGAAGGGTCAGGGGAGGAGAAATGGGGAAAGAACTGTGTATCGAATATAAAATGAAATTAAAAAATAAATTAAAATAGAAAGAAAAAAAAGAAAGTGTGTTTAATCAGCTCCCTGCTCCTCCTGCCGAGTGTCCTGGCCATGACGTCCCCTATCCCTCTGGAACCACAAGCTAAAGTCAACCCCGCTCTTCTCTAAGTGTCTCTTGGTCCTGTTTTGCCAGAAAAGTAAGTGACTAATACAAGAAGTGAACATGCTGGAGGTGCCGCAGAGGTAATGTATGTGTGTACAGGCAGATAAGAGGTGTAGTTCTCCTGAATGTCCATGTACTTAATTTATATAATAATACGCCATAAATTAGATATGGTATATATCCATGGTACCAGACCTGTCTAGGGTACTTATGACAAATGACATGTATATGCATATGCATATATATGTAGTATATATACCTGTATGTGTGCATATATATCGTGGGTGTGTGGGGTGTGCTTTATAACGTTTGGGTAGAAGAAGGAAAGCAGAGGCCATACCTAAGTTAAGAGGCCCATGGAGAATGGTCTCCTTTGGCGGGAGAAAAAAAGCCAGCACTTTTTCAAGCAGGGAAAACAATGATTTTTGATGATGTTGTGGTGAATTCCAGAATGTCCTGGACGATTTTGTGTTAACCTGACACTGCCTAGATTCATCCGAAAAGAAGGAGTCTCAGGTGAAAAAAAAAAGCCTCCGTAAGATGGGCTTGTAGGCAAGGCTGTGGCAAATGTTCTCAATTTGTAATTGATGTGGGAAAGCCCAGCCCACTGTGCTGCAGAGCCATTTCCGGAAGGTGATCCTGGCGCGTTAGAAAAAGCAGTCTAAGCAAGCCAGTAAGCAGCTTTCCTCCGAGAGAGAGAGAGAGAGAGAGAGAGAGAGAGAGAGAGAGAGAGAGAGAGAGAGAGAGAGAGAGAGAGAGAGGGAGAGAGAGAGAGAGGGAGAGAGAGAGAGAGAGAGGTCGGCTTCAGCTCTTTCCTCCAGGTTGCTGCCTTCGCTTTCATCAGTGATGAACTGAGGTGAGTTGTGTAAACCATATAAACCCTTTCCTCCTCAAGTTGCTTTTGGACGTGGTGTTTTATCACAGCAACAGAAACCTACTCGTTCTTACTTTAAGATTTCCCATGAGTGGAAAGTGGCAGGGCCTAGAAAGTACGGAGTGTTTGATTTACCGGAAGGGAAGCCAGGGAGAACGTGATTGTTGCTCACAGTCAGGGTAAGACAGTAAGGCAAATAATATAGCTATTCTGTGGCCCCATCCTCCTTCAATATAATTATTTTTCTATTTTGCTTTGTTTGTATAAACCAGGCTGGAAGCCCATTAAGTAGAAGAGAACAGGCATTAATAACTTGTACCCTTTATAATGTGTAGTATGAACATTTTATAAATAAACTTTAGTTTATCAATTCTTCTTTTTTAATTTTAATTTCTTTTTCTTATGATTTATTTTTATTTTATGTACATTGGTGTTTTGCCTGTATGTATGTCTGTGTGAGGGTGTTGGGCCCCCTGGAACTGGAACTACAGACAGTTATGAGCTGCCACGGTAGGAGGGAGGTCGGGGTGAGGGAGTGCTAAGAATTGAACCCTGGTCCTTTGGAAGAACAGTCAGTGCTCTTAACTGTTGAGCCACCTCGCCAACCCTGATCAAGTTTTCTTTAAAATGATGAAGAAAGTTTATGTTCTGTAGAAAGCTGTGTTTTTCTTTTTTAATGTGTGGATTTTTGAAAGCACCACAGGGAATAGAAAATTGATTTTCTGATTGTCAGAAAAAGTTATCAAATTTTTCATGAGAAATGTTAACTAAATCCTAAATTTCCTCTAATAGGTTTAGAGGCAGAGGAGTCTGGAGAAAATTAGGAATAACGTTTTTGGGGGTGAGGAAAACAAGATTAATTTCCCAAGGAACCAATACGTGAGAAATTCCCACGTAGACGGCGGCAGAGCCCCGTGGTCAGGGTGCTTTAGTTCCACCCGTGAGCTTTATCCATGAGCTCCAGAACCTTCCTTAGGTTTACATGAAGAGGAAGTTGCTCAATGATAAGAAGAAAACAGTAAGAACGAGTAGGCACTTCCACACTCTCTTAGCCCACGGAGCGCCTGTGGTCAGTCATGATCTCTCCATATTCCGAGGCAAAGACAAACAGCTATGGGTACACTTTAAGAGTTTTTTGAAAATAAAGTTATTTTCATACCATATATTTTGATCACAGTCCCCCTTCTGCATCTCCTATATCACCCCCACTTCCCCACCCTTCCAACTCCAAGTCTTCTCTCTCTCTCTCTCTCTCTCTCTCTCTCTCTCTCTCTCTCTCTCCCCCTCTGTCCCTCTCCCTCTCCCTCTCCCCTCTCTTAAGAAAGCAAACAGGCAAATAAAAAAGACAAACAAGAATCAAACAAAAAGAACAAAGTGACAAACAGAAAAAACAAAAATCTAAGAGCACAAGATATGCATATGTTTCTGTACACACACGCACGTGTACACACACGCACGTGTACACACACACACACATACACAAACAATCCATTAAAAACTCAAAATCACAAACCATAATATACAAGCAAAAAACAAAAAACAACCAAACAGCAATATGAGACAAAGTATTTGCCCAAATGCCTCTGAGTTCATGTCATGTTGGCCATCTACTGCTGAGCACAGGTTCTTTTCTTAAGGGTGATTTGTCTACTCCTGAGACTCCATCAGAGAAACTAATTTTTCCCTTTTAATTTTTCTTGGGGATGAGAGCTTGTGTCCACTTCCCCATTTCAGAGATGGGACCCTGTCTGGCTTGGACCTGTGCAGGGCCTGTGAACGCTGCCATTGTTCCTGTGAGTTCATATGTGCCTCAGCCTTGTGTCCTGTCAGGAAGACACGGTTTCCTTGGTGTCTTCCCTCCCCGTTGGTTTTTACACTCTCTCTGCCTCCTCTTCTGCAGGGTTCCCTCATCCCTGAGAAGAAGGAGACACCCCATTTAGGATATTCCAAGGTCTCTCACTCTCTGCACATTGTCCAGCTGTGGGACAATGTATTAGTACCCATCTACTGTTTGGTGATGGTTGACTTAAGATACCCGTCTATGAGGATAGCAGAATGTCATTAGGAGCCATTTTATTTTTCTTTTAGCAGAACAATAGCATTTGTTTTTTCCTAGTTTGGTGGCCTATAGAGTCTCAGATTCTCAGCTCTCTGAGCAGTGGCAGGCATCCATCTCATGGAGTGAATCTTAAATCCAGTCAGAGAGTGATATGGGATTCCCTTCTGTATGCTGTGAATACCATTGGCTAATAATGAAGCTATTTGGGCCTGTGATAGGGTAGAACAGAGCTAGGCGGAGAAAACTAAACTGAATGCTGGGAGAAAGGAGGCAGAGTCAGAGAGAAGTCATGGAGCTGCTGCCAGAGACAGACATGCTGAAACTTTGTCGGTAAGCCACAGCCATGTGGTGATACACAGATTAATGGAAATGGGTTATTTTAGGATATATGAGTTAGCCAGAAATATGCTTAAGCTATTGTCCAAACAGTATTGCAAATAAAATGGTTTCTGTGTGGCTATTTTGGGGCTGAGCAGCTGGGGAAATAAGCAAATGGTCTCATACAACAAGAGAGTAATTGTTACTCCTACACCTTTTGTGCTGCTATTGTATCACACAGATAGGTCACCACTGTGTGCCAAAAGGCTGGTGCTTAGCTTTCTCTGCTGGTATCATGCATAGTACCTTCCAGTATCATGAGCTCTCCTCAGGAGGCACGAAGGGTCCAGTACTAATGGGTACATTTGCTAAATAGTTATAGCCTACACGTATGTTTTAACAGTTCAGTAGCTAGATGGTTAATGCTAAATGTTTGAAAGGAATAAGATTTTATTTAACTCCAATTGGTTATTAATGGATTATGCTTTCCTATGGGGCAAATGTTGCATATAATTCTCAAAGCCTGAGAGCCAGTTGGAACCAGTATTCCTATTTCTGTTCCTTGCTAAGTGTTTTGCGTATTAGATATTTGCTTTATATCTTAGCAATCAAGGATCCACCCCTTTGCGGAGATAAAAGTATCATCAAAAGCAAAGCAGTGCAATTCTAACACAGGAATTGCAGATCACCTTAGCCTGGCAGTTGATGGTGCCCAACATGTGTCAAGCCTTATCCTGCTGTTGAAAATATAAAGCAGCCCACGGAAGCCCTGTGAGCTCCTATGGTAGCTGCTGCCACAACGTGGGAACTGGTCAGCGATCCAGCTAGAGTTCTAACAAACTGGCCTGTGTCAAATTGTCCCATTTTTTTCTATTCTTTTTTTTTTAAGGGATGATTGCATCATGCCTTTTTCCTCTGGCCCAAGGGCATTTGAAGTTTCAGAGGAAAGGTCAGGTCTCAGAAGTTAGTGGACATGTCCAGCCCTGAACCAGAGATCATTTGAAATCTCACAAGTTTTGAGATGTGTGTTGAAACTATGGTTTTCTAAAATCGCAGATGCTTGTGACCCAAAGGGAGTACTAGATAAGACAAAGACTGCCGGGCCCTCCTGGCTTATGTAGCCAGAGGAGCTCCTAATAACCACCCACTTTTCTCTCTGGTTGGCGGTGATGATAGTCACACAGAAGCGGCAGTAGGGAGGGCGCTCCTGCATCCCCATCTCTTGGGTAGTTATGGGTTACCACCAGGGTGAATTATATTCCACCAAAGAGGGTCAGACTCCCTGCTCCTATCTCTTTCTGAAGTGTCCTCTAATTTTGAATACTATATTTTGACAGTATGTTTTTCCTCCTGGGGGGAGGGGCTGACTGAACTGATTGCTTCATCTATAACTATTGGCTCCATCTCCTAAGTGAGAGGTCAGGGTGAGTGGGTTGGATAGCACAGGCATCTGGAGGGGAAAAGGCACTCACTTTTCTTTACCTTCTATGCTCTTCCATGGAAGCCATCACCCTTTGTCACAGCCTATAAATCTGTTTGGTATTTACTGATAATCCTCTATCTGCTTCTTGGGAAGCAGTACCTGACAATCAGGGTCTTCAGGTATTGTTTGCTGACATGTCACAGTACCTGACACCTGGAGTGGGCAATAAGGTTTGTTAAACAAGCCAACAAAGTTTAAGAAACTAAAACATGGTGTAAGACTGATAAACAATTGTGTTCAATGCACAAGGCCACCATCAAAGCTGGACAGACCCTCCAAGGGGGCCTTCAAGAGTTACTAGGGGCAAATGTTTGAAATGTGGCCAGAGTCACAAGGTCAAACTCCCAGACAGGCTGTGCTGCCGCTGAACTGGGCTTTCATCTGTCTCTGATGTTGGACGAGTAGCCCAGTTCCCTAGAAAGTATCCTTCACACAATGAGGAGAACCTATTCTTCAAAGGGTTTATAATAAAGTGGATTTACAAAGGGAAATCTTGGTGTGATTACGGCTGGGCTCCCATGACAATGAGCAGTGGATGTATGGGCTAGATGTGGGGGGATATAGTGTGGCACCCTATCCTCATAGCTGTGACAGGCAGATTGCATTTTTAAAAGCCGCTATAGCAATTTAGTCCAATATACTATCCCCTTTGACAGACTTCAGGGTGTAGTTCTGTCTATCACGAGTTCTCCTCTTCCTACTAGAATTATAACTTGGTCTCTTCCCTGGCGAGGCTCTGTCACCTACTCACAGTGCATGAACCCTCTGAGACCAAGAGAGAGAAAGATGACCAGACCCCAAGAGCTTCAAGCATTACATAATGGACTCCAAAGTGAGATGATGGATAGATGGATGGATAGATCGGTGGACAGACGGACAGACAGATAGATGGATGGGCACGTGTCTCCAAATGTTCCTGCTGGAAAGTATCTGCGGTAAGTAAGATGAAAAGTCTGAAACCATTGGTTTTAGGAAACATCCATTCTGGAAAGCACCCTGTAAATCTGCAGAGTGTGTTCATCACTGTGTTTGAGAATTCACTTCACCACAGACGCTGTTGTTCTAAGTCACATCTAGTTGCTGTGACCTGCTATCAACGTCACTAGGAGATACATTGGGGATTTTTTTTTTTAATTTTTTCATTTCCCATAGAGGCTTACTTTCTTCAACTCAATGTCTTCTGCTGGTCCTCGGTGTGGTCAACGATTTGCAAAATGTATATCATCTCAGGGCTACATTGTTCCCATTTGGGGAACCACAATTAAATTGGAGGTTCTGTTACTTCAGCCTAGTTTGGCCACCAGTCTTCCAGGCCTTCTGAAGGCCAGTTGCCTGGGTTTTCTGGTTAGCTGAGGGCCCCCTGGTGGCTGGATGTGAACTATACACCTAGCTGGCTGCCTTTGCAAGTCTTAACTCTTATCTAAAGTCCAGTCTTTGAATGAAAACACCGACTTCCAAAAAAACAAGGCACACACCTTTTTCCTCTGCTCAAAACTTTCCATGACGAATGCCTCTGAGGTGCTTCCCATGAGTACAGGGAGATGTTGTCTATTAAATATTTACATAGTGGTTACTGTGTGTCTGGCACGGTACCATCAAACACTTCATACTATTTCTGTCCTTACTTTATACACTAGAAAATAAGTCAGAGAAATAGGACAATTGTCCTAGGAACATGTCACTCGTCAAAAGAGGAGCTTGCTTCAGGTGGATGGCCTTCTGGTCCATACCCTTGACTAAGGTCATGTAGTATAATATGAAAATTACATGGTCATCAGAAAGGGCAACACAAAGACAAATAAGAGGAAGTAACACAGTGAACAGGATTGAGCAAGAGTCATGGGTAAGGAGGGGAAAGTTCACTTGGTCTTACAGTCCTGGGGGATATATTCTGTCAAGGAAGACGTGATGGCGGAGCAGAGGTAGGGCTTTTGGAAGCCATCCTCAGCCAGGAAGCAGAGAGCATGAACGAGAAGGGAGGCAGCCTTAGTGACCCACTTTCTCCAGCAAGGCTTCTTCACACATAGTGTCGGCAACTGGGGCCCAGGTGTTTAACACATGGCGCTGTGGAGAGCGGCTCATATTTGGAGCACAGCAGGAAGTAACTTCTGGGTTGAACCGCGTTGGCCATGAAATCGCCTCGTTTTTGACTTGCTGTTGCGCTGTCACTGCAGTAGGGGCAGTAGGGGCGGGACCCTTTGTGCAGAACCTCAACGTCGTGGCTCTCTTCCTTCACGGCCAGACACCCCTCTGCTGTCTTTTCTGTCAATGACCCTGAATTCTGGGCATATTACTATCACCCTGTCCACTAATTCAGCAGAGCCTTATCTTGGCAGCTATTTGGATACGTGTGTGTATGTGTATGTGTAGATATGGGTGTCTGTGGGTGTCTGTGTGTGTATGTGTGTGTTATGTGTGTGTGTGTCTGTGTGTATATGTGTGTGTATCTGGGTATGTATGTTTGTGTGTATGTGTATGTACGTGTGTGTATGTGTGTCTATGTGTATATGTGTCTGTGTATATGTATGTTTGTGTGTATGTGTGTGTATGTATATTGTGTGTGTGTGTGGATCCATTCACACTGTTTCACTTTTTAATTTGCTGGAGTTCTTTTGTTTGTTAATTTTTTCCTTTATCAAGACTGTATCTCACCACAGTAACCAAAGCTGGCCGTAAACTTGATATTCCTTGTTTTGGCCTCATCTGAGTGCTGGGATTATAGGCAGGTACCACTATGCCCACTTTGATATATGGTCTTGATGAATCTAAAACCTCAAATTGAGATGAAGTGTCTTGACAGTTTTTCTCTGGGACACATGTCATATTTCACAATAAGAATTTTATCTTTATTTTTAAGAATAATTTGTTCAAAGAGATAGCATCTGCCTTTGTTTTATTTGCTACTCAAAGGAGATCATGCCATGGATATATTCTTTCCTAGGAATATGCAATTATTCCAGCGAGATCAGAGAGGAAAACAAGTTCACCTTAGCAACAGCATCCAACGTGCACAAATGCGGTTGTCTCCCATCATTCTGGTCATGTATCACCGCATTCTTCCTCCGAGACCTCAAACCACCACTTCATAGACCTCTCTGCCTTTAAGGCTTAAGGGATGAGGAAAGCATCACCATGTTTGAGCATCCTCGAGTCATTCTCCTGCCAAGCTTTATGAGTGGTTCCCCTCTGCGGCAAAGCAAATGGAAAATGTTCTTAGGCTACTTTCTGCACTGTGTGCAGGGCTTTGCTTGCACCCTCTTTCCCAGGCTGGTACCCAGACACCCCTGTGGTTGCCAGCCTCACCAACAAACCTGATCACTTACTAACGGGGTAATTTTATTGTGCACAGTGGTCCGATCCTGAGACTTCGTGTGGAGATTATCGTCTCGATCGCAGAGCTGAAAGATTATCCTCTCTGTATAGTTTCTAGTCCCTGTTTTTGAGGGCTAGGGAACAGATAGCAACATATTATCTGGATTATCTTTTAAGAAATGATTTTTGACTTCCTGGAAGTTTGTGATTCTGCAAAACCTCTGTGTGTAATCTCATAGTGTGTGACATCAGCCATCCAAAATCATGCTCTCCCTAGTCCTGGCTCCCTCCCTGCTTTTTTTCCTTGTGATCTCCCTAACAGAAAGTTCTCCCTACCAGATGACTGAATTGTAGCAGCCGGAAATCCATGGTGTCCCAGGCTGTGACTCCTCTGTTTAGAAATTCCAAGATTGGCTTTGATTCCAAAATAAGTAGTATAATTAAGACCCACATTTGCACAGAACCCCTTAAGTTGTTATAGTTCCACCCATTGGCATGTTTCTATTGACAGGAAAATATTTGTGGTCAACAACCAGACATGCATGCATGCTGCATTGTGGGAAAATCAGACGGTGCTTTTGAAAGTGACAAAGATTCTTCTACCCATATTTGCACATGTTAACTGTCAGGCTCTAAAAGGAGTTTGGAGAGTTTCTTACTTTGCTAGACTCCTGACTGAGAAACACAGATGATATTTCTCATCTATTTAAATCTTAAGAGTTATTTTTAACACAATTAAGCATTTATAACTTCACTTTAAAGATATACACTTCTGAGTTATGTAACGCACTGAACTATTATTTTGGACCACACTTTGAAAAATTCTCTCACCTCAAGATTTCACACTTAGATATAATGAGAACATTTTCTTTTGGTTAGAAACCAATGTCTTTCTTTTAAGGGACTTTGAAATTTCTTATTTTACATTCATTTATTTGCTGTTTCTCTGTGTCCATGTAACGCAGCGTATTGCAGAGGTCAGAGGACAAAGTGTGATACTTGTTTCTCCTTTTACCGTGTGGATTCTCGGGGTTGGCGTGAGGTTATCTGGCTCGACAGCGGGAGTCTTCCACCACTCACCATCTCTCTAACACTTAAAAAAAAGATAGTAAAAATAACTACAAATAACCACAAATATTTTCCTTTCAATAGGGTCTCCAAACGTGTAGGAAAACGTGAAATCTTGCCACACAGGTTGTGAGCACACATTTTTCATCCCGACCCAACTAATAAGTACTTATTGCTTTAACAGGACAATCTGACGTCCCATTGAGGAATACGTCACTGCTTTCAAAGGGACAAAGGAGCTGGCTGATTTATCTCCTGGTCTGCAGTCCTGGAAAAATTGCTAAATATTCATCACACACACTTGAAATGCACTTTACAGGAATTTATCATTTCTGAGTAGATCTGGGGGGATGACTTCTGTCAGGTATGGAAGGGAGTTGGGCAGAGCACAGACAATCCTAAGTATCCAGCAGAGTGTGAGGGCTCAGGCCGCCCCTCCGTGAGCTGGAATTAACTCTCAGGTACAGGCTAACTCTAAAACTCAAGCAAAGATGCACCCCAGTTTGATGGCACTGCTTGGATTTGACAAGTGAAACTTTGATGTGTTCTCTTGTTTGTATAGAGAAATATAAGGGTAAGATTGCCTTTGGGAAATGGAAAAAAAATAAAGAAAACTTACTGAAATATTCTGAAAGAAACACAGAGATTAAATTAAAACGCAGCTGATTTGTCCAAATCATATCTTCATGGGAATTCTGATCATTTCTTTTTTTTTTTTTTTTTAATATATTTATTTATTTATTATGTATACAATATTCTCTCTGCCTGAAGACCAGAACAGGGCACCAGACCTGATTACAGATGGTTGTGAGCCACCATGTGGTTGCTGGGAATTGAACTCAGGACCTTTGGAAGAGCAGGCAATGCTCTTAACCACTGAGCCATTTCTCCAGCCCCTCTGATCATTTCTTGTGTCTTGTTAACTGGTAAGGTGGTCAGTTTGGGCTTTCGGTTCTATCTTTAAGAATACATTTAATGCCCATGGGGGTAGTGGCACAGGTCTTTAATCCCAGCACTCAGAAGGCAGAGGCAGGTAGATCTGTGAGTTTGAGGTCAGCCTGGTCTGCAAAGTGAGTTCCAGGACAGCCAGGGATACAGAGAGAAACTGTCTCAGGAAAAATAAAAATAATGAGTTTGATGGAAAGGATAGTTAATTATTACTCAACCAAAACACTGCTTTGTGAGAATCCATTCTTCGTCCATTGGTTCCTGGATGAAGATTCAAACTCATCTTGCAATCCTGAGGCTAAACATTCTTGTAACCTTGGGTTAAATGTTTTTCTAAGCATAGGTTACACACTTGTGTCCCCATTGAGTTACACACTCTTGTAACCATGGGGTTACACACTCTTATAACCATTGGGTTACACAATCTGGTAACCATGGGGTTGCACACTCTTGTAACCCCTGGGTTACACTTCTTGTAACCATGGATTACATACTCTTGGAACCATGGGGTTACTCCTGTAAGCATGGGTTATATAACTCTTGCAACTGTGGGTTTACACATGGTGGGTAACCATGACATCATATGCCTGAATCTCTAGAGCATTATTCAGCTATGAGTCATCTTCTCCAAGTCAACAGTTTAGGAATATGCTCACGCTTAGAGTTGGTATTGTACAACCTGTACAGTCCTTACACCTGCCACTCGACAACACTGGGCAGAAGTTGATCCAGGGAGATTCTATTTGGGGATGCCACTTTTGGATGCTTCTTCTCTTTTTTTCTCTGGTTCATTTTTAGTTATCTTCTGATTCTCTCAAAGTCTTCTCAAGGCCTTGACCCGCATGTGTCTTCCACTGAGATTCCTCCTCACTGTCCCTAATATCTCAGGAGGCTGGAGAGATAACACTGAATTAGCCTTCTAGAATTCTATTGTACTATCTAGGCCAGGCTGCAGGGCTCTCAAAAAGCTGCACTTTCAGCTCCACAAATGAACCAGGGGTATGAATGAAGCCCAGGTATGAGCAAAGCAAGGTGGCAATGAATCAGGCTAGGAAGTCAGCTCATCTTCTGAGCCACAGGCTGGCTATGCAGTCTGCAAGTCCTACATTTGTTAATCTGTACCTCCCAACTCCAAGACATTCCCACAGTTTTCCTTGCTAAAATATAAACTATCACCCTGAAAGCATTGTTAAGGAATTTATTTAGGAAATATTGCCTATTTGGAGATTTCTGATGTACACTGAAGAATAAAGGCTCTGAGAAGTTCTGCAGGAAGGAAGTGTTAGATATTGTTGAATCTCAAATGGGTAGCTCCTATTGGTATAATAGCTATACCTTACAAAACACGAGTCTTCAGAAAAGCAAATTCAGTAAGGAAGGATGCTCTGTCTGAGCTGAAACAAGTCTTCGGACTCACTTCGAGGAGCTAGGGTGTTCAGGTCCACTTTAGTAAACACTATGCAACTAGCCATGTGGGATTTTCCACAAGCTGGTGGGGTTTTACCACAGTGTTCATGTGGGGAGGGGGGAGGGAGGTCAGAGTGTAAGAAGAAAACAAGGAGAGGAAGAAAAGGAGATACAGAGAGACCCAGCACACCCAGGAAAGCCACACCCGCTGCTGGGCCTAGGCTCTTTGAAGTCCTTGTTTAAGGTCAGCTACAGCTTGGAGCTGTAATGTAAACTCAAGTTCTGACCCCAAAGCCCTTTCCTTCTCCCCCTTGACTCTTGTCTTGAGGCTGCACTGTGATTGACATCATCAAGAAGCATATGAGAATCCTGGGCAGATACAGGTATCAATCAGCCTCAAGTTCAAGCCCATCTATCCTAGATTAGCCGGAGCCCCCTGGTCCCCAGGAGTCTTCATTCCTGCCATGAGGAGGGACACTTGAGAGGCTTAGCGAGAGGACTAAGTGCATTAGTACTCAGGAGGAATACGCAATAAACACTGCCTGTTAGTATTAATGTGGCTTCTCGCCTAAGTCTAATATTGTGTAAATTCGACAGTCAGGCTTGATTTTACAAAACATGGAACGCCCTTCTCTTTCCACTCCCGTCAGCTGAAGGAGGGCCGACAGACCACAAGCTATGGAACATGAACCTCAGGTTCCTGGGTAACCTCAGTGATAGCCCCAGCAGCCAGTGGTGGTCGAAGTTGCCTAGAGAGGCGAAGCTCCCATGTTTCCTTCTGTTCTTGCCAAGGTGCAGCAGCAAAAGCATCACAGGTAGATTTTGCTGGGTCAGGTGATTTCTTGCTGAATCATGACTACGGATACAATCGAAAGACAAAGGGATGTTTGCTGAGAGCTGACGTCATAGCTAGCTACTCATTGGCTTTCTATCGACTGATTTAATAGCTTTAATCTTTGATCTCAGAAAAAAACCGTGTGTGTTACATAAGAGTGAAGCTGTCCAAATGAGGGAGAACAAACACCGAGGTTAGAAAACAGAAGGAACGGGTGGAAAACGTTCACCAGATTTACCAGTATTTTTCCCTTGGTACTCCATGTTTTTTGTCTTAACATATTTGATTAAATTAAAAATTAAAATTTAACGTCGGGCGTGCATTTAACACGTGGGTCTGTTTTGATGACATGTTGCTGGGGAGCAGGCTTGAGGTTTGTGCTCTATCTGGGTCAGCTGAGTAAATCGACAGCATTAATGAGCTTTATTAAATCATCTTAGTAAAAGCCCCACTGTCGTAACTGTTGACTTAATTCTACATCCAACAGAAACAGCTGCCACCCCTGATGACACCGTTCTGAAGGGGAGCTCTTTTCTTATGAGGGAACACAGGAGAGGGGCTGTAACCCAACAGCAAGGCCCTATTTAGAGTCCATTAAAAAGCTCTGTGATGAGCGTCCGCCAGACAGACTCTACCTTCCCAGTGGATTTATTTTTAATCACCCTCTGCTTATTCCCTTGACACAGGGTTTTATAAAAACACTTGGTTTTTATACCTGGTTTTTATGTGGGTGCTGGGGATTTGAACTCAGGTCCTCGTGTTTATACAACAAGTGCTCTCAAAAACGGAGCCAACTCCCAAGCTCCCTATTTTCTTTTTTATTTTACTTTACATTGTTTTGTATCCTGGGACAGGATAAGCTTGTGGTGACTCTCCATCTTCTGGGTGTATCGCCATCCCTGGCCTCTGCCCTTTGTTTTATATGCAGAACTCTGCATACACAGCTCACTCACCCCATAGCTTGCTGCATTGACTCAGAATCCAGGATCTGCAAAGGCTGATGTGAGATGGACAGTACCACTTCCTACTCATTAAGAAGAGTTTCCACGAATCAAAGTCCACCAGTCGTGTAAATAGTTTCAAAGTTGTGTGTGTGTGTGTGTGTGTGTGTGTGTGTGTGTTTACAAGCTTGAGTACCTGAATGCAGTACTAGTTAGTAGTGGCAGAAAGAGGGCACTGGACTCCCTGGAAACTGGAGTTACAGATGGTTGTGAGCCACTCAACATGGATGCTGGGAAACAATCTCAGGTCCCCTGGAAAAGCAGCATCCTCTCTTAACTGCTTAGCCACCTCTCCATGCCTTTCAGACTGTCATTTAATGGGCTGCGCAGTTAACAGAATTTTTCAACATTCTTAAGATAGTGTTTCTTTTTCCCTTAAAGTGCAAATTTAACCAGCCCATGAAAATAAATTCCTTAATCAAAATGAATGCTTTATGTTTAAAAAACAAAGGTGGAAGTCTTCAGTTGCTTGTGCATCACTAACAGCTTGACTAGATGCCCACGGTTGAATAAAAATTGTCTTCTTTTGAATAGATGTTGGGAATATTTAAAACACAGAGATGCTCTAGGATGTGTTGACAAACCCCAGCCCTCATGCTACATGCGCTGCTCAGTGGAAATGTGGAGCCAGCTGCACCCAGGACATCTTTATGTGTGTGGACTCAGGAGAAGGTCACACGGCTGCTGTCTCCCAGGAAGGAGACATGTGTTAATGTGGATGATTGGTATGGGAAGTCCTTCTGTCTATGTGTTGCTTTTATTGGTTAACAAATAAAGAACTGCTTTGAGCCTATGGCAGGGAAGAACAGAACTAGGTAGGAAAACTAAGCTGAATGCTGGGAGGAAGAAGGGTGGAGTCAGAAGCTATGGAGCCACCACCAGAGACAGACGTGCCAAAACTTTGCTGATAAGCCACAGCCACGTGGCAATACACAGATTCATAGAAATGGGTTAAATTAATCTGTAAGAGTTAATGAATAAGAAGCTAGAGTTAATGGGCCAAGCAGTGATTTAATTAATACAGTTTCTGAGTGATTATTTCGGGTTTAAGCTAGCCAGGAGGCCGGGAAGAACATGCAGCCTCCCACTACAGCCAACGTCTCAGACTGATATTTGGCCTCAGGAGACAGAAGTGAGTGTGCAGCAGAAGGGACCCACCTTTGCTCAGGATGACAGCTGCTTTGGTGACCATGACTCTTCAGTGTGTGCGAGCCAGCTTTGTCACCTTTGTTCATGGTTGCTTTGGCTAATTAGGGTCTTCTGTGCCTGCATAGGAATTTTATGAGTCGTTTCTATTCATGGGATGAGTATCACCAGACTTTTATGGAGACAGACTATGCAGACCACTTTGAGTAATACGGATATTTTAAAATTCACTCTTCCCATCTATGTAGAAGATATGTCATTCTGCTCTTTGGTGTCATCTTCAATATCTTTCTTCGGTGTCTTATAATTTTCTTTGTAGATCTCTTTTATCTCCTTGGTAAAATTTATTCATAGTCTTTTTTTGGAGGCAATTGGAAATGGGATTGCTTTCTTGTTTTCATTTTTAGCTAGTGTGCCATTGGCTCGGAGCAGTGTTCCAGGTTTTGCATGTTGATTTTGCATCCTCTAACTACTGGATTTACCAGTCCAAACAGCTTTCTTGGGAGAGGACTTAGATTTTTCTCTATATAAGATTGTGTTGTCTGCAAACAGGGATAATTTGTCTTTTTCTTTTCCAATTGGTATGTTATTTATTTCTTTCTCTTACTTAATTGCTCTGGCTTTGACTTCCAGTGTGTTCCAGATTTTAGAGAAAATACTTCTCGTGTTCCCAGGTTTACTATGACGTTGTCTACGGGTTTGGGCAATTTAGTGCCATCATATGGAAGTATGTTCTCTCTGTACCTAATTTGTTGAGGATTTTATCATGAAGGGATATGGAATAAAATGAATAAATATTGAACTACTGTGTATAGCTGCAAATTTTACATTTTTGCACTGATTTTCCACGTTGGTTTAATTTGTTCATGCATCATTTGTTCAGTTATATCCCTATATTTTTCAGGCTGTCTATGTGCCAGGTAAGGTTCTAAATACCAGGGAGCTATTGAAGAATAAGGACTGGAGAGATGGCTCAGTGGTTAAGAACACTTGCCACTTGAGCGGAGGACTTGAGTTCATTTCCCAGGGCCCAATGCTGGCTCATGATCAACTATAAGTCTAGTTCCAATGACTCTGATGTCCTCTTCTGACTTCTACAGGCCTTGCATGCAGGTAGAACACATACATAAGTGCAGGAAAAAACTCACATACTTACAATAAAATAACAAGCATTTTAAAAGGCATAAAGCATCCATAGCTACATACCTTTATTGAGGAAAGAAAGTTTGATAGCAACTACCTAAATGAAACACTATGTTTACACATGGTAAATGTGATACAGACCAGTCAGTCAGAGAGAAAGGATACAGAATGAGGTCTGGTAGGTGTCTCTAATACCAGCTAGCTGTCAGAGGCAACAACACAAAGACGTTTGTATCTGATCAACACCGAGAGGAAGCAGGGAAGCAAGTCACGACACACTGGGCAGACGGGTGTTTCTGACATGGCGGGGAGACAGCAGCGTGTGGATCTTGAGGTGATGATGCGCTCCCCTGGTTGGAAAGGAGGGCAGGCCAGCCATAAGGAGAGGAGAATCAAGGTGTTCCATGTGCAGCAGAAGCTGAGACAGTGTTCTGAAGGCTTGGACCTCTGTTCTTATGGTTGTCTATTCACGAAATCTGCTGATCCACACAGAAAATACAACCCCAGGGTTTGTTTCCACATCCATCTATACACTAAGACAAGCTCTGGAATATCCTGAGGCACTCCCTCACCAAATGCCTAGATGTCTTCCGCGAAGCAATTCACCTTGACTTTTCATGTGCAAGTGGTCTGTATTGAGAATAAAGTTCCAGGACGTTGACTCCAGTGAAACATGTATTTTGTTAAAATTTCCTGGCTCAGGCACGGCACTTGGAGACATGTCTGTGTATCTAGGCCTTCTTTGCTCTAACAGCTTTGTTCCCATAAAGAAAGCACAGGAAGACCAGAATGAGAAAAGAAAGGCGACTGGGAAGAGGTGACAAGGGTTCAATGTTGGACGATTTCTTTGGCAAAGAAGAAAATCTGCCAGTTATGCCATCATCCAGCCTCAGGCCAAATGTACTGAAGATATTGTGCAGTGAAGAGACTCACTTTGCAGCTGGGTGTGGGGGACCACACCATTTTGATCTGGGTAAGAGTCTGTCTTCATGACGAAGAGCGTTTCCTGTTTCCTTCCCTTCCCGTCCTACAGCGTGTAACCAGTTCAGTTCCCTGCTGCATGGAGTCCGAGACCCCTTCTAAGCATTCCAAGTCTCTCTCAGTCCCTGCGAAGGTCATTGGTGTCTTGTATTTACCTAACAGGTACTCCACACTACAGCGGACAAGGAGGTGAGATTGCTACAGAGAGAAAAGCTTCTTCTGAATAGTGACAGTGACCGTGATGGCATATGTATTAGGTGAGACTGAGTGATGACCACAGACATGCTTGGGCTATTTGAAGATGCTTTGTGGTATCCCATGTAAGCTTCACGCCCCTCTTCTGCTTGGAGAGCTAGGAACTGGTCAGTCTGCAATGACAATCTTGATCATTTTGACCCCGGGGTCCATTTTCATCTGCTCCGTGATTCAGTACTGTGGCTTATATTTTTTAAGTTTTGTCGTGGAAAACCCAGAACATGAACAGAAGCCGTGGCGTGAACATAATGAGCTCTCATGCATGCGTCGCCTGACCTCAATAATTATCACAGAAAGCCAGTCCTGTTCATCTATATTTTCTTCAGCAAAATATTATTTTGAATTAAATGCAAGACACCAAAGTATTTCATGTGTAAATATCCCAGCGTGCATTTCTAAATGAGAATTTTAAAAATATTTTAATGTATATAATCATGGTACCATTATCACATCTAAAAATATTCATGAGAAGTCTCTCGTTTCAAATTTCTCCTCCCAAACTGTGGTTTAACTACAGGGCCGTGATCTAGTAGGTATTATGTGATATTATACAGGACAAAAACCTAAATCTAGCACCCCACTAATCACAAGATCTGTATTCAGGCATTGCATGTCAGCAGTGTTTGATCAAATGAGACTATTTTACATGCTAGTTACTTGGTCAGTGTATTTGTCTATGTGGTGAGAGTCATGTGATTTAGAAAGCTAACATTAAAAATTTTAGTTCCCACGTTTATGTGTCTCATAAACACCCCAGCAACCCCTGTAGTCTGCATACAACCAAGGGTTTGAATTATCACTGATTTATAATGTAAAAATCTCAAATCTTCAAGTCTTCTGCAGGTTATAATGTCAGTGGATCTACTGGCAAAATCCAAAAGAATTTTATTTAATAAAAAAATCCTCCAATGGAAAAATCTATGAAGATTTATAAAAGCAGAAATGTTAATATATAAAATTAGTCATAAGCAAATGACTTGAAGTGCTTCCCTTCTTTCTGATGCTGTGTCTGTGCATATGGCCACATCCCCATCCACCAATACAGTCACTTCCTTGACCTGTGAGCTTACCTGTACACATAGCAAGGTACATGTCTAAAAGTAGATCTTACACATTTGATTATTTTGTCACAGGATCTTATGATATGGGCCAGGCTGGCCTTGAGCTCTCAATCCTCTTGCCTCATCCTGCCAAGTGGTTGAGATGAGAGCTGCACCATCATGCCCAGTAGAAGAGGCTTTAGAAATAATATATGCAAACAAACTATTATTTCTTACAGTCTAACTCACGAAGAATATGACAAATACCATCGATTTATCATGTATTGTAAATGGAAAAAAATAAATATCTGCAAGCCCAGATGCAACCTGGAAAGACAAGTGTGTGTGGCTCCAACCTCATTTCACCAAGAAGAAAGTGATAGATCACCAAATGCCCAAGGTCTTCAGCGAAGATGTGGCTTTCAAAGAAAGTTGCTTCTTGCAGGGCGGTGCTGGCGCACGCCTTTAATCCCAGCACTCGGGAGGCGGAGGCAGGCGGATCTCTGTGAGTTCGAGACCAGCCTGGTCTACAAGAGCTAGTTCCAGGACAGGCTCCAAAGCTACAGAGAAACCCTGTCTCGAAAAACCAAAAAAAAAGAAAAAAAAAAGAAAGTTGCTTCTTCTTCTTCTTCTTCTTCTTCTTCTTCTTCTTCTTCTTCTTCTTCTTCTTCTTCTTCTTCTTCTTCTTCTTCTTCTTCTTCCTCTTCCTCTTCTCCTCTTCCTCTTCCTCCTCCTTCTTCCTCTTTCTCCTCTTTGTCTTCCTTTTTTGATTTCACAATCTTAAGGAGTGTGAGAGAGAAATGTCTCCAGGAGAGGAGGTGAGTCTGAGGTTGAGAGTGGGAAAAAGAGAATGAGTAGCAAAGAATAATGAAGTCTCAAAGGAAGTGAAAGGCTGGGGCGATGAGCCGGCAGGCAACGGTGTTAGCTCTGTGAACACAAGGGTCTGAGTTAGTGGGAAGGGGGTAGAGGTAGACAATTAGAACCTGAGAGAGCTCATGAGAACTTTTGGGTCAGGGAGAGGCCCTTGAAAGACAGTATGGTCGAGAGAGCCTGGTATCTACATATGCATACAAGCTTCATATAAGACACACACACACACACACACACACACACACACACACACGCGCGCGCGGCCATACTATAACAGGAACTTCAATCAAGTCCGGAACCTCAGTTTCCCTGCAGTCATTCATCCCCCCCCCCCCCTCGCTAATGCCAGGAGAATCTGCTCCAGGAATGATGAGCGAAGCAATGAGCTTGTCACCAGTCAACAGCAGTCTCTGGTCTACTTAGTTTAAAAGATACCATAAGGACTTCGTCTTTCAGGGTGGAGTGTGTGGGTGCTAGACAGAATATTAAACACTCCAATGCAAGGTGTGCTCGAGACATGCAGAACACCATAGATTTTTAAAAACGTGTATTTACCATTTCTTTTTGAGGGGCTGGAGAATGTCTTAGAGGCCAAGGGCACTTACTGCTCTTCCAGCTGACTTGGGTTTGATTCCAAGCATTTGTATGTCAGCTTTCAAGCATTTGTAACTTCCAGGGCATTCAATATCCCCCTTTTGGCCTTTGTGGACACCAGACATGCATGTAGCACACAGACACGCTTCAGGTGAAACATTCATACACGTAAAATAAAATAAATACATCGTTCAAAAGTGTTTGTAGGCTAAGTGTGATGATATCATACCTTTAATCTTAGCTGCAGGAGGCAGGGTAGGCAGATCTCTGTGAGTGTGAGGCTAGTCTGGTTATATGTAGTAAGTTCTAGGACAGTCATGGCTACATGTTAAGACCCTATGTCAAAAACATGTTTATAGTCAATTCATGATTCATGAGAAATGTAATTTGTGAAGGGTGTAATACATGGCTTTTTTTAAGTGAGGATTAAAATTCCATTGAGTCAGATGATTATAAAATGTAAATATTATGAATACATATTCTAATGACTGTAATGAATCAGTCTTGCCAAGTGGGGATGGGCGGTTCTGCGTTTCCTCAAATTCCCTTCCATGGAAGATTCTGGGTTGGCTCAGGCCATAAGAGGCAGTTGACATTCACATTTGGAGCAGACTCAACTGGATGCCATCTTTTCTATGCTGGCTGGATTGGGTTTTATGACTCAGCATCTGACCTCATTGTTCTTCCAGTTCCCAGGCGACCAGCTCCTTCACCTTCACCAAGACCAGGAGAATGTGTATGTGCAACTCTGTATTGAAAGTTACGCACCGTTCTTCAGCAGGTCATACCAGACCTCAGAATCAAAGTCATGAGACACCATCGTGGTCTCCAAATTTCCCCAGTTGACCTTGTGGGGATTTAGTCCCTCAAAGCAAGGTCTTCTTTGTCCTTCTTTTGGGCACACCCAGCTTTCCTTTGTACTGACTGGTCTAATGTATACAATGATCTCCATAGTTTAGGCTCAAGATATATTCCAAGCCAAAATTCTGCAGCAACAGCTGCCCCCATCTCCATTTTCCACAAAGAACTAAGACGGAGCACCGTGATTCCTTTACATTTTATCAGACAGTAATTCTGCTTTTTGACCAATCCGTGACTGATACAACCATCTGAAGAAGTAGGGAAACCATTCAAAACTGAAATTCATTGCGAGCAGGAAGGAAGGAAATACTGTCAAGTATATTTAAGAAGCCCCCATATTGGCAAATTATTTCAATACCAAGTCTAAAAGCTTACCTGATTTTTCTGAATGCATCAACATAATTATTAATCAATTTATGTCCATTAAGACTAACAGTCCAGGAATTAAAGAATTCCAGAGGTTCTCGATTTATTTGACATTATTTTAGCTAATAAGATGCATTTATCGCATAGCAATGCCAAATTCTTTAGATTTCTGAGCCTCATTTTTAAATTTTATTTTGCTGGCTCTTTCTATATTCTTACAATTGAAACACTGTCAAGGACAAATGCACATAAACTACTCTTAAGGGTTTAAGCAAGCAACTGCTTCCCCTTACATGTATCAGTCTTCACGTTTGTGTGACTTCTCCAGAGCTTAACCCATGGTTCCAGATGTCTGCCAGACATATCCGGCTGACGTTCCAAACTCAACTTTTCTCATCACTTCCTAGTTAATATTCTTTCACCCTGGCTTTGCAATTTCAATGAACATCAGCAGAAACTGTTGCATGTGTGGTCTTTGAGAATACTTAAATCATCTTTCTTCTGTGTCTGGGGAATTGTCTTCATGCCGGGTCCCTCCCAGCTCAAGAAGATCTCTTTACTGGCCTCGTTGACAGCGCTAATGTAACGGGGGCCTGAACCTGTTTGATGGACCTCCACTTAGAGTAAACCTCTAGTAGGTACCCTTAGAATGGCAAAGGTAGCAGTGGTTTCTTTCTGCTTTCCAAGAAGCAAAAGTAGAGGTGCTGGCTTCTACCGCCCTGCTCAGAGGTGTGAATTGTGTCTGTTCTCCATGGCAACAGTAGAATCTGCAGTATTCCCTGTGCGTGGTTGCTCTGAAATAGTCTTCGACCTGATTCTTTGTGCATCTGAAGATGATATAAGTTTAGTTGTGGGATCTGTGGCTCAGTGCCATCAGAGCAGGCATTTTTAACAGTAATTAAAGACCCTAACTGGTGGAGGGATGCAAAACAAAAGCACCAGAATTTTTTTTTTTTTTGTTTTGAGCAGCTGCAAGATCTAAGTCTAGTTGCCTCTAGTTCTTGTCTATCCAAATGTCACTACTTTAAGGAGGTTCTGGAAAGAGTCAAGACATAGTGCTTCTAGATTAGAACAGCCTACCCCCTTTGGAACTTTATTTTATATGTTCATTAATTTCTCTGCTGATTTCTGATGTTATAATATAATTACATCATTTTCCTCTTCTTCTCTCCCATCCAAGTTCTCCCATGCATGTCTCCTTTCTTTCTTTCATGGTCTTTGCTTTCATCAATTGTTATCCATGCATATATTCCTAGTGTATAAACACAACCTGCTCAGTTCATATAATGTTGCTTGCATATACTATACATTTTCAGGACTGACCATTTGGTATTGGATAGCCAATTGGTGAACTCTTCCCTGGGAAGACTATTCCTCCTGCTCTCAAATTTCCTTATTTGCTCGTTGCTCTTTGTGAAGGGTTGAGGCTTCCCGGGTTTCGCACCGCCCTGTCCACATGAGGTCTAGTGTAGCATTCTTGGTTCAGCTCGTGTTTAGGCAGTCCCTTTGGCGAGACTTTGTGAGGATAGCTTCTGACATTCCTAGGGGACACATTCTCATGGCAAATTCTCCATTTCTCTGGTTCTTACATTTTCACTAGCCCTTCTTCTGTAATGATCCCCGAGTCTTAGGTACAGAAGTTGTTCTCGAGCCCTGGGACTGGGCTCCACAACTCTGCGTTTTGGTTGGCTGTGTTTTCTGTAATGGTCTCCATGTGTTGAAAAGCAAGTTTTCCTTGATGAGGAGTGAGGATTAGCCTCATCTGTGGGTGTAAGGGCAAGTGTTTAGATCGTAGCCAGGACTTATGCTGGTTTAGTGACATGGCAGTTGTAGGTGGTTATTTATAGGTAACACGACTGTGTGGGGCTGTTGGTGGCCTCCCTTCTCTGGAAGTTTGCTGTCTGGTAGCATGAAAGCCGGTTGTCAGGGAGAATGGATTCAGGTCAGATCGAGTTCACGGGCTTCTGAGCTCAGCTACTAATGTTCACGGTGTCTTCAGTAGTAGTAGTACGGCTACTATGTGAGAATGTCTTAAGTTTTTAAACGCAGTCACACATTTAATCTTAATACCAGAATGCAGATGAGGGACACCTTGAGAGAGTATTGCAGGACTGAGGTTAGAAGCCAGGTTTGTCTATAAATCCCGCATCACATTGGTAGCAGGTACTCACACGTCTACTTCCTCTTCACACCGACTAGCGGGAGTATACGCGCATCATGTCATTCCTACCACAATCCTACTCAATGCCGTCTAGGAGTTCCCGGCACCTTTGCATGTCCCCTCTGTGTAACTCCCAAGTTCAACAACATGAGGTCATGGAGCTCCTGTGTCTGACGACTTTCATTGCTTTGTCTCTCCCCTGTGTGGTCACCATTCTTTGTTCATCTGAATGAAATGAAAGAAGTTACTGCATTTCACGTTTTCTTGTCCTTCAGACTCTATCTAGCCAGACATACCACATAGTCTTCTTTAGTTCATGGGTTAGCCTCAGGTAATGGGCTTTCATGGGTTAGACTCAGGAAACGGGCATTCACGCAGGGCCAGGTGAAGAGTCCAGCCGAAGGGCATTAAACTTGTAATCAAGTGGCAGGGTCAGGGTGTGAATCCAAGGCTGCCAAACAGGAAGCCCAAGTGATAACCACTGTACCCTCAGCTTCCTGTTTTATTTACATCACCTTTCATTGCGTTCTATCTACAATGGGATTTGTTCACTAAAGAGCCTTCTGGGGAGAGCCTTCCTTCCTAGCTCTAGATAAAAGCAATCTCTTTGCCTCACATCCACAGTACATTGTTCAGAAGTGTGCAACCATTCATTTTTATACTAAATGGCCACCAACAAATGTTCATTAATCCATTCAGCAAATATTTCTTAAGCACCTTCTTTGTGCCAGGTAGGATCTGAAGCTAGAGAATCCACAGGGAAGCACCCTTCCCTGACTTTTACCATCGTGGAGTTTATAATCCGGTGCGGGAGCCAAGAGTTCGGAACGCACCTGTACCGTGTGTAGTGGTGACAGTTACAATGAAGTAAATAGGGAGGTGGAATGTTTCCTAACTGTTTGGTTTTTGGACAGGGTGGTACTACCATGCAGATGAGGATGAGGACCCAGGAAAACAGAGTGGTATTTGTGAAAAATCCTGCAGCAGAGGCGACTGGTGCAATTGGAGGCAGAGCAACAAGACCAGCACGGCAGTTGACGCTCTTGGGAAGGGCCAGTGGTGGAAGAGGGTAAAGACAGAGAGGCGGCAGGGAAAACCATGGTGGCTCTCTGTGAGCAGTTGGAAAGGCCTGCCTGTTGCTTTTGTTGGGGTTCTCGTGGGTTGATAAGCATAAGAGTGGCTGATCTGACTCATATTTCAACATTTGGAAATCGACAATTGGAAACATGGTAGCCAATGAGGACATAGTTGACGACTGTAAGACTCAGGACAACGGTGACGTCTGTCAGAGCAGGTGCTGATGGCAAACGGAGTTTCTGCTTATATTTTGGAGTCGGATCCAATGGAGTTTTCTGAAGAATTATTGTAGAATGTTCTAGAAAAATGGAAGCCAAGGATGATTGCATAAATGTTGTTCCAAGAATCTAGAAAGGTGGAATTAACATTTATTGAAAGCAGAGAGACTACTAGAGAAGATTAACAGATGAAAATTAATTAAAGGCATGTGAAATTTGAAATGACGTATTGGTTATAATTTTCAAGAGAGTCATAACAAAGTTGGAAAATTACTTATGGTCCAAGGATGTAGTTTTACTCTATTCAGTCTATCAGCTACAGACAAGGCTCAGTGCCTTAAAGTGGACAGTCTATTTGCTCAACTCACTGATTTAAATGCCAACCAAAAACATGCACGTGGGAGCAGCCCCGGTACTGTTGGCCTAAATATCGGGTAATTCATGTCTCAGTCAAGTTGACATATAAAGTTAACCATCGTAGGTGCCCCCTGTTGTGAAAGGGAAGGTGGAAAATAAAAGCCTGAACTGTGGAAATCACATTTACACTAAAATCTCCCTGATAGCAGGATCCGACCTTGCTAAGTGTTTGCATCTAACAGCAACAGACGTGTACTCAAATAACCATGGGGTGGAGAGAAAACATGGATAAAAATCAAGCAAATATTTAAGAAGTTAATAACCTTAACTAGTCTAATTGGATCCTGATACAGTCCAAATACCCAATAACACCACTCCCCAGAGAATCACCACACTGCTAAAATTAAAATTAGGGGAATTAGTAATACTTCAGGTGAAGGAGTAGCACTGTTGGCAGATCGAAGAACACAGAGACAGTGTTTGTGTGATTCATATTAAGAGGTTTAAATACCAGAGAGAAAGCAGGGAAAATGAGCACAAAACCAGCTGGAAAAAAAATGAGTTAATCAGAAAATGCCTGAACAAATGAAAAACTGTCTCTGGAACAAATAAAAAGAAAACCAATTGTTGCAGAAAATGTACAAGAGATTATCAATATGCTTCCAGGAAAATGAACAAATATCAAGTGGATCTTGACACACAGATAGATAAACACAGGAACTCCACATCTAAGAGCCAGAAACCATGTTTAGGCTGGTTACGCAGGATGCATAGTGTCGCTTTGAGATGTAGCTCCATTGTAGAGATTGTGGATTCACTCCAGTTTGTTCTGATTTTGTGAAAAGAGTAGGCTATAAGGCAGGATAATTACATGTGTAGAGAGTAATAATTTTCTAAGTAAAAGCAGAAGCGTGATATCAAGACAGTTTATCTACCCGCAAAACAAAGTGTATTTTTTACTCAAACTAGAGAAACACATGCAGCCGGGTTTACAGACAGAATAGCGAATGTGGGAAGTATCTGAGCTCACTCTCGAAGCCGCAGGCTGGACAATTGATGTCTTCGGAGGCTCCGTGACTCTGTTTTTTAATTTGCAGTATCACTGAAAGCAATTTCCTGGCATTCCACAATCTAGCTCTGGGGGCAAAGTAATTGGTGACCCTTGGCCTCTGTAAACAATCTGAATGACAAAGATCATAGAAGCGACTTCAGGGAGACCTTCAGCTTAAATTGCATCTTTCTAGGCGGCTGGTTCTTGAAGATGGATCTGCAGAACCATGTGGTACCAAACAACGTCTTGGAAGTGGAAGGCGTTCTGGAGAAAGTGTGTGTATAGGGTACTGAAGAGTGACTCTATTGTCGCTTCGTGTCTCCCTCATTCCTGCATGTCCCGAGATTGACTGTCTGTGGACCGACGTGGAAGAAGCAGCGAATCTCCTAGTTTTGAGCCTCATTTCTGGACGTCACGAGGAAGCTCAGTAGCTCCCCAGCTGCTGTGATTTCTTTTCTGTGGCTCCTTCCCTCTCTCCTGTGGATCTGAGGGGAACAATCATGCTGCTACTATCTGTGGGTGCCACGGTATCTCTTACAGGTGCCTTTCCCCAAGACAATCCATCTATAAATATAGACTCTGGTTTAAAAAAATCTTCTGATGCATTTAAAGTAGATTTTGCTTTCCTGGATGGCATAGGAGTGCTAAGTAGTTTTTAAGAGGGGAAGAAATATTGAAGTGTAGTTTTAAAATCTACAAAGTATTTTCCACTGTATTACAGTTTGAAGCAGTCAATATTTATATACAGAAACGACCGATGGCTTATAGGTTGTATGTGAAGATTTTTGGTTCTTTTATTGTTCAGATCCATCTTGCTCTTAGAATAGTGGTGTCTGTTTTGATGTTCTGTTTATGTCCACCAACACGGGGCCTTCAACATCTTGGAAAGGACACACATGCTAAGAGGATTAAGGCGGAGCATTCAGCCATCCCTTGATCTGACCATCTCGTATAGTCACGAGTCTGCATTTACTGCCATGTGTTCCGAAAGGAGCTTCTCTTATGAAGACCAAGGAGAGAACATTTATATATGGGTATGCACGTATTAAGAAAGTGGCTTGACTCTATGTCAGTTTGGATAAACAACAGTAGTAGGTTCCCCCTCAGGGTCTGAAACCCCCTCAGACGGTTTTGAAACCAGGCTTACAGCTGCAAGCATGAATTCCTTCTTGTGAGATGGGCCTCCAGTCTAATCAGGAAGTCCCTTTGGTTACACACAGAGCGGTCATGCCACTATTGTGCTAGTGGGCACGACTTGAACGGTAGGTTGGTGTTAGAGTTTGTAGGGCTCTCAGCTGATACCTTTTCTCCTCTAGCAGCCTTAACTGTTGCTTTTGGTAGTATGAAAGCTACCAGGGCCAGCAGGGAGAAGCTTCCTGCTCAGTTCCCAGTTATTCACATCCCAGTTATTTTGCAACAAAGGAATGTGTGTTTTTGATAACAGGGTTTTATCAACTAGTTCTTGATCTATTATATATAGTCTCACAGAAAGCCTGGTTAAAATCTCTGGGCCACAGAAATGAGAAGACGTATGGGAAAGAGGCTTTGAACAAGGTGGAGGACGACAGGGTTGGAAAAAGAGGCAAGAGAAGGTGTAGGGGGCCACAAGAATGCCAAGTATATGTATGAAATTATTAAAGAAAAATTTAGTAAATTATTTAAAACATTCTCTGGGCTAAAAGGAATGCAGCTCTCCTGGCATGTTCGCCTTTCTGAGGCTCTGGGTGCTTGAGGTTGTTTTCTAGTGACCTTTTCCAGGTGTGTCCAGGATAGTTAATGAATGGCACCACAGTGAGAGTGCTGTCAGAGAAAAGAAAAACAGCTGCAGAAATGAGGCTCTCACAAGTAAAATGGATCTTCACTGTTACATGTCAACTGGCAGTGTTGAAGTGACCAAGATTACCAAGTACCAGCCATTAGTGAAAACACATCTCCAGCCTTTTAAAGTAAGTTGTCACATCTACTTATCTGATATCAGCCGGCTATAATTACACCATTATGTATAATTTTAGTACCGTGGCTTACATCATGCTATTTCACCCTGTGTGCCATATTGAATTCTTAGCCTAAAATTATCAGCATATCGATTGTAGTAAGACCAAAAATGAGTAGTTTAAACAATTACTCCAAGAGCCCTGCTGAGAAACACGTGCTCAGTCATTCATTAAAATTTGATAACTTTTTCTGAGTGTACCACTTATGTGATATGGAAGGTCATCAACTCTGATAATATAGTAACAAACAATATGTCCCTGTGACTGACACAACACAGAGAGGAGGGATGTAGACAGATAAAATACTGTCTAGGGGGAGAATCATCTCATACTGCATGAGGGTGTCTGATGTGTATGCTGGCACCTGGGCGAACTAAGGAACTGTAGAACGTTGACAAGAGACAACACTCAGATGAGGTAACATCTAAGTTCTTCAGGAGGACAAGGCATAGACAGAATGTCTAAGGAAGTAAAGCCCCAAGAGTGGATTTCTGTTGAGAAGATGCGTGGGATTGATATGACTGAGGTACGGGACTGTGCAGATGTTCAGAGAATGGGGCAGATGGGTGGGCACAGTATATGTACACTTAAGAGTTTGAGGTGTGCTAAGTAGCCTCAGAAAAATCCCTGAAGTTTTAACAAATTTAACCCTTTTGGCTGCTCAACAAGTATTTGAGGAGCCTACGTGACTAGGTAGAGCAGCAGGGTTCGGGATATGATTGATCCAAAAGGAACCTTAGACCGTTGATCTTAATGAGGGTGCAGCTGGGATTAAGACAACTCTAGTGAGTTGGATAGATAAGAATAAGATGTTGTTAATGATACAGAAGAAGGTGGTGTTGGCATTGAGCATTGTGGGTCATGAGGACAGAATTAGGAGGGGATATTCAGAAGATAGCTCTACGAGGTACCATTGAGAAGCTTGAAGGTTGAGAATGATACATCCATACACAAAGTGGGTGAAGACTCTGCCATATAGAAGAATGTTCAGATGGTAGCAGGCCATGAGCGGAGATGACCTTGGCCTGTTTCAGCAGGAGAAAGACTGGTGAAGCTGGAGCGCAAGGAGAGGGAGGGGAAAGATGCCAGGTAGCATTGGAGGGTTTCCGGGAGGAGTTTGACCAGGGGTGACTGCCATGAACTACAGGAAACATCATAAGGACTCATTGAGGGTGCTCGAGGAAGATGTTTAAACACAGTAAACAGTAAGAGGGTGTGATCTTGGCTGTTAGATAGAGAATGGGTTCCATTTAGTCAGGAACAGAAGCAAGCTGAGAGGGAAGACCGCAGCAGAAACGGCAGTGGTGGGTGTGCTTTCTGGGGTGGCACCGTGCTTCCCCCAGAAACTTGGATGTGGGCTGTTGGGGAAAGCATTTCATTAGCGAATTCTGAGCTGTTTGACCTGGATGACTCTGCCAGTGGAGAAACTACGCAAATGCAGACGTCTAGGAGTGGTGACAAGATATAATATATCAACATTTTAGGCAGAAACTCTTGTTTGGTATTTTGAAGATTTACTAAGCTTTGAGGAGTGTGGGAGGCATGGAGAGACAGGAAGACTTCCAGACAGGGGATTTCCACACTAAGGCTAGGTAGGGTGTCATAGCTGACACACTGAGGATCTGGCTACCATAGAGGCAAATACACAGAGAAATGAGGAGCCCAGAGTAATGGCTCATGGTAGAGGCCATTGTGAAGGCCCAGGACGTATTGACAAAGTCCAGTTTGCTTACTGAGTAGAAATCAGGTGAATCTGTGGGGTGGGAAAGAAAGAGAGAGACAGAAGCAAGAAGGAGGAAGTAGCTTGAGAGCCCTCCATAAAAATCTTCTTGCACATACCTACAGGTTAGGTGGAAATTCTACAGGACTGTTTAAAAGCATTTTAATGGATAGGGTGGTGAAGAGGACATTGGTAGATGAGGAGAGGGCAGAACAGAGATGAACCTCTCAAGCAGCTTCATTTGAAAGTGAAGTCGGGCTGAAGTGTGACACACAGGCTCATCCCAGAGTGTGCATGCACTACGCGGAAAAGTCAATAGTCTGAGAGCCCTTGAGAAAGAGGGCGATTAATAAAAACAGGACCAAATGAGCAAAGAAGAAGCTCGTTAATGCAGCTACACCTATCCCAGGTAACATCTGTTCAATAATCGCCAGCCCTTGTGCTAATCATGTTTAATCCCCCACAGAGCCCCAAGGAGTGGGCACTATAACTGCTTACATGCTACTGATAAAGTATTTCAGATTCGAGTATTCTTGCTTTTGGTTACTCAACCCAGGCAGTGAGAACACTGGTCAAGCCCAGTTACAGGGCTTTCTCTCTTCATTCTTTCGTGGAACGGTGTCCTATTTGTTCAGCATTGTTTTCTGTCTCGAGACAGCATTTCATACAGCCCAGGCTAGCCTCAGATTCAATATGTAGCCCCCAATGGTCTTGAATTTCTGACTCTCCCATTTCTACTTGCTGAGATCTATGATTACAGGTGTGTTGTTATGTCTGGTGTATGCAGTGCTGGGGCTCACACAGCTAAAACAAAGCAGGTACTCAGTGCCATGAGCCCCAGCCCCAGCCCCAGCCCCACTGGCTCAGCTTTATTCCCTGTGGAATCTGAAAAGTCTTTCCACATGTCCCTACCGTCCTGGTGTCCAGCAAGCATACCTGTTGAGGTTTGGTCTTTTGGACAGTGGACATACGTGCCCCAGTTCTCCTAGTGCATCAGAACCCAGATGCCATCCAGAGAGTGTCTCCACCCCAAGGATGGCAGAGCAAAGGGAGACGGCATTTCAGAGAGCACCTTCGTCCTAGGGAGGCAATGGCTCTCTGGCCTCCAGGCCCGCTGGCTTTCTTTTCCCTCTCTTTCCAGTCTTCTCTTTATAATCCATGTCCAGTCCGATCTTGCTCATTACCCCTTGACTGCTGCCTTCTCTTAAAACAACTCCTGTCGTCTGTAATCACTTTTCCACATGTGGTCCACAGGCTCCTAAGCCCAGCACAGGGCATTGAAATCAGAATACTTACAAGTGAGTTCTGTTTTTTAAAATATCTGTATTTATTTGTTGTTAACTTAATACACACATACGATGTATTTAGATAATAGTACTACTTACTACCCTCTCTTATCTCCTTCTAGCCCTGTCTAGACTCCCTTTTCTTCCCAACAAGTACCTTCCTAACACTTTTTTTCCTTAAAATGACTCATCGACTTTAAGGAGAGTTGCCTGCATATGCATAGATGTGGGTTATTTATTGGAGTACAGGCAACTTGCTAGTGGCTACACTGCTAAATAAAATAACTTCTCCCCCCACCAAGAAGCCATTATCTGCCAATAGTTTCTCACTTAGGGGTGAGGCCTTAAGTACCCCTCCCCCATTTATGCTGGAATGTAGACAGACACCTTCTTGTGCAGTAACTGTGTGTTCATGAATGTAACTGTAAGCAGAGACTGCCTTTTCATTCCCAGCCACCCACACACATAGAAACTATATTAATTACAACACTGTTTGGCCAATAGCTTAGGCGTATTCCTAGCTAGTTCTTACATCTTAAATTAACCCATTTCTATTAATCTGTATATCGCCCAAGGTTGTGGTTTACTAGAAAGGTTCTGGCATCTTTTTCCCTTGGCAGCTACACGGTGTCTTCCTGACTCTGCCTTTTTTCTCCCTGCATTCAGTTTAGTTTTCCTGCCTAGCTCTATCCTGATCTGCCACAGGACAGAGCAGCTTCTTTATTAACCAATGGTAATAAAACATATTCACAACATACAGAGGGGAATCTTACATTCATCTTCTCTTTTCTGTCTTAATGAAAAGGAAGGTTTAAACTTTAACATTGTAAAATTACATATAACTAAACAGGTATCAAGCAAGAACTACACTTAAAATATTTAGTCTATTTGTATCTGGCAAAATTAAAGAAAATATTCTCTCTTCTATTTTATCTTTGTGGGTCAAAAGTTTCATATCTAATTTATCTTTGCATTGGTATGGATCTTGGTCTGTTGATACAAATTCTAACGAAGAAAAACTGATTATAACTATCTCTCTTCAACTCCGTCAAAGGCCCCAGAAGGATACAATATTATCCAAGTAAACAGGAAGTGCATTGTAAGCAATTTCCAAAAGTCTAGAATTGACAGAGACATTTTGCTACCTGGACAGTCACCCAAAGTTCTTCTGTACCATTGGGGCATCAATCTTCAGCCTACAGGCCCATAGTATCCAGCAGTCTTTCCCGTAAATTTGAAGATCTGATTTGCCTTGTACTGGCAAAGCTCATCAGTTGTGCTGGTGGGTTCTTAAGCAATTCGAATCTTTAGTGTTTCCTCTCAAAGGTCTTCCCAGTGCTCTCCTAGGATCTGAGGCAGTGCCAGGGCAGCTCACTTGGGCATCTACAAGGCTGCCTGGATTCAGCAATATCAGAAACTTCTGTGTGCACTGGGCTCCCTCCTCCTCTCTGTTTTCTACCTGGCATGATCCAGGAGATAATAATTATTTTTCTAAGCTCTGCTGTTAGCCCACCTTCAATTTCAAATGATCAGGTCTCATTTCAGCCTCTGTTTGTTTACATTTCCTACCTGCCAGGTGGGCTGGGTCTGATCCCGTCTCTTCCAGCAACAAATCAGTTCTTCCTCAAGCTCTTGTCCATCTCGAATGGATGTGTCGCAAAAAGAGGTGACTGTGTCAGATCAAAGGTAATGAAACAGCTGGCACATTTTTTCCTGAAGACGTGAACGATGAATATTTTCTCTTTTTATCCTCTATTTTTATCGAGTAAATATCCTTTATATAGGTTATGCCTCAATTTCTAAGGGTACTATTTTCTCCCTCTGCTTTCTTCCAGCAGAGGATTTGAATGGTAACCTATAAAGACCAGCCAAGCTGCCATAGTAACGGGACTGGTCGTCCTAGGGTCAGGTTATTTCTGTGTTTTAGATCTTACAGGCTAATGAGTGTCTGTGTCTACAGCAAGGAGTAGCAAGTTAATAGCAAGAAGAATGGTTAGAAATGGCAGCACAGTCGTTCCCTAGCCCATAAACACCTAATGTGAGTGTCCTATATATAGGAGCGTCCTGCTCTGGGCCCCAGTGAGTGCCTGAAGTGTGTTGTTTTCTTTCTGGAGAGGCCATGGCAGATGCAGGGTGGGTGATCCCTTCTGGCCCCGTGCCAAATGCTTGGTGCAGCTGCAGAGGGAGTCTCCCTTCCCTAGTCTCTCCTTATTGGCAGGGTGGCACCATTCCTCGCTATCCCGAAAATAGGAATGTCACTGTGTCATCTTGAGTCACCATTCACAAACACGTCTGCCCTAGAGATGGCGAATGCACAGGCTTGCTGAGGCAGACTTTACTCTAAAGCAAAGCTCAGAGGAGCCGTTACTCTTGCATTCCGTCCAAGCTGGGATGGTATCCTCCTCATGAGAAGGCTGGCCAGACCTGGAGAAACTTGAGTTTAAACTCCAAGCAAGCCTCTTAGAAGGGGACATCTGGGACGTGATGCCACGTGGGGTGAAAGTTGCTTTGATGTGGGTCGAGTTCTGGTGGAGACCCTTGTCAGAACTAATCCTTCCCTGTTGCCTACGTGGTCGTATCATTGTAACGGGACAATTATTTATTCATCTATGTGCGTGAGTATGAGAGCATGTGGTTGTGCATGGGCAAGCGTGTTTGTGGGGGGGTCAGAGGTTGGTGGTGGGTGCGTTTCTCGGTTGCTGTCTACCTCATGTAAAATATTTTAACTTTTTACATTTATTATTATTTGTGTGTAGGGGTGGGTAGGTGTGGGTGTTTGCATGTATAAGGGTGCTCACGTGAAGCTTAGAGGAGGATTTTCAGGAGTCCCCAAGCCCAGGCTTACAGTGGAGTGCATTTATCTCCTGAGCCAATGACCCTTAAGGCAAGCTCTCTTACCCAGAGCTCACTAACTGGCTTGCCTGGAGCCCAGAGTATCTATCTGTCTCAGTTTCCCCATGGTTTACTTGACATTTATATGTGTGTCAGAGTTGGTTCTGGCTATGGAAAGGCCAGTCTCTGGCTGGAACCTATCCAGCTGGCCCTGGGAAGAGGTCACAGTGGGTGAGGAGGGAGCTCGCAGTGGCCCTGAGTTATTGGAATTGTTAATGACCAATGTGTGCTGCTCTGCCCAGGATAGCGTGTTCTCAGTGCGAATGTTTCCATTTTAACAACGAGCCCATCCAGACAGGGTAAATGAGCGGCCTCAGGTCACAGAGCTGTATCTGCACACACTTAGAATTGTCTCCCTCTATGCCTGCCATTTTTCTAGGAGATTGCACCTCTGTTTTAAACTAAATCTCCGATTCACATAAACCTGGGACCTCAAGTCTTGTAGGGCTAATTCTGGGAAATTCACTTTACCTCTCTGATCTCACCTTCTTTATTTCATGTGAGAACAAACACAATCTTTCCATCTCTCTCGCTTTGTTGTGAGAGGCAGCCAGTGTAATGCTGCACGCAAAACTCTGGGCAAACTGGGAAGTGCCAGCCAAAGGGGAGGTACAGAGGGATGCCGGCTCTCGCCAAGTGCTTTGTATCAGAATGATTGTTATTTCTTGTTACATATTTATTTGCATAGAACAAAGGATCCGGGAAATTTATTTATAACATTGCCAGAGTCAGTGAGGGCACAGGTCCTTCCAGGAAGAGCCGAACGCTAGCTCCTGTCTCCCACTGCGGCCAGTTGGAGTTTGCTCTGTGCCTTGCTAACAGAACACATAGACACTGTGCCAAGGACCTGCTGTGGCAGGTGGCCAGAGCCGCATGCATCTTATACACAGCTGACATCTATGGGTTGGACTGCTTCGCCCAAGCTCACACGGATGATAAAATACATGTCGGCCTGAACTCACCGGTATTTTCTCCCTCATCATCATAATCAGGCATTGATTGAAAACGTTCTAGGTAGCAGGTGGCCCACACCGTCTTCCAAGCTGCGCCCGCTGCTCAGGTGCTTCCAAAAGCAGACACCAGTCACCCAGGCTGAATATTGATTAAAAATCCTTATCTGTCCCTCTAAGTTGGAATCACATTAATGTGTGTGGTGAGCATTCTATAGCAAAACTGATAGATGGGCCAGGAAGAATTAGTGTAAGTTAGTGTAAGTTTGTAAATATAAATGCACATGTACACACATATGTTTGTACACAGGCAAAATATGCAACATGCATACAAATCCACACATGCATTTGGGTACATATGCACATATGTACATACATGTATACAAGTAATGTAGACACACATATACATATTTGTGCATATCCTATGTGTATTCATGCACACACAAACGTAAATGTAAGTATATATAAACAACCTTCTCCATAGAGACAAGAAATTATTTTGGTTCTTCTATCAGATATCAGTTTCATCTAACAAAGTTAAAAACATTACTTCCACCTTCAATTTCCAAATACTATCTTTGATTTTTAAAATTTATTTCCCCACTTTGTCCCTTCCTTTCTCCCTCCCTCCTTCCCTCTCTCCCTTGCCCTTGGCTTCTACTGCTTCCCACTTCTCACTTGTCCTTACAGAATGAAGTGGAAGGTACCCTCTCCTCTTCCACCAATGAGGCAAGACAGCTAAAATGACCACTAGAGTAGAGCAGATGGGCATTCTGATGGCCTAGCACAAGTAGCATGGAGCCCTCAGCCCACATGGGGAAGGTGCTAGATCAAAGTGTCTGTAATTCCTTTAAATGATATATAGTGATGTGGAGAGAGGATAGGGTGAAGGTGTGGAGGCTTATCCAGAACTCCAGGTGGACAGGAGAGAAAGGTGGTAAGCCTGGGTCGGTGAGGGGGGAGTGTGTGTCCAGCAAGTTCCAGCCTTCTGAGATGACAGTGTGGGTACAACTCTAGTAGTGGGAATAATTTCTGCTGCATCTGGCTGACAACGCGCTCCTGAGTGTCCTCATCTCCTCTGTGTGCTGTCACTCAGAGAAGCATCCTGCGAGGTGCCTTGCCCACGGGTTACTCATGCCGCTGCAAAGAGAGAGAGAGAGGGGCACTGAGCTCTGGCGAGGGTTAGAAGCCCTGCTTCCTGACAGTGACTGTGGCTGAGCCATCTGTCACCCTATGCACTTCCTGAGGATCCTTCACCCTTTGTAGCTTTATTCGAAGGACAATGACTTTGTGAGTGAGCTGAGGGAAAGCAGTCCCCATGGAACCCAAACCAGCCTTGCTCTGCATGAATCAGTCAACAGTGCCAACAAGAAACGCAATGTCCCCTGACAGATTCCCCCGGTAATCAAGCACTCCACCAGGTCCCCCTAGGTTGGGGCCTAATGTCTCAGCCATGGGTGCATTGCGGACGATCGCTGGGCTACTTCTACTCTTTTCTTGCAGAATAGTTTGAAGCTCCCGATGGCAGAGGAAAACAGATAGGCTTGTCTTCCTAATTACATTAGGGAGTATTACGTGTGGCTCTGGGCTCCAATTCCTTATGCTCGCTGCCACGACACAGAGAGGAGATTGCTTTTCCTATTTTTGAACCTTTTAACATCTCTGGTTCATTTCATCCCTCTCTGACATGAACAAAAATCATAGAGTTACTTGTTAGCTATATAAAAACGAGAATATAAAGTAAATGCAAACACATGCCATTTGTTAATAAGATGGTGCTTTTTGGACAGATAGTTCTATTAGTTGGTACTTCTCTAAAATTGTTTTTTCCTAATAATGAGAGGTAGATGTAAAAAAATAAAAAAGTGTGTGTGTTCATTCGTGTGTATGGAGGTCAGTGGGAGGTTTTGGGTATCAGTCCTTGACTTCTATTATATTTGAGATAGGGTAATATCCCAGACCAGTTGAACCCTGAGCTTCCAGAATTTTCCTGTCTTTGCCTTCTGTCTCCCCAGAGAAGTACAGAATCTTGGCATCTGGCTCATACATAAGTTCTAGAGATTTGAACTCAGGCCCTTCTGCCTGCCTGGCAAGCGTTTTCACCACTGAGCCGCAAAAAATGACTTTTTAATAGTCAGGAAAACCACATGTCTAGAACCCATTTGGAAAATCGAAGTCCCATCTTTTCTCTTCTAGGCTATAAAAGAATGTGCTCTGTACATTTTGAGATTGTCTGCACCTTGGACATTCTATGATGTCACCGAAACTCAGGAAGAATCTTCAAGAATGTCATCACCTAGATGACAAAAAATGGAACGCACAGGGACACCTTTGGATGAAAGTTTCATTATTGTTTGAGATTGGAAAGGCATCAGTAGAAACCAATGGGGTCATTGAGCAATTCCTTGGGGGAATCCTGGGGACCGACTTCAATATATTGTCTTATTGTGGTAGTTTTTTTTGGAGGTAACAAGAGTGGAATGTTTCTTTTCTGGAGTAGATTATGGCATTAATGAAGTTAAGCCTTCATTTTTAACATTCATCAGTGTAATATGAGAAAAGTAATAATCTCTTTCTTTAATATTAGGATAATCTTAAATTTGAAAGTTCCCACAAGTAGAGAGGGAAGAGCCAGTGAGGAGGCCCTTGATAGCTCAGGGCAATGTTCGCCAGTTAGGAAGCAAATGGTATATCGAATACATGTCATATGATATTTAGGTTCCATGGGTTAACAGCTTTAATCATTTAAGATATGTCATTCTTGTAATTTCCTATGTACTTGCTCTTTTTATTTTTGTGTTGTTTATTTGAAGCAGGATCTTGCTATGTAGTTCCAGTTGGCCTGTAGCTCATTATGTAATAAAGGCTGGACTTGAATGAGTCCTTCTGCCTCAGCCATACAGATGTGTACCTCTTCCCATGGGTGGAGGGGTCTTCCATTAATTGGTAAAGCACTTTCAGTATTGTATTTGTTCTTATATAAAACCATAAATGATTTTTATCAATGCCCAGTGACAGCTTAATTCTAGTAAAAATGATAGCAAAAGTCTTCTTTAAACAGAAACTATAGACAACCAAAGCTAACACCTGGATGGCCTTTTGTATTGGTGCCTGAGAGGGGCAGATGGTTCTAAGTTAATTTGGTTTGTGGCAGAGGCAACCGGCTTGCTAATAACTAGAACTGGAGTTACAGAGGAAGGGAGAAGATGTGAGAGTCAGTTCTGTTTTAGTCATGTCTTTAAGCACACCCAGGAAGAGGTGCGTGGACACAGGATTCTAAATCTCAGGAAAGTGCTGGTGTCAGGGTGAGTGTGTGGCTCATGAATCTAGAAACCTTTGTGCAGTGCCTCTGGACAAACGCCGAGCTCAGACAGCTGTTTGTCACCGGCTGAGAGTCCAGCTGTTGCTGCTGCCTGTCTAAGGAAAAGAGCTTGTTTTCAAGAATGAGGCTAGGTGAAAGGCTCCCTGGATCAGTCATCTAAACTAACCTGTGGCTGGGCATAGAGGTGGGTCCGGTAGTGGGATGTTGGAAGGGGACAAGGTCTCATGGAGACGCTAAATCTCTCAAGCAAAGCCATGGGTGTGGGATGGGGCTATGGGAGGGAAGATGAGAATCTTACATCACTGGAGTCCACTGGGGGAACAACACGAAATCTTGGCCATTCTTTTTAATTAAAATTTTGTTGTTGTTGCTATTGTGGCAGTGTGGTGGAGGTGGTGGTGGTGGTGGAGGTGGAGGTGGAGGTGGTGGTGGTGGTGATAGAGGTGGTGGTCGTGGTGGTGGTGATGGAGGTGGTGGTGATGGTGGTGGTGGTGGTCGTGGTGGTGGTGATGGAGGTGGTGGTGGTGATAGAGGTGGTGGTGGTGGTGGTGGTGGTGGTGGTGGTGGTGGTGGTGGTGGTGGAGGTGGTGGTGGTGGTGGTGGTGGAGGTGGTGGTGGTGGTGGTGGTGGTGATAGAGGTGGTGGTGGTGGTGGTGGTGGTGATAGAGGTGGTGGTGGTGGTGGTGGTGGTGGAGGTGATGGAGGTGGAGGTGGTGGTGGTGGTGGTGGTGGTGGTGGTGGTGGTGGTGGTGATGGTGGTGTGAGTGTGTATTGTGTTTGCTTGTGCTATATATGAAATGACGCATGAATGGAAGTCAGAGAATAATTTGGTGGAGTCAGTTCTCTCCTTCTTCCCAATGTGAGTCCCAGGGATGGAGCTAGGCTGTCGGTGTTGAAAGCAAGCACCCATCTCACGGGCCCTTAGTTTTGTTTTTGTTGTTGTTTAGAAAAAATATCACTATCAATTCTTGCCAAAAACATTAGGCAAGTATTTTAACAAGAGCATACTACACTGAAAACACACTTCTGTTTTTCCTAAGATGAAACTGTCTTCTAAGAAGCTTTGCTTGGCAGCGGATGAAGATGAGATTAATCCTCTCTAATTAGCTATGGGAAGGACACTTCTGCCTGATGGGCCTCAGTTTCCTCATTTTTAAAATGTGCACTTGGATTGGATGGCTTCTAATGATCATGTAAGCTGTAATAGTTTATATCCTTCTTTGAAACCCCCAGCTCTGCTTAAAGAGACAGTTTCATTCTCTCATAAAGATGATGGAGGAGAAAAGAGACAAGGGATTTGGTTTCATAGTTAAATGTCTCGTTCTTGTGCAAGCTGGAAAATCAGCTCACTTGCCGCCAATCGTGTTCATGCAAACCATTCAACCTCAAAAAAAAAAAAGAGATAATGGCAGAAGAGTTGGGTGGTAAATTTTCTCTCTTATTGATATGGGAGGGCAGATAAGAACATGCTATCCACCCATGAAAAGCAAATTGCCAGAAAGAGAAAAAAAACTGAACAAAGGGGTGGTAGTTGGAACATTTGTCTTACAGGGGATGGCACTATTAGGAGGTGTGTCTTCATTGGAGTGGGTGTGGCCTTTTTGGAGGAAGTGTTTCACTGTGGAGGCAGGCTTTGAGGTTTCATATATGCTCGAGCTACACCCAGTGTCTCAGTTCACTTCCTGTTGCCTGCAGATCTAATTGTAGGACTTTCAGCTCTTTCTCCAGAATCAAGTTTTCCTGCAGGCAGCCATGTTTTCTGCCATGATGACAATGGACTAAACCTCTGAAACTGTAAGCCACCGTGTTAAATGATTTCCCTTATAAGAGTTGTTATGGTCACAGTGTCTCTTCACAGCAACAGAAACCCTAAGACAGGAGGGAAATTAAAAACACACTGTAAAATGTCCATTTTACCATCTGGTCAAAACTAGCCAATGTTGTTTCTGAGGTGGACCCAACTCTGAGTGTGAAATTATCTGACAGTAAAAGAGCAGGAGTTCTTAGTTTCCCACACACATAGCAACCTGGCAGGGGAAGGAGCCTGTGGGGGAGAATGAGATGGTGGATGGGAGGGACCTCAGAGGGAAGAGGCCGGTGGGATGGAGAGAAGGTGTTTGCCGATCTGCATCTCCCAGATGGAGACCCAAGTCTTAGGCAGCAAGCAAGGGGGAGAAACGCAATGGCTTTGCATGCGTGCACAAAGGGAGCCATGTTCTGAAGTCTGTAATGAAGTGAGGTTAACAAAAGAGACATAGCGGTTAGGAGTCTCTTAAGATGAGCCTCTCCACTGACACAAATAATTCCAATTAAACGAAATTAAACCGAATAAAAGACACCCATGTTTAGTGCAATACTCCCAGGTGGCCCCCAGGAAAGCATGGAGAGGGGAAAAGAGGAAAGGGGAGACCATGTGGAACCCAGAAACCACGTGTTCATTTTCTGGGGGGGCAGTTTAAATAGCCTGTGGGAGTGGACCCGACCTTCCCTGGGGAACGGTTACCCTTTGGCAGGCTTTCTTGACCTTCCCTGGGGAGGGGTCACCTTTTGGAGGGCTTTCTCAGAGATGGAGTTTGAACTAAGGCAACTCTCAGGGGAGGGGGCTTGAAATGGAGTTTCCTGCCCAGTATTTCAAAGATAGATGCCAGGGGGCTGGCATGAGGCCCCCTAAATAATTCAGACTTTTAGAGAGCGGGGGTGATGCTTCAGACCAAACAGTAGCGGCTGCATTTTGAGTAATTACCATGGAGGTGAAATTTGCCACAATCTCTGTTATCTCTTGGGTGGTTGAGACAGGCAAAGATCCATTGATCTGAACAATGGAAGTGGAACAGGAAACAAAAGTGGCAGAATACAAGGATAGCAGGCTTTCTTCAGTTTCTTGTTGGATGATTCAGGTTGATAGGGAGCCACACTCCGCAACGTTTGGCTTCTGTTCTGTACTCATTCCTGGTGAGAGCGTACAGCCATTTCTCAGTAAGCCACACATACTTTCCGTCTAATTGTGAGTCAGGTATTTTTATTGACGGCATAAAAGCCTTGGGCTTAATTTTCTTTTAAATATAGTGATAAATATGTCCATACTTGGGGGAACTTACAAATTATACTTGTTCATCACTTTATTTATTATTATTATTTTTTTTATTACTGGATGCTGGCCTGTGTTCTCCTTTCCAAGAAAAATCTGGGTCCCTTGCCAAGACTTAAAACATAATAAAGGGGACTTATTCCCCGGAACAACTTCATGGTTGACTGGACGTTTGGTAGCAGCAATGGCAGCAACAGAAAGTTGTGGCATAAAGCCTGGCTCTTCATTGCCCTACTGCATTTTGAGATTTGCCTTGGCAGGATCAACAAACGTCCCAGATGGACTAACAGAACACTTCTGATGTATCAGGGAACTAACCATGCCTGTGAAAGGAGTCCTTCCCAAAGCCTTGGTACTCCAGGCAGAACGTAAGGGAAGCTTTGGACTTCTAACTCACAGAACTAAAGGAGCATAAATCTGTGGTTTCTGAAACCATGAACAGATTTTGGCAAGGAGGAAGCTGTTCCACCGGGGACTCCTTCACTTTTTATTATAAACTCAGACTTCTACGTCCCAAAGCTCTTGCATCCAGCTGAATTCTTAGAAGCCATCACTATGCTGTCTCAGATGTGGCTCCAGCATCCTCTTGTCCTTTGAGAGGGACCATCTACTTCAGAATCATCCAAGCTGCAAGCCTGGGGTCATTGTTTTGGCTTTTCTTTCATCAGATCCAAGCCAAATTATTGTGAAGTTTTATTGATTTTCCCTCCATCAGCTCCCTGGGCATCTAACATCGTTTCTTCTTCATTTGCATCCCCATCTTCTTCATTTGCATCCCCAACTACCCTTCGCCTGCCCCATTCTCAACTTTTCTCTTGTACGAATCTTACATATTCTGAATGCCTCATCTAATCCCCAATTTTATGGAAATCACAACTTTTCCAAGCACCAAACAATCCAGTGTTTTTCTGTTTCAGGTCTTAATGGCAATAACAGAAGAATTTTCTGCCTCTAGTGGCTCCGATTTCAGATATGCTCTCTGTTCCATTTCCTTTGCATCATTTCTATGCACAATCTCTTTCATTTTCTCCTCTGCAGCCTCCCTTGGCCTCTTTTATTGTTCTCTTAACAGACCACATCTCTTCTCTCTCTAGGTCATTGCACACATTGCTTTTACCCTCCCAGGACAAGCAGTCACCTGTCTCTGTGGCTCAGGAGGGTTGAGCCACTGAGAAGTGAGGAGCAGACAGGGACATGGCCAAAAGGCACAGAGATTCAGGACGCAGTTACAGGGACCTTGTGAGCTACCTTCAAGTGAGAGCAGGTGGGCAAGGAAGAAAGTCTGGATTTCAAGTCCAAGGGATCAGAGAGAAGACACTTGCCTAGGATGAAGCCCAGCAAATGGTCCAGAGCAAGCCTGGGTGAGGGAATTAGAATGGGAAGGTCATCTCATGCTACCTAGGAAAAGCATTTCCCTTAGCCAAACAGAGCGCCCCCTGAAGACATTCAAAAATCAAATGAAAATGGCAGATCCATCAGAGGTGGTGTGGGGAGATGAGACTCAACAAGAGGGAGAGAGAGAGAGAAAGGAAAACTGTGGCACCTAAGTCAGGAGATGTCCGAACAGTGTGAAATCAGGGAAGAGTGGCCGTTGATAGCAGAGACCGTGACTAGCCAAGAATGACAGCATGCGTCTACAAAGGGAACAGTAGGCTGAAGAAGCAAGAATGTAAAGGGGAATGTGGTTTTCTTCAGGTGGGAGCTACCAGAGAATGCTTAGCATGTGTGCTACCTACGGTTAGGTCTTTGTTCTAGGTTCGTTTACGTGACTGTGTTAAAATTCTCTGACCTAAGGCAACTTAAAGGATGAAAGGGGTTTATTTTTATTTTATGCAGAAAACTCAAGGCAGGAACTCAAGGGCAGGAACTTGAAGGCAAAATTGCCTTCTCTCCCTCCCAGAATCACCACTTCTCCGCCACCAAGGGAGGCAGGAGCCATGGAGAAGGCTTCTTTTGGCTGGCAGACAGATTTATGTGCAGATAGCTTTTTATAGACCTACCCAGGGAATGGAGTTGCCCCCAGTAGCCTGGGTCTTTCTGCATCAATTCATAACCAAAATAGTCCCCCAAAACCATGCCCACAGGCCAATCTGATCTAGGAACTTCCTGGGTTGATGCTTTTCTCTCCGTAGGTTCTAGGTTCTGTCAAGCTAGTCAAAGTTCAAGGTCACCCAGGATGATCTTCAATTATTCATTTTTAACCAAAGCTATTCATGTAGCAAGTTTTAAAAAGTCAGCTGACTCAAGGACAAGTAAGAATGTGTGTTAATTGTCCACCTCCAAGACCTACTTCCTACTATCTCAATAAATTTTCTTAGTGATTTTGCTTAGTGATTTGCCCACCACTGTGTTCCTAAGTATGTTTTTTTGTTTTTACCTTCTCCTTGACAAATTATAAGCAACGTAAGGGGAGAAATGCTCATGGATTTAATGAGCTGTCGGGGTGGGAAAATCATGGTAGCTGTGATTAGGGCTCATTACATCTTTGTACGTCAGGGAGCAGAGGTTTTGTGAGAACTGGAAGTAGGTATCGGTTTCAACCCCTTCCCCTCTGCAACTCTCCTTTGTGACCAACAGCCACTCGAGAGCGGTGGGAAGATGTGGTAGCAGGCCACGAGGCAGCTCTGGATAGGAGTGTGAGGCAGCCAGTCACACTGCACCTCAACCTAGACGCAGAGGGAACCGAAGGCTGGTACTCTACTTGTTTTTTCTTTTATATTCAGGCTTGCATTTCTGCTCTTGGAAGGTGCCATCTTGTCTGCTCTGTTCATCCTATCTGGTAACATCCTCTAGACATGCTCATAGGTGTATGTCTATGATGATTCTAAATCCACTTAATCTGACCATGAAGATAAACCATTACCTTGACTACAGTATAATGAACTTTTTTGTCTGTGTATTTAGATATTTCTGGAGGTCTACAGCTCTATCTGGTCCAGGACATGCTTTCTGACTGTGCTCATCCTTCAGTAACAGCAAGAGGAGGGCCTCTGGCTTTCATAAGTAGCCTTTCATTGTGCCTTTGAGGCTCTGGGATTCTCAGCATCCTTCTGTGGTGTGTTAGTACAAATTAGTTTTCATGGGCCAATTCCACAATGGGAGTGGGCACTGTTCGCTTGGCTGGCATGCCTGATGATTTGGAATCATTATACTAGCAAAGAGTATTCATGTTGCTGGTTCCTGGAACATTTGGTTGCCACCCATGAAATCTTCAGTTCTCTGGCCATTGTCACAGCAAGCAACACCACATTCAGGCTCCATCCTAAGAAGGATATGGGGGGAAACCCTTGCTAGCCAGGTAATGAACCATCTAGCTTCATGAATCCAGACTAGTGCCTACTTCCTCAGATCACTGTTCAAGCCACTGTGTTGGTTCAGATTCTCTAAGGAAAAGACTCGACGTTGGGAACAGCCTTGTGGAGTACTCAGTGGAAATGGTATTGAAGGAAGAAAGCAGAGAACAGCAGCAGGGGAGCAGCCTCCAGACTGTACTGCAGGCCTGGCTACAGGAGAGGGAGAGTCATGCAGGAGCACCCATGGCTGTAGAGAAGTTTGCTTTGGAAATATCTTGAGTAGATGTTTGGCGAACTTGCCCATTGGAAGAATCTCCTGTTGGGCTCAGGTCTCTGAGGTACCCAGGCATTAGTTGCAAAATGTGTGTTCAGAATAGCTACATCCTTCACAGGTATTCTTTTTAAGGAAATCCGAGTCATAGGTTCATGGCTGCGACTAGCAGGACATTGTTAAACAGAAATGTTCCCGGGGGAGGGGTTATGGGGCAGAGACAGTAGTCCAGGGGTAAAGAGCTTGCCTAGCATGCACAAGACCACGAATCCATCTCCAGAATTAGCAAGAGCACCCAGCTCTGGCTACTAGAAATCTTTGAAGAAGTAAGGATGCCACAGCCAGTGTGTTCCCTGGATGTCCTTGTTCCCAGGGCAGTGACTCAGCACCTCTCCCTTATGGACTCAATCTTTCTCAGGCTGGAAGCTCTTTTGCTGTAACTTGGTCGGAGAGAAGCCTCTGAGTCTGACTCATGGGCTGGGACTGAGAGGTGAGATCTAAAGGCTCCTTCTACAGCTAGTCCTGCTTTGACCTCCACTCCCAGCCTGCCTTGCAAGCACCCCATGCCTCCAGCCCTTCAGCTTGCATTGGGATACACAGCAAGAATCAATTTGTTTCTTGTTAGCATTTCTCTGTTGCAGACACAGGGCTTCCTGCTCTTCCTTCTGCTAATTCAACTGTCATTTGTTCCTCCTCGTTTCACCTCCCTCAAGGGTAACCTCAGCCTTCTTTCCTGTTTACTCTGCCGCTGGGATGCTGCACCATTTTGTCCTTTATATTTAGGTTTGGGGGAGGGAGTGGTGCAGAAGGATCAGCCCCGCCTGTGGTCAGGAGAAAGGAGGGAAGAACCGATCCAGATCCAAGCAGCTCTGGCTGCAGTGTGGAAAGCCCAGGCTCTTCCCTCCCGAAAGGTTTTGCACTCTACCTTTCGTTAGCATGTCCTCTACGCCACCCACCAGCATCATTAAAGATGATCCTATTAACAGATGGCACTGTTTTACTCTAAAAATCCCTATCTTTACTATTTTTGTAGATTAAAAATGTACAACTTTCAAAAATGTAGTCCATAAATCAGGCAAGTTGGAACATCTCTGTAATCCCATAACTTCAAAGGCTAAGGGGCAGTAACGCGTAATCTTTGGAGCCAATCTGGGCTACACAATAGTGCACACATACAAAAAACATAAGTTCTGATTCAGCTTGAGCTACACAGTTTAAGACCTGTCTTTCTCTCTCGTGTACAGATAGGTAGCTACGCGCACCGTGTGGTGTTTGGTTTTGCCCTCTAAATAATCCACAACCCCGTGGTATGGTTAATATAGACTGTTTTACATAGTGTTGTAAATGTTTATGTGATGTGGGATTCCCCTCTGTATGCTGTGAATACCATTGGTTAATAGAGAAACTGCTTTAAGCCTATAACAGAGCAGGGCAGAACAGAGCTAGGCAGGGAAAACTTAGCTAAATGCTGGGAAAAATGAGGTTGAGTCAAAGAGAAGCATGGAGCTGCACTGGAGACAGACAGACACACTGAAACTTTGCTGGTAGGCCACGACCTTGTGGTGATGCACAGATTAATGGAGATGGGTTAAATTAAGATGTAAGAGTTAGCCAATAAGAAACCAGAGCTAATGCGCCAAGCAGTGATTTAAACAGTATAGTTTCTTTGTGATTATTTTGGGAGTCTGGGCAGCCAGGAAATGAACAAGCGGCCTCCTACAACATTTATGGTATACAGATTTAGGAAGTTTTGTGAAACATAGACGGAGGTCCCAAGATCTACTGGGGAATACAGCAAGATTCCGGGAAGAAGTGAGATCCCGGCCAAGCCAGCCAGGTGAAGACCTAGGGGTAGATGCTAGAGAAAGGGGTCATGGATCATCTAGGCCCTGGAGGTGAGAACACTGGAGATAGAGCAGGAAGTGGGAGGGTGTGAGATTTTTTTTTGAAAATGGTAGAAAGGATAAATGGTAATGGGTGGACTGTGAGATCCTTTGCGAACATCTCAAGGAGTCCAAGATGAGAAATGGAAATATGTTGGATGTGGATAGTAGAAACTTCTCGGGCTATTGGCTCTATAGAGTGTGCAGGGCACACTAGTAAATTACAGTGGGGAGGGGCTTGACCAAAGTGGTTGGTGGTCACAGCAATTGAGTAGAACCACTGACATCAAAAGCCTGCACTAGGACCAGTTTCCCAAGCATCTGCGGATTAAGCCATTCAACCCCTTTCCCATAAGGTTGGAGCCTTGATCTCTGTCTTTTCCATCTTCTGTCCATCCAGAGGGTGGTCACCTAGTACTCTTGTCCCCAGCACATCCTGGGGTACCCAACTGTAGTTTCTGATCCTTCTTGATCCTAAGACCTTGGCATTCCCTCAGTGTCTTCTTTGTCATTGTTGTAGGAGCACAGAAGGATAATTCAGTCATGGGTCATCTTGCTTTAGACTAGTTCACACTACTCATATGTCTGTCATTATGCTGCTTCTCTAGATGCCGTAAGCAATCTCACTCAGTACCATGTACCTGCCCATTTCCTGATGTTCTCTGTCTCTATTTTGCCAAGGAATCTCAAGGTGATGCTAACCAGAAATCTGAAATGAATCAGAGATGCTATGAAAGCCATACAACCATGTACCTTAATATTTCGGTAAGTATTTTCATGATAAGCATACATTTGAACAAAATGAAAAGTACTAAAGAGAAATCTTCTCTACCCTGCTTTGGGAGAGATGAAGTAGATGCTTCTAGGCACACACTGACCTTCTCAGTCCTTTGGAGAACTCATGATCAGGATCTTTAAGTGATAATGTGATAATCAAAGGTATGTCAGATATCCTTTTATTATTGCCAAAGAATTGTGTGGTGGTTTAAGTTTTCACTCATACAGTTCTATGTTCAGACTAATCAACAACAAATTTTCACTCAGCAATTGTGTTGTAAGATATTTAAACTTCCCTGATACCAGGTGTCTTGGCTACTGTTCTATTGCCATGAAGAGATGTTATAACCAAGGCAACTATTATAAAGGAAAGCATTTAATTGCTTATGGTTTCAGAAATCAGTTCATTCTCATTATGGCAGGGAACATGGTGGTACACATGGCATTGAGTGATTTACATCCTGACCTTCAGGCAGGCAGGCAGGCAGGCAGGCAGACAGGCAGGCAGAGAGAGCAAGAGAGACTAAGAAAGAGTGAGAGATAGCGAGATAGATAGAGATAGATGGATAGGAGGGAGGGAAGGATATATATATATATATATATATATATATATATATATATAGAGAGAGAGAGAGAGAGAGAGAGAGACTGACTGGATGTGGACTTTTGAAACCTCTAAGTCTACCCCCCACAGTGATAGACTCCTCCCAATAAGTCTACACCTCCTATTCCTTCTAATCCTGATGTAGGTGGGTCTTCTGTTTTGTGTTGATTTCATTGGTTAAATAAAGAAACTGCCTTGGCTCTTTGATAGGACAGAAAATTAAGTAGGCGGAGTAAACAGAACAGGATGCTGGGTAGAAGGCAGTGAGGCAGACACCATGATTCTCTGACCTGAGACGGACGCAGGTTAGGATTTTCCCGGTAAACCACCACCTCATGGTGCTACACAGATTACTAAATATGGGTTAAAGTAAGATGTGAGAATTAGCCAATAAGAGGCTGGAACTAATGGGCCAGGCAGTGTTTAAATGAATACAGTTTCCGTGTAATTATTCTGGGGCTAAGCTAGCCATTCGGGAGCCGGGCGGGACGAAAAGCAGGCCTGCTCGCCTCCTCGCTACATAATCCTTTCAAACAGTTCCACTCCCTGGCAACTAAACATTCAAATATATGAGCCTATGGGGCCATCCTCATTCACACCACCACAGAAGACCACGAGAGCCACAGCCAAATCCAGTGGGAAGATTGGAGGCTGAGGCTGTAGCTTGGTGGTAGAATGCTGGTCTAGCACATAAAAGTCCCCGGGTTCTATCCCAGCATTGACAAGGAGAAAGAGGAGAGAATGCAGCAAGAAGTTAGGTGTCTTTTCTAGGTCAGATCCGAGAATCCATCTTCTTATAGATCTGGGAATCTGCAGATCTGAGAATCTGTCTTCTTATAGAAGGACAATGCTTGTCACCATAGCTTGGATTTATGGTGATCTTCTGCAGCAGAAGTCACTTCACCTTTTGAAGTGACCTTTACAGAATCACAAACTCAATCAATTTTATTTGACATCCACGTCAGTACTCTGCCACGAAGAGAACAAAACTGAAGAGACAGGAACGTCCCCCGGGGCTGCAGGGTGGGGGGAGAAGAAGCGAGAGTCCTGAGCTTGACTGAGCATCAGGAAGAACCCTGAGACCCTGTCTCTACGGTCGCCCCTCTTGTGTACGCTGATCCATCTCAACAGTACATTGTGTGTTCACATACTGCAGTGGGCTACTGAAAATAAAATGGCGGACCCAAAACACATTATACACAGACTCATTCTTCTTTATATCATGTTTTGTTGGTGTCTACAGGAAATGCTGTAGGTAATGCATACACAGGGTCCATTTCTAGCTAGGAGGTATATATTAGGTTTGGTGACTTTTGAAAGCTACATGATGATTCCTGAAGTAAACTATTTTTATTTGGTTGGGCGGGGTCTTCCTACCTAGCTAAGGTGTGTTTAGACTCAGGAATCTCCTGCTGCAGTCTCCTGAGTGTTAGAATTCCAGCCACTTAGCTCCTATGGCTGAAGGTCCCAAGAGAAGCTTGCAGTGCATGTGTGTGTGTGTGTGTGTGTGTGTGTGTGTGTGTGTAATATAAACATACATGGATATAGATAGTTTTGAAGAAAACATTTTCTAAGTCTAATGGCTTGATAAAGCTGTTTTTTGGAGATACTTGATAATCTGAGAAGCCAGTGTACTGATATAATGATTTTCAGCCGAGACATCAGCACTAAAATGTCTGATTTCAAGTTTCAGTTTCATGACCTCTAAAGTCAGCTGATTTTGAACAAGATCCTTAACTTCTCCCTGTGCCTCGATTTCCTTAAGGAAGGTTATATGCTGTGGCACCTCACTCAGGGTGACCGCTTCATATTAACTATTGGTAAAAAGGAGCAGCAAGTCTGTGTGGACATTAGAAGCCTCTTTTGGGCTGTTGGCTGTAAAGAGATAATTACTGAGATTAACTGGAGCACAGTTAATAAAAACCCAGAGACAGAAATTGGGGTTCAACCTGAAGACCGGAAAAGCAAACAGCCAGCCACTGAGTCTTACCTCTGCCTCAGTCTGAAATGGCGATGCTGCCTCCAGGAATCTCAGGATGAGACTGAGACTGAGAGCTGTCTCCTCCCATCTTATATTCCTCTCTAGGGCTGAGATTAAAGGCATGCACCGCAACCACTTAGTCTCTATGGCAAACTGGTATGGCTACTGGGATTAAAGGTGTGTGTCACCATAGCCTGGTCTGTTAGGCTGGCTAGGGAAACTGTTTTACTCTCTGATCTTCAGGCAAGTTTTATTTATTAAAATACAAACGAAATATCACTACAATGAACTGGACATGGGTGAACTCTGGAGAAAATTCTAAGTACAGAGAAGCGTCCTACACAAGGCTTCAGCTCAAACAATCTTATAATTCTGTTGGGGAACTTCAGGTATGTCACTTACCCAGTCTGGGTGCAATTATGTTCGATAACTGTTCGTGGAGGTATTAAATGAGATAGAAACATGGAACATGTAACTTAATGACTGCTCTGTAGTTAATATTAAACACATGGAACTGATATTATCTACAGACACACGTGCCTTAAACATCATTATGAATGAACATAGGAAGAAACATGAACTCAGGCAAGAGAGTGGACATCCTTGTCACAGAAAAGCACCCAAATGGAAGAAAGGACTCAGGGTAACCCTGTGGTGTGTAGTGTCAGAATGACCAGGACAGTTATATAAAACTTTGTCCCTGAAGCTTGGGGCAGTGAGTGGGGCTCTAAGGATGAGGCCATGGTGTGAGCAAAGCTTAGCAGATGCTTCTCCTAGGAACTGGATTTCTTTTGCAAATGCCCTAAACTCAGGCTGTCTCTTTAGGATCAAAGTCATGAAACTGAATGCAACACTGAGAGGGTTTTTTTTATATATATATAAATGTACAGTTTTTATATGAACGTCCCCTCTGGTTTCATGAAACTCAATCTCCATGGCCTGATATTAAGAGATGTGGACTCTGAGCATGGGTTCAACCGTGAGCGGCAGCGCTCCATCCTAGTGAAAAATGAGATGAATGACGTAAAATGGTAAAAAGAAAGTTTATATTATTATTAATTTTTAATTACTATTGTTGTTGTTATTGTTATTATTATTTGCCTGTTTACCTTCTGATAGGAATAGGCACCTATGAAGGGGGCAGAGCTGGGTGCTTACTTGCTTACTCCTTGGACCTGTACTTCCTAGTCTCCAGAGCTGTGAGAAATGAAATTGTGTTTTGTGTAGGTTACTCAGTCTGATATATCTTGCTCTATGTGTACAATTGTCCTAAGGCAAGGGCTGACAGGCCACATCAGTGCGGTGGCACAAAGACATCTTCTCATTTTGGTAAACAGTGGAACAGGGGAGCTTGAACTGGGGCTGTAGCTGAGTGTACAAAGCCCTTGGTTCAATTACCAAAACTGCGAAAAAATTAAAAGAGATGGTAGAGAGAGGGAAGGAGAGAAAGGAAGAGGGGTAGAGAAGGAGAAAGAGGGAGGGAGAGAGGAAGGAGAGACAGGGAGACAGGGAGAGAGGGGGAGAGGGAGAGGGAGGAGAGAGCAGACAGCAATGGGAAGGGGAAGGACAGACCTCAGGAATCCTGTGCACTTACCACCTTAATCGTCTGAAAACTGCAACCATAAACCATGGGAAAGATAAAATATTTAAATGTGAAAGTTAATTACACTATCATTTTGAGTTCTTGATGACATAAGGACATAAAAAACTTTCAAAAGAGTAACATATTTGGCTGTGACTTCTTTGTATTTTCTTGCAAATCTATGAGTGTAGAGAATTTATTTTTTTAAAAAAATATTTCTAATTTACCTCTGGTTGGAGACATTTGGAGAAGAGCCCAGGTGCTGATAGGAAAAGATTAAACAGGCCGTCCGTTTTCAAGTCCGCCTTGAGCATCTCTTCATGTCCTATATCTAGCTGAGTGTCTGACACACTTCTGCCTTGTTACAATCCACTGTTGGGGACGCGAAGAAAACAAACCCACCAGAGATTAGCCTTTCCGTTTCACATGGCAATTTCTTATCCTGTAAGAACTGAGCAGACAGCAAGGACAAGATGCTCACACAGGAGCCCCTGGACCCTGAATCGGCCACTGACAGGGATGCTGGACAGAGGGCAGCTTGGGTAGAGCCCGCACAGCCTGAAGGGCATTTAGAACTGGGTACCCGGAGAAGAGGTAGGCCGCCTTTCCCAGAGGCCAGCCCCATGCTTCGTCTTCAGCCCTTCCTGGGTTTGGCGCTTTGAGATAAATCTTTATAACTTCCCTGATTTTAGTAACCTCACTTATAACATGGAAGTTCCTGGGCCAGACAGGACCTATGCATAGGGGAGCACTTTGCCAGTTGCCGAAGAGTCATAGATTGTGGTTTAATTTATTGTTTCTGTAAAACACCTTGGTAGTGAGTCCCCGAGGGAACACCACCTTCTGTTCTAGATAAATGCCAATAGGAATTTTGTCCTCGAGGGTGGGGTGAGTAGGGAGAGATCTCAGCTGGAGAAGCACTTGTCTTGTGAGCACAAGGACCTGGATTTGGTCCTGGGAAGATGCTTGAGAACGCCAGGAGGAAGGAAACATAAACTGTACAAGGACAACCCCGATAGATATGCCAACGTGAAAATGGACAAAAGCCCATGCGGTCTCCAGTTGGTTATCTAATACCAAATGGTCAACAAACATAATACAAGTAACAGTACAGAGACTGAGCAAGTTATATTTAGAAATATATATATATATGATATATATCATATATATAGATATAGATATATAGATATCATATATATGTGTGTGTAAATATATGCATATAGGAACAATTCATGAGAAAAGAAGCCAGAATTTGAAAGACATCAAGGAGGGAAATATGGGAGGGTTTAGGAGGGAGGAAAGGGAAGGTAGAGATGTAGTTGTATTATTATCTCAAAAGTTAAAAAAAATTACAAGTTAAACAGAAGGATTAATTAGACTTAGAAAATTAAAAAAAATAATAAAATGAAAGCCAGGCATCAAGGCTTGTGCTTGTAATACCAGTGCTCCAGGGAGGAAGGCAGGAGGATCCCTAGCTGGACAGCCCAACCTGATTTCCAGTTTCAAAGGCAGGGAAAGAGAGAGGGGGGGAGGGAGGGAGGGAGGGAGAGAGAGAGAGAGAGAGAGAGAGAGAGAGAGAGAGAGAGAGAGAGAGAGAGATAGATAGAGAGAGAGAGAGAGCATGTCTAAAAATGAAGGAAAGGTGGAAGGGGTCTGAGGAAATACTCTTAGGTTGGCTGCTGGCTTTTTTAAAAATATTTACTTATTGATTTGTTATGTATACAATATTCTGTCTGTGTGTATGTCTGCAGGCCAGAAGAGGGTGCCAGACCTCATTACAGATGGTTGTGAGCCACCATGTGATTGCCGGGAATTGAACTCAGGACCTTTGGAAGCGCAAGCAATGCTCTTAACCACTGAGCCATCTCTCCAGCCCCAGCTGCTGGCTTTTATAGAAAGAAAGAAAGAAAAAAAGAAAGAAAGAAAGAAAGAAAGAAAGAAAGAAAGAAAGAAAGAAAGGAAGGAAGAAAGAAAGTGTGAGAGAGAGAAAGAGAGAGAGGGGGAGGAACAAACTTGGATTCAGTCCAGTCGTTTGTCTGTAGATCGTTTTTAGATCTTTACTATGTTCATTTGTTTCAACAGATACAAGTGCCTACCGAGTGCCAGGTGCTGCTAAAACCCTCACACCAGAAAGTTCTCTTTGCTAAGTTTATTTTCAGCAGGGTGTTCCGTTCAACCTAACTGTCAACTTGGCGCAGCCCAGAGTCTTCTGGGAGGAGAGAAGTTGAGAAACTGGGTCAGACTGGCCTGTGTGCATAGTTGTGAGGGATTGTCTTGATTACTCATTGGTGCAAGCACCATCCCTAGCATGTGGTCCTGGGCTGTATGAGGAAGCTAGCTAAGCGTGAGTCTGTGAAGAACCCAACAACAACATCCCTTCATGGTTTCTTCTTCCAGTTCCTACCAGGACTTCCCTTAATGATGGACCGTGACCCAGAAGCAAATCTTTTCCTTTTCTGAGTTGCTTTTGGTGAGAAAGGCTGTCCCAGCGACAGAGATCAAATTAGTACACAGAGGAGAATAAACACCAATAAAAATGAAGATGAGTATTAAAATCTGACAAGTCCCACGAGAAAAACAAAGTCAGAAAGGAAGTAAACAACAGGATAGAAATTCAATATTTGTATGATATTTCTGGTCCCCTTTGTTTATATAGTATCTGCTCTTCATTTTTTGTCAAATCTGGAGAGTCACAAGGCAAATGGAAGTTAGTTTGCAGGTTAATTGGTTTGAGGAGTTTTGAAGCTGTTCTTTTTAAATTTCTGGACCATGTTAGAAAAACGACAAAAATATGAAACAAACATCCGCCAGCAGAAACATCAGGGAATCTCTTTCCTCTACTGTAATATTGCTAATTTTGTAAGAAACTAATTCATTTAAAATTGACAAATACATAGATTCAGGAACAAATTGTACAGACCTTTGGAGAGACATCATGGAGTGCACTTGTTTTTCCTGACTTCAGTTTCTATTTTCATAATGTTCCCTTTCATTGGGGACACATGGAGGAGTAGGAACTCTCTGAGGAGCAGGAGAGCAAGGCTCTCCTTAGGCCATGTGTATGATCCTCCAGCATGATGCCCTGTAAAAGCAATACCCACTCGCGTGATTCAGTGTAAAATCCCACCTGTAACATGTCTATAACATGTCTAAATGTGCTAAACAAGCTGGTCTTTTTGAAGAAGAAAATATACCTGGGTTGTTTTGGAAACAAGGACAAAACCCTGTAAATTCTCCCTCTCCTTCCCAGTTGAGCCTCTTCATATTTTACATTTTCTTTAGAAATATTTTCTTATTCCTAATTCCGAGCCTGGTACGTGTCCGTGTGTAGGTCAGCACACAGTAGTGCAGGTGCCTGTGGATGCCAGCGATGCTTACTTCCCTGGAGTTTTGGGAGTTGCCTGGTGAGAGTGTGGAGCACCAGACTGGGGTCCTCTGCGAGAGCAGCAAACTCTCCTAGCCGCTGGGTGGTCTCTCTAGCACCTCCTTTGGTTGTCCATAAGAGTTTCAACTCTGCGGTTCCTGGTCAAGTCCACCTTCTCAAAGAATACTAACTGGCCTCAGGTTTGGGCAGCGGCTATGTTCACAAGGTGGATCGTGTATTTGAACCCTGCACTCATCTGGTCCTTATATCCATCAACTTACTCGTCTCTTTAAAGGTGAAGGCATGCTCCTCCCTTGTAATACTTTGTTAACTTTGTTGTTTAGTTAACTCGCTTTAATTCCTGAGGTTTTTCAACGAAAAGACTGTTATTTTGTATTCTTAATGCTTCAAGGTGGCTGCCTAATATTTTAATGTCCCTCCATTCCTTAATGAGTCCAACATTATTGAACATCATCCATGTTGGGTAGCAGTCAAGACAGTTTCTAATGTCAGTTTTGTTGCGGGAGCTTAGCGAGGGAGAGCTCTGGCGGGTTAAAAGAATCTCAAAGGAGTTTGACCTTCTAGCTGTGGCTTCCCCATCAATATTTTACATATCCAGAATCACTCACAAGAGGAAAAACCCATCGTCTTGTTCAGTGGGCATCCTAGCCTCAAGCACATATCTCACCCACACCTCATCCTAAGGATGAAGATGAAAACCGGTGCCCAGGATGGGCTACTGTAGTATGTGATCATATTAATAGACTCTGAAAGGATTTTCTGACTTTACATGATTCACACACCACCTGATAATATGTTTAACTTGGGAGGAAACATTCAAAATGATACATCCCTGAAGTTTAACAATAAAATTAGTGTCTGTCCCTGTTGCTGTCTCTGCCCACCTGGAATAACACAGTGATACTCTAAGGAGACTTGTGTGATGTTTTTCCATGGCCGCTGGGATCCTGGAGGAACACGGTGACTGCGCTTTAGTGTGTGCATAGCAACCATTCCCTGTGATCGGGAAGCGTTGCAGCTTGTCTGAAAACACTGGTAAACAGCAGCCTGAGAGGAGGGAAGCATGTCAACATCTGTGCATGGCAGGCACAGGTCCCAGTTTGGGAGCAGCCTTACCCAGTGGACTAGGCTGCCATGCTCAGTGTACACAGGCAAGACTGGACAGGGTGGGCTATGTTTTACGGCGTGTGCTTGGTTTCCATAGGTTGCTGATTTCAATTCCAGATTTGGATAAGCAGCATCCTTCCTGGGGTCATCCTGCTTATTGGATGCGAGGGAATTGCTGATATTATGCCTGTCATTTCTCGTTCCTGATAGTGAGCACTTGCTGCTTTGCATATTTTCATGTTGTTTTGAGACAGTCTTGCTATGTCCCCCTTAAGAGTCTGGTACTTGTTAAGTAGCTCAGGCTGGCTTTGAACTCCCAAAACTCCTTGTTCTTCTTCTTCAGCCTCTTCAGTGCCAGGAACAGGGATGCACTGCCATTCTTGGCATCCTCTGAATAATTTATGTTATTGAAACATTAATTATTTTTTTCAGGAATAAATCTCTATTACAATTTTAAATGTGCTTGTCAAACTACACAAGCCCCAAATCTTCCTACTGAAATTCCTACTCTCATTCTCCTTTCTTCTGAGTAATTAATTCAGAACCAAAGAACTCACAAAAGACACGGGGAAAATGATGTCAGCAAGTTTTTTTTTTTTTTTTTGAGAAAAAGTAGCTCATCTTGGGTCACTGCTTCAGATAATAGAGTTTAACTGTGTCACAGATAGAGAAGAAATATAATAGCAAAGCCCCAATTAAATTAAGGTGACATTTCCCCTTTGAGGGGATTATTAGGAAAACACACATTTCTATTCATTTCCCCCAGGCTATATTTTTGCACAACCCCTTAAAAGTTTGTTTTCTAAACAGATCTTGTTTTCTTTTTCTCCATATGGGGACATGTGTGGGGACATTTTTCCCCCAGGAGGCTCCTACCAGATCTATTTATGTGGTCAAGTAGACTAGGTCATGGACAGGCACCAGATCGGGATAAAATCAGAACTGGATTTCTCAAGAATAATTTCTCCTGGCATGATTTAGGAGTATAGAAAATGAGTCATAAGATCTTAAATACTAAAAAATGTGTCTAAATTTGGCTCTACCTAAAAGAAGAAAAATATAAGAATTAATGCAATCAGTATATTTTTAAATTTCTAGCAGTCCATAATTTAGTAAGGAGATTTGCATTGTGCTCCCCCCATGCCAGTGCTACTTCTGCACCTCAACATTTGCAAAGCTTGACTTTGCTTGTCTCTTTTTAATTGTCTCCATCCATCCATCCATCCATCCATCCATCCACCCACCCTCATGCATTCGTCATCCGTTTATTAGGCACCACTGTGTTTCAGACACTGTGCTATGACTTTGCTATTTTATACAGAAGTAGTTATACTCAATATAATAACGAGTTGTTATCAGCAGTAAAAGCCAAGGCAGTATGTCCAGCGGTGTTGATCATGGTGATTATATTCTTTTTTTTTTTTTTTTGGTTTTTCGAGACAGGGTTTCCCTGTAGTTTCTAGAACCTGTCCTGGAACTAGCTCTTGTAGACCAGGCTGGCCTCGAACTCACAGAGATCCGCCTGCCTCTGCCTCCCGAGTGCTGGGATTAAAGGCGTGCACCACCACCACCCGGCGGTGATTATATTCTTTAAGCAGAGCTTTCCTATTAATGAGTCACAGTCTGGTAGTTTCCATTTAGGCACAGCCGCCAGAAGTCAGAAGGTAAAGCATCAGCATGACCGTGCTCCTTCCCTGTGCTCTGTCTGTGGGAGTGGATACTTCACTGACTGGTCTAGCTTCTCATAGCCCCACACATTGCTGGATGGCAGATAAACACTCAGATTGCTAACTTTGTTCTCATATGAGTTGCTACCTTCTTGTGCCTCTGTCTGTGTCCAAATTATCCTCTTCTTGTAGTAATAAAGATATGCCATTTGATTTAAGGAACTACCCTCTTCAATATTAACTTCATCAGACCATCCATCCATCCATCCATCCATCCATCCATCCTCCTACCCATCCACCCATGAAACTACCTACACACACACACATACACACACACACACACACACACACATATATATCCATCCATCTATGTATTCATTCTTGTGTGTTTGTGAGTGCATTGTGTCTACGCATGTGTGTATGTATCTACATATACATGTGTCACTAAGAGGTTGACATCAAATGCCGTTCCTAAATTGCTTCTCCAGCTTATTATTTATTTATGTTTGAGACAGGTTTTGTGACTGCACCTGGAATTCATTAATTTAACTATTCTGGCTGACTAGCAAGCCCTGGAGGTACTGCTTTCTCCCAAGTCCTGGGATTGTGAGCACATTTTGACTCACCAGACTTCAGTGCGAGTACTGAGAGTTGCAGTCAGGTCTTTGTGCTTGGTGGTAAACGCTTTACCAACAGAGCTGTCTCCCTTGACTCTCATTTGCCTTTAACTGATATCATTTGCCACTGTTCTTCTTTCATGTAATGTCACTTTTGAGGCAGTGCAGTTAAAACATGAACACCGACTTCCTTTATGGAGAAAATGGCGATGGGCATAGATCACAGCACTGGAGTCTGTGGAATGAGTGAGGATTCCAAAGGAAATGACAAATGAGCATGAGAATGCACATACGTGTGTCATGGTAGAGGTAAAAGTGACACGCAATCCAGGCAATGGCTGTGCCATCAGCAAAATGTCACTTGTTGATAGTGGCACATCGGATGGTTAGATGGTTAACTTTAACTAGGGCATAAGCAGTATAAAGCTGTGGTCCTTGCTTTAATGTGATTGCAGACATTAAATGCTAACAACATTTTCTTGGGAGACTTTGCTTATGTGGTGACCAGTTGAGCAAGTGGAACTAAGAGCGATGGATTCGCAGCCAAACTTGTCCAGTAGGCCAGAGCTAGCTACTTGTCTAGACCTGACAGATGTGTGCCACCTCCCCCTCCCAAGCTCCTGAATGGCAAACTTGTGTCAGAAAGACAGTGCTTCTTGGTTTCAGGATGAATTCCTTTTTAATTTTTACATCAAACACACAGTATCTGGGCCCCTTTTTATTCTTTTATACCAGCTCATAAATATATGAGCGTAGGAAAGAAACCCAAAGTCAGAGCCAGATTATGAAAAGAATTATCGCTTGTCAACTGAAACTTGGAGCTTGTTGGTTGGACACTGTTTTTGCTTTAGTTTTGTTTTCCTTTGAATCTTACAGCAAAATGTGGTGGACTGAAAATAAAATGTCCCTAAAGAGAATGGCATTAGTAGGAGGTGTGGCTTTGTTGAAGTAGGTGTGGTTATATGGGAGGAAGTGTATCACAGAGGTGGGCTGTGAGTTCTTATATATGCTCAAGCCACACCCAGTGTGACAGATCACTTCCTTTTGCCTACACAAGATGGAGAACTCTCATCTACCTCTCCAGCACCAGGTCTGCCTGTACGTTACCATATCTCACCATGATTATAATAGACTGAACCTCTGAACTGTACGCTGCCTAATTAAATGCTTTTCTTTATAAGAGTTGCCATGGTCATGGTGTATAGTTGGTTATTTTACTCTTTGGGAGTCTACCACCCAGCTCCCAAATAAATACAAATTGAGACTTATTCTTACTTATGAATGCCAGGCTTTTTCTTGGCTTGTTTCTAGACAGCTTTCTTAACTTAATTATCCCATTTTCACTTTAACTACATTTTGCCTCTGGGCTTTTTACTTTTCTTTATTCTATATATTTTTCCTTCCTCCTTACTCTGTAGCTGACTATGTGACTGTGTGACTGACCCTTCGTGTCCTCCTCTCTTTCTCTTTTTCTTTCTCTCACTCTTCCCCTTCTCTTCTTCTCTAGGCTATACTTCACCTCCTATTTATTCTCTCTGCCTGCCAGCCATGCTTATCCCTCTCCTGCCTAGCTATTGGCCATTCATCTCTTTATTAGATCGATCAGGTATTTTAGGTAGGCAAAGTAACACAGCTTCACAGAGTTAAAAAAATGCAACATAAAAAATGCAACACATCTTTGCATCATTAAACAAATATTCCTTAGCATAAATTAGTGTAACACATCTTAAACTAATATTCCACAATATATACCCCCATTGTCTAAATAAATGTTTTAACTTTAACATAGTAAACTTATATAAAACAAAACAGCTATCACATAAGAATTATATATAACAATATTCAGTCCATCTGTATTTAGAAAATTCAGAGTAAATACTTTATTATCTATCTTAGTGAATCCAAAGTTTTATACCTAATTACTTTCTATCATAAATAAGGAAAACTATAACTCTATTTAGTCTTTAACTCCATCAAAGACCCAGAAGGATGTAATAGTACCTAAAAATAGAGACATCTGACTACATAATCACCCAAAGTTCCTCTGCCATGTTGGGGCATCTATTTTTAGCCTACAGGCCTAAAATATCTGACAGATATTGAAGAACTGTCCATCCTTATATTGACAAAGTTCATTGGTTGCTTTCCTCTGTGTACTACAGAATATCGGGCAGAGTCTTCTGTGAAGCAGGAATCTTGAAGGACTGTCTTGCCTTGTCTTGCCAAAATTCAACTGCTTTGTATGTGTGTGTGTGTGTGTGTGTGTGTGTGTGTCCTGCTTTCCAGTCTGTACAACATACTGTCAGCAGTTAAGACAAGAACAGTTTCTTGACCAAATGGTTAGCATTGTCACATCGAAAGCAAGCTCCACATGTAGTTTCTTCTATTCCCATCATCCTTCTATGAAGAACTTTGGTGCTACTAAGAATGGATGTGTCTTATTATCATGAAAAACTTTAGGATACTAAATATATTAAATCCCATATTTCTATACATATCTGAAGTGTTTTTCAAAATTATCGGAACGTTTAAAATACACCTGTGTAACCTTGAAAACATATCAAACGTGACTACAAGTTTGATTATTACAGATTAACCACTAACTCATTTCTTAATTATACATTGCATTTTAAATGATCTGCATAAATGTGATACCCCAAACAAGAGCCCAAACATATGTACAGTATGACAAAAATAGTTTTAAACGTGTGTCAATATACCAAAATCCATGCCAATGCAAAATATCTGAGATTAACAGTCATATTTTTATCCTATATCCCTGCATTCCCCTAAATGATAACAAACATTCGTAACCCACCAAGTAACTAACTCTTAGCAATGTGGGCATTGTCTCTCTTCTCTAGACTGGTTCCTGTTTTCTGTGAGTGAAGGCACCTTTAGGGGTCCTTGAAAATATTGAGATAATGACCAAGTTCTGGGAAGACCAGTTGTAATTTTTGATGATATATATCACCTGTCAAAATTCAGGAAGTCTCCCCTGATCAAGCCTGACCCATACTAATCCTGAAGGCATCCATAGGCATTCCTTTCCTGTGGACACAAAAGTAAAACCTCTTCCCCATAGCATTTTGATTTCCGTTTGACAAATATATTTTTTACTTCCTTTTTAAAATTAAGGCTGACTTATTTCCACAGTCCCCCTTTTAATCCGACGTCTCTTAGCAGCTGTCATTTATTTACCAGCAATAAGGAAATTCAAGGTCAATACGGCAATATACAGGATCCAGACTCCCTGTGCACTTCCCATTTCTATGTGTTATATATCACTTTTACTCTCTCTTTAAAGACCTTATTATCTTTAAACTATTTCTTTCTTTCTTTCTATGACTGTCTATATCCTTTCTCTTTTCTTTTTTTAAGCCTATGCACGTTCTTAAACACACTAGAACTTGTTTAGAGGATTTTTTTTTCTGCCTGAATCTCTTTACTGTGTATCTCTAGCCTTTTATGACCACATGAGCCTTTAAACTGCTAAGTGTCATGACTAGATTCTCCAATGTGGCTTTGGCAGCTGCTTTTGCTCACTTCTCATGTCCATGAAAATCCAGCCTATAGCTTGTAGGTAGGTGATCAAGAACTGCATTCAGTCCCCCCATGTCTGGAATGCCAGTATCCTGTAGCATAGCAAGTATTGTGGGTTTTTTTTTTTTACTTAATTTTTTAAAACTTTTTTGGGGCCTGCTACCCAGCTACCAATAATTATTACTTATGAATATCTGACCTTAGCTTGGCTTGCTGCTAGCCAGCTTTTCTATCCTAAATTATCCCATTTCTCTTTAAGTACATTTTGCCTCTGGGCTTTTACCTTCCTTTATTCTATATACCTCTCTTTCCTTCTTCCTCTGTGGCTGGTTGTGGGTCTGGCCCTTAGCACCCTCCTCTCCTCCTTTCTCACTCTTTCCCTTCTCTTCTTCTGAGCCTACATTTCTCCTCCTATTTATTCTCTGCCTGCCAGCTCCACCTATCCCCCTCGTGTCTAGCTATTAGCTGATCAGCTCCTTATTAGACCAATCAGGTGATTTAGGCAGGCAAAGTAACACAGCTTCACAGAGTTAAGCAAATGCAACATAAAAGAATGCGGCACATCTTTGCATCATTAAACAATTATCGCACAGTTTAAATGAATGCAACACATCTCACACTAATATTCCGTAACACTGGTGTCTCTGCACAGCCACAGGAGTTCTAACTCAGACACGCAGAGTGTGTTCTTACACGTCTGGTCACACAGCTCTGATGAACAAATGGGACGGTTTTCCTAGCGTCTCATCGGTCTTCTCCTCCCTGATCACCAGAACAGGGCACCCAGGAAGCTGGCCATTCCCAACGCTTTTCTTTCTTTCCACTGTTGCCTGCCCCTGTGCGAGAGATCCCCGATCACCTGGATCTCACCAGATGTTAAAATGACCCTGTATTGTGCCAGATCTTTAAAACTAATTGCTGATAAATTCATGCACATGATTTATTCTCCTGTGAGTAATGTACAAAGATGCATATATTAGCCACAGTCGGTCCGCTCTGGTGGAAAGTGGCAAGGCATGATTTTTTTTCCCCTTCCTTCACGGTCATCCTGATTTCCTTTTAGGGCCATGAAGGAACTGTGGGAATAGTACTAGATTCTCATGAACCCCAGAGTGGAGTTTCTGGATCCATTCTTCATAATTTTGTGATTTCCTTCAGGCATGTGCTACAGGGAGTGTCATCACAAGAGAAACAAACCCTCATGTTAAAGGGGCAGAAAACCTACTTGCCTGATCAGACAGGAGCATTCTCTCTACAGAAGTCAGATGTGTGAGCTCCTGGCAGCATCTCTCCCTTTCTACTTCCACATGGTTGAGTCCTCACAAGCATTCTCTCTCCCAGTCTCCCTGCATGTAGTTTATTTTTAGGATCAACTTAGTACGAATCTCAGTGGATGTGCTTTTCTGTCTCTATACCCTATACTAAAATGGTGGGCCTTTAGGTTTTTTAGTCTCTATCTTCCTGTAGTAAATGGTGAACCCAAAACTTCATGCAGGTGTATCCTTATCAGCGCCCACTGCTAGGCTGCACAACTTGGGTCAACTGAAGGCTTAACACATTCTTTTTTTGTCGCCTGTTCTTATCTGGGACTCTCACCTTCTATTTGGGCAAGGGAAGGCATTCATGGCCATTCAGAACATGCTGTTCTGTGCTAAGTACATCTTTTAGACACTTCCAAGGAGATGCCTAAACTTATTCATCCATAGAAATATTCCAGTTACAGTAATTATAACAAGACAACTCAGCATCCGTGTCCACGGGTCCTCCCGCTCTCCGGGAACCACCGGAATCTAAGATGTTATTACTTTAGTGCCAAGTGTAAGACCTCAGTCTCCA